>NW_016690239.1:2353638-2703133 GCF_001604755.1 Lepidothrix coronata | reverse complement strand
AATCTAATATCATTGATTTGATTAATTAAACAGAATTTTAAACTAACTTCTAATGGTAATGTACGGGTCAGTGTAGGAAATACCTTTTATAAAGGGTTTGGGATAGTATTTTTTTGTTGTTGTTGTTTATAAAAAGGACCATTTTTCTTATGATGTCGACCGTGTTTTCCCCTGTTTTATTTTTGCGTCACTTCATACCTTGATAATCAGTAAGTTAAGCTGTGTACATAAAAGCAGTACTTTCTTTTTCTTTTTTTCTGAACCAATGTTATTATGCATATCTGCATTTACGTCTAAGGAAAAAATTACAGGTTTCAGTGCCTGAGCAAAACAACTGCTTCAGACTATTCTCTTTGTACTGTTTCTTCATTTATATGAAAAATAATCTGCAATGATGATGATGGAAGGAGTACATTTCAAAGAAACATTCAGAAGAAACTTAAGACATACTTTCAGATGAGCATCTATGGAAAATAATAACCTATCTAACTTCAGCTTTTCGCTGTTGGTTTGATGACACAAAAGTGCCAGCAATTTTTTTCTTGACATTAGTGCTTGTTCTGTTGTTAATATGCATAGAAATATGAAAACCTGATGTAATTTGATAGGGGAAAACCAGAACAGAACTACATTTAAGGATGCACGATAATATCTGCCAAGTTTTAGAAGCAAGCAGCTCAAGCAGTTCCTGCTGGGTAAAAAAATAGGAAGACTATGAAAATCACCTCTTCCAGTGCCAAGACTGAGAAGTAAGATGCAAAATATATTAATATAATAGTATTAATTTTTTCTAGGATATGTTGATGAGGAAAAAAAATAGTATGTTTTCTTTCACATGTCTATTTCAAATGCACATAATGTTTAACTGTAAAAAGTGAAGGGATAATACATTTGCATGAAGTATAGATAATTTTTGTGGTAGGATAAGGGCAGAGTGGTTGTGATTATGAAACAGAATACTTACAGAGCAAACCCATTTTTATAGACTTTCTTAAGACATTGAATCAATGTGCAGCAAGTAGGACATCCTTAACAGAAAATCTTAGAATCAATAAAATGAAAAGTGATTCAGACTACTTTAACTGGTACAGTCAGAAGTAACAGCAAGGAGACAAAAGAGAGCTACAGAATTCATAGCTGTTATTTGTAAGCTGAGTTGTGGAATTCTTAACTGCATAAGCACTGTTATTGAAATATCTATAACTTTTTAGATGAACAATTAATAAAAATAATAACTTAAAAATTGAGATATTATCAGAATTTCTATGATGTAAAATATTCCCTAAATATTATAATATTTAAAAAAATGTCCTTTTTTCTGGTTGAGGAAGGAATGGAGAACATGCATGCTCTTTTTCATGTCAAGTTTCTCTTCAGATTCTCTTGAGCTTCTTTCTGATTTTTATTTTTGGAACTAGAATTTTTTTATATGGTTGCTCTGTATTGTAGGTAATTAGATGCTGAGAGAATTTAAAATAAAGACTGAAAACAGAACAATTGTCATAATATGTGAGGCATCCAGAAACTGCACTCACATGCTGAGGACATATCTGTACTGTTTGAGTACAAGAGCGCCAGGAACAAGTTCCTGATCCCAAAGACAAATAGTGTGTACTGACTTATGTCCATACTGTGTACGGCTTCTCCCCCTATAATGGATATGTATTTTTTTCCAGTTCATAGTTTTTAATATGGTGTGAGGGCTGCATACCAGCCCATCAGAGGGGCATTTGTGAAGCATGAAACAGCATCTGTGAAACATGATGGCATGTGGGGAGTTTGTGGGGTCAGTGTCCTCTTGGCTATGTGCAGTGACTGGTTAGGTCGAAAGGAGCAAAACCAGTGCAGACATGTCTTCGATGTCCTTTCAGAAGTGCTCCCTCCACTGGAGTAGACACTGAGCTGGTCTTGCTTTGGGGATGGTTGTATAGTACACACCCAGCAATGTGGGGTTTCGAGGTTGTCAGTACTGAGTTCATTGCCTTGCCCTCTCCTATTTAGCAGAGTATTTGTACTGGGAAAGTCTGTCAAAGCCAGAAAATGAGATCACATCACTCTTTCTTTCCTTTCTGGACTTCAGATCTACATCTTTCAGACTGCCACATTTGATCAAAAGGGGTCCATGTACTCCTACTTCCTATTGCTGACACTGCCTTTTTTTCACAAGCCACTTTGTACTTACTCTGATCACCAAGAGGAAACTTGACTCGATAGGTGACTGGTCTGATCCAGTGTGGAGTATTAGCAATGCCATCATAGAAAGGAAGGATATCTAAGGAGCATGCCTTTACTTATTCACCTTGAGATATCAAAAATGAAATTTTCAGGAAATGGTTTTAGTCAACACACTGAATTAGGAGAATTTGGTTTATTTTCTTGATGTTGCTAGTGTCTTCCTCCAGGAAGTTCTTATTCTTTGCCTTAGACTTCCATTTGTATAATGGTGGGGATAAATGATCTCTTTCTTCCCCCACCAAATTGTAGTGGCTGGCATATTTAATAACTTGAAAGTGGCATATGAGTATTTTTGTTAATGTCCTTTCATCCAAAGTAACAATTCAACTTTTTTTTTCCAATGTGAGATTATAACAATGAATTCTTTGTACATCAAAACATTGGATTAATCCATTTGGCATTTCACATTGTGACAATTAATGGTTGTCATTTAGTTCCTCATTTTAAGCTCATATCTTTTCAGAAGTACTGACCTGTTCCTTACTAAGGAATGAAGCTAGTCATCCATCTTGTTATAATGAAACCAATTTTTGTTCATCTGTGGTAATTTTTTAACAAATTTTCGAGGTTCTGAACAGAGAATTTCTAGAGGCAATGTTAATTTTTCTTGTCATTTTTTTTTCTTTTCCTTATTCTCATGGCCTTACATGTTGAAAGAGTAAGATAAATGACTGTATTTCTCCTAATTCTGTTGGTTTTCTGAAAATATTTTTAATTTGGATCTTATCCCTTTTTATCCATTTTATTCTACAATGTTGAGCCACTTTTACTCTTTAGACATCAGGGTTTTTTTTTCTACTGATACTACAAGCTCAATATGTCACAAAGAATTTCTTCACTGAAAGGGTGGTTAAGCATTGGAACGGGCTGCCTAGGGAAATGGTGGAATCACCATCCCTGGAAGTGTTCAAAAAACAACTGGATGTGGCACTTAGTGCTCTGGTTTGGTAGACGTGGTGTTCGGTCAAAAGTTGGACTCTGTGATCTTGGAGGTCTTTTCCAACCTTAGTGATTCTATGATTCTTGAGAGGGATGATTGCTCACAGTGTTGTATTGATTGTCAGATATCAATAGTGCCCTTTCAAAGAAGAAAGCAAACTGAAAGTTTTAACATGTATTTAAGTTTACCAATAGATTGAGAGATCAAATCCTTCTCTAACATACCTCTGGAAATTGCCTCAGATCCATTTTTAGTTTGTCCGATAGTTGAATATTTTTTTCCGATAAACTTGTTACATGTTTGTAACGTGAAAGGAGTGTAGAATTAGAGAACAGAATTTTTGTGAACAAGATTATTTTTATTTTTATTTGACGTAGTTATTTTTTTCATAGAGTGCATGCAGTCTTTAGATATCTGTTGAGGAAAAAAAAAGGAAAATATTGATTTATCTACAGGTTTCTCCCATGTGATTACCTGTGATGTAAGTCTGCTTTCAAAGAGCTTTTATAAGTATGCATTTTGTTTATCAGTTACTTGCATCTGCTAAAGAATTTAAAATTGTTAAAGATGTCTATATAACAGTTGAAAGTGCCTGGATTTCTTTACCTCTTTGGCTTCTTTTTCTGAATGTAACAAAAAGTCTATCTAGATGCATATTTTTTCTTTGTATAAAACAACTGTTCCCATTGTGTGCATTGACAACTGAGTAGTACCCTTTAAATCCATTATTAATTCTGTTTTCGGTCAGCATTTGTTCTGGAGGTGGCCTTAACAAAATGACCAGCAAAGCTGCTTAATAGGAGAAATCCAAGCACAGTGAGAGTGTCACATTCTCTTAATTGAAAGTCTTACAAAGCAGAAGCTTTAAACAAATGAAATGGCAAAAAGAGCTTTAGCCTTAGCAGAGAAATTAAGAAATGAATAAACAAAATCTCTGTCATTCCCTGTGTTTCCCAACAAAATGTAGTATGCTGGCTTCTGGGTTTCGAAGAGCTGCAGAAAAGCTTTGTCTGCTCCAGCAAGAGGTACTTTTTGCACTTTGAAGCTTTGAGGATGTTTCTCTCTGCCTGTCTCTCTTTGAGTTTGTTTTTCAGTTCTTGATAGTTTCTGACCTGTCTGTAGCCCGAGCTGTCTGCTCTTGGTGCAAAGAGCACTTGTAATATGCTGAGTGTGACTGTGAGGAGAAAGGAGAAACCGGCCTTGGCTTGCCTGGTGGTGCAAGGCCCAAACAACACATGAATCTGAAATTGCATGGTATTAGGCCTTTCAGAGTATTTGGATGAAGAAGAAAGGCAGGAGGGATCCTGGGCAATCCTACCCCTTGACCCCAATAAAAGGCCATGAGCGTTCGTCAGCATTTTAGTTGGTCATTTTCCTGATGCTTAGGTGACTTATTGATGGGGCTGTTTTAGATCCAAGAAATATATTGTCCTCCTGATTTATTTTCAGATGGTGCAGCGACCATTCAGAGTTCAATGATTTCTTGTAACTGCTGCCTCGCAGGATGGATTGAGGTCTATTCAGGGTGATAGTTTGTCAGGTAGTGCTATGCTACCAGGAGATTAAGTTGATGGGCTTTCAAGTGAAAGGATCAGGAAAAAAAGAGAAAGGAAAAAAAGTAGGATTAGTATAATGTTTAACCTTGCCCAAAATAAAGCAAGTGGAAGAAAATACTAAATGCTTTAATTGCACAAAATGTTAGAGCTTTGAAGGTATTTGGTGGAAACATTTTTTTTTGGGAGCAAAAATTTGACATTAGAATCTGTCTGGTGCACAGTTTTATTTTTTTCCAGTAGGTTATTAGACTGTAAATTTTGAAAGACAAAATACATAAGCTGTTTTAATTAAAAAAAAAAGGCCAAAAAGACTTTTTGCTTATTGCTAGCAATTACCAAATTTTAAATGCTTTGTATTTGTATAAACTTACAGTTCAGTTTTATTTAAAAGGTACTAATTTCTCTATAAATATATCTACATTTAACATGTTATTTTTTAATATCTTGTAAATTTAAAATAGTTGAATTTCACTTTAATGCAAATAATTTTACTGGGTAAAATCAAGCATAAATTTCTTGTTTTAAAAATTTTTCAGGAAATGTAAATAAATTGCTTTAAACTTTAGGAAGTGCAAATGTGAATGAAGCTTATATATTGAGCTGTGCTCATTTTTGCAGCATAACTTTTTAATAGTTTAATATAATGGTCAGTAAATGAATTGTTGATATAAACTTAAATGTGGAAACATGTTCAGAAGAGTGGTCCAAGTTGTTCAGTCCTGTTAAGAAGGGAGTAAGGGAGAGAAGTGTGTTGAGGACGGGATGCTCCAGTGCTCAGGTGATAAGGCTGGAATGCAAGCACCCATCACAGAGCCAGGCTGGGCACACAGTGCAGCACTATTTGAGATAAATGAGAAGTGGGATACATCGCTTGTTTTGATGGAAAGAGAAGGCTTTGATCTGTGTACAAAAGAAGAATCAAAAAAATCAAATAATGGTGTATTTGACTTGAGTCGTGGCTTTCTAGTACATCACTGGCCTGTATACCCTTACTTTGTTAGAATTATGCCCTGTGAACATGCTGGCCTTTGCCACTAGCCTGAGTCCATGGTCACTCCTTATGGACTAAAATGAATGCTGGAGTCTTTTGATACTGCTTCTGCTGTCTCCACCAGCTTCTGCAACAGAAGCTATTCTTCCTTTTCCATCCTTTTAAATTTAACTCCTTCAGTTTAGTTCCATCTATTTCCAATCTCTCATTTTATTTTACATCCTTAAGCTCAGCTCTTGCTTTTGGTCTTTGCTTTTACTTCATGTTAGTTCTGCTTTACCATCTAACCTGACAAATTCTTGTGATGTGTATTGAGCGTGGAGGAATTGGAATATTTGAAATGAAATACCAATGAAAAATGGAGCTGCTGCCCTGGAAAGCTGTCAGCAGTGCACAACACCATAGATGGCATAGCTCAGTGGGTCAGCAGCCACTGAGTGGGGATGTGGAGGGCAAGACTCCAGAGAGCCATCACCCCTGTGCTTATAGTTATAAAAACACATTTCAATGGTAGATCAAAACATATTTTGATCGTTAGTAAGTGAAAACTTTTAGAATACCCTCTGTTTTTGAAGATACCAAAGCCATAGGGTAGTATTCTTCTGTCACCTGGGATGTAATACAATCTGGATGGATCAGAATAGCTAAAATAGGTTGTATGAGCAGTGCACCTAAAAATGGCTGTTTCTGCCCATTAACAGTATATAAAGTGTCACGACTATCTCAGATAAAGACTTCTAAAGTAGGGTAGAATCTGATGCCTTGTTACATAACAGGCAGTGTTGGAGTACTGACTGACATGGTAAACAGACCATATTTGGCTTTTCAGGGGACTGGAGTCAAATGTAAGAAGAAAAGACTAAAAAGAGATAGGGCACATCAGAAATCTAGTGAAAAGCACATCTACCATCCTGAACCTGCAAGGCATGGAACATTATGCTGGTCATCTTATTTTATAGCACCAGGTAGAACCTTCTTGTTCTGAGAAACATGGTGACAGGGCTCACCAAAAACGCTTTTGGTTAATTTTTTACCTCTGCTGCTTCCTTCTGTTCAGAAAGGATGGAAAGAAACTTCCTGGTGACCACAGACATTGAAGGTATTTATTTTAAATAGAAGCACAGGATGTGCAATCTGGACACTTCCTCTTTCTGAGGGAAGTCCCATTCTGCTGCTGGTGAGTTGAGGAGTGGATGTTTTTAAATGGTCTTAACAGACATTTCTATTTTTTTTCATTATGTTGTTTAGTGCTTTAACATAAGCATCAACTCCTGGAGCATTTAAGTGTTTCTAATTCATGACTTCTGTCTACTTGTAAGAAAATTGTGTTTTACTAGGTAGGAGTTTATGTACTTTGGGGACTTCTTCACTGGCAAATAATCAAACTTGTTAAATGCAACTTAGTTTTCTCAACTTTTAGTAGCTACAATATAAAATAAATAAGATCAATTAGCTCATTCTTACCAATTTTTTTTGACTCTGTAGATCAAAAACTTGAAAGATGTTAATCCAGTGAGTTATTTTTAGTATCTATAAATGTTGCCTTTGATGAAGTTACAGCAGAGAAGTTTTTTGGCTAGAATGTAGTGTTTCTGTAATAGTCAGATTTGTTTCCAACATATGCTGAAGGAAACTCATATTTTATTTTAAAATAACACGGTTTTAATTTTTCATTAATTTCTCTCTGCTTCAAAACTTTGGGTGCATCACTGATGATGGGAATTAAAACTTTGAATTTTACCAAAATCAAAGGAAAATATCCTTTTGAGGAAACAAGCTGACAGTATAAAGTCACAGCAGGAACTTGCTCTGTGTGATGTAGTCGTCTGTAGCTGCCTGGGAGCAAGATGCAGTGTAACTGCTGCTATAGCATGAGTACTCAGCTAAGTGAATTTATTCAGCTGAGTATTTTGTATTGCAAAGACAGTTACACAGCAGCACTTCGGTGCCTTGGATCTCTCTCCATGAGACTGTATGAACCAATGCAGACATTGTATCTGTCAATAAATTGGCTGCAAAAGCCTCCACTTGGAATCATAGTTCAGTGGCTGAAATCAAAATATCGTCTAGGAACTTCTTCATTTTTTTTTAATTGTATGCTGGTGTTATTACAAGTATCTCAGAAATGCAGCACCGAAGAAGTCAAGTACCTTGTCTCTGTTTTGCCAGTTGGCTATTACATGGTAAATACTAGCACTGTAGAGAAAAAAAATAGGTAAATGCAGCTTTATACTGGAATTTCCTCACTTTGAGGGGAAAAAAGCTAGCAAATATAATCTCAGAGTTAAACTGGACATTTATCAATAATGTTGCTTTACAAATAAATAGACCATTTCCTTTTTGTAATAGTTGAGATGACAGCAGTAAATTATTCATCTGCAAACTCTGTTTCTGTACTGAATTGATGGCCAAGGTTCATTGTGCTCACCAGGCTGATTCATGTTCACTATGTATATGGTGGAGTAGCTGCTACTACCTTGTTAATGAGCTACAATTGCAATGATGTTATTTCTCTAAGGGAACAGAGAGATATTTCACCTAGAAAAGGAAAGGTTGGGAAAATGTATTTCCTGCTTGATATTTTATTTGAAAGAGCGGATCAGAAACAAATGTGACTTACAATTGCTTTACGTCCTATCTTCCTTTACGTACCAGGTTTTTCTTCTTTGAGGCACATGTTCTTGCAGCAGAAATGAAAAAATAATAGCTACTGTCCTGACTCTGATTTGGAAATAAATTAATGAAGCATATTATGACTTAAGGGCATTTGCTTTGTGTATATTTCAATTACAGTAGGAATGTATGCTATTGAAAGACAGAAGTTATTGCCCTAGTTCTTTCTTACCTCACTTTCAATTAAATCTGATTTCTGTTACCATAGCATTGCCTGCTCATACACCTCTTAGTCTAGTGCTGGTCATTTGTGCATATTTTCTATTTGACTATGTGACTGTTCTTACTGTTCCTGAACTAACAGCCCTTGTCGAGTCTTTTTGGTCTGGGAGGGGGTGGTCAGGCAGCTGTTTTTCACAACTGATGCAATTGCTAATGTTTCCTATGCATGAAGGCAGACTTCTACTCAGTACCCCCTGGGGACTGTAAACATCATTTTTATCGTGTTGGAACTACAGGCTCTGTCAGCCCAGTGAAGTTGTTCTCAATTAGTATGAGGCAGTCCAATTCAGAAGGGAATAGCTGCTCCTGTTTGAGCCCATTTTTCTTTGAGTGTTGCTTGCACTGATTTCCAGCTGTTACTGTGCAGCTTTGGGGAGCTAATGGGGTTCATTGGGAACATCTATCTCAAAAGGAAATGCCCGAGTCAGTGTCTAGTTGAATGATTGGAGATTTTCACACACAAAAAAACCGGTTAATACCCACTTAGCTAATTATCTCTCAATGTGCATGATCATCCTTTTCAGCCCAGTAATTAGAGAAAATTAAGTGGAACCTTGCTAATTTGCACTAATGCTAGGAACAACCTATTGCTAATTACTGAATTTTGTGAATCAGTGCAAATAAAAACAAGCACTTTTTACAAACTATAGAGTGACATGTGCTGATCCCTATGCAGTAGTGCCACATAATTATTACACTGCCAAGAACTCACCAGTACCTGTAGGGGAAGTTAATATGATGTGAATTGAGGACAGGATCTTTTCTTATGCTGAAGTTTGCCCTTTGTTAACTGTGTGTACTACACTGAGGCCTAAAGTCGTATAAGGTGTCTTGAATACCATTCCCCCGCTTTCTAATAGAGTTCAAGGAGACCTTTAGAGATCTCCTTATATTCTAACATAACTTAAACTTCTCTTCTTTTGAGGGAGTTGCAATTGTCAGTTGCTGCTGAAGCCAGCACAACATCTTGCTTTGATTCTTTTGAGCTGTTGCAAGGGGCCAAAAGGCTGGAAAAAGCCCAGCCCTTCTGAAAATCCAGTGCAAGTGAAAGATCCCTAATTCCAGTGTTTTCAAAATGCCCGTTTTTTTTTTCCTCTGTGAAAGTAGTTTTGCTGATGATTCCCTTGTGCGGTTGCATTGCAATCCCAGTCCTAATCTTTCTTTCAGAAGGCTCTCCCTCCAATCCCGTTTATAGTGCCAAAGTTAACCCAATGTTTCCTGGACACCCCGGACTTTTCTCTTAGAGTTGGTTGGGTAGTCCCTAGAATGCAGGCTGCCTTCTTGCCCACATCCTTTATACTAACTACCCATTGCTTTTGACATGATCACTGTTCAGATCCCAATAAAATCCTAAAATCCCTGGTAAGCATATGCTAAATAACTCCTGGCTGTTGCCAGAAAGGTGTCACTTACGAACCCGATCATTGAGAAGCAAAGGGCTGTTTTGAGATTTCTGTACCATCTCGGTCTCCCTCATCTGAACTCCAAATAATGTCAATCTTCTCATATTCAGCTGTAATTTATCCTCATGTTTATGCACCTGATATGAGACTTGGTGAGAAACAATTGAGACCACCTTGCAACAAAGTTTATTAGACTTCTGTTCCCTAGTTTCAGCCATCATCTTTTCATTGTTTTATATTACTTTTGAAGATAACCACACTAAATCAGAAGCAGGAGCACTTCTTCCTATCTGTGTTCTTACCTGTCTTTGGGAAGCTTCACCTCTGAAATTATTTAAATTTATCTCCAAAGCCAAAATGATTCCTTTGCGACTTCAACTTTGCAGTGATCCAGCTGTGCATCTTTCTAGGGCCTATCTCCATCTGGTCTGAGGTGGTACCTCAACCAGAATCTCTCCAGTCATGGTAACACAAACTGATGAATCCAGAGCTCCATCATATGGATAGAAAGGTGAAACACTATATGTAGAGTAGCCAAATCTGCAGTTTATGACCTAATGGCAAGATTATAACAGTCTATTAAGATGACCTGCTTTTCAGCCTATGCGACCTTTTACTTTGCTGTTCAGACACCTGGTTATAGGGAGCTGCCCATAAGCTGCAGGAGCCAAATGCCTTAAGCTATTCATTTTATATGATGTAAATTTAGGAAAATAGAAAGTGGCAAACTAATAAAGATTGTGTTTCTTGCTTCTATTCTACTAGCTGTCCTTTTTGGTGGTGGAAGAACTTCTACAGGAATAAAAATTATGTTTGGTAACCTTAAAGTTATGAGAAATGAAACGTAAGGTTTTCTTTTATTGCAGTTCCTTTGCATTCTGACTTTTAAACCAAAGAGTCAGTTCCCCCAAGTGCCTAAGCCCAAATGTATTTTCATTAGGAATAGAACACCTGAATATTTAAATTGGTCCTAGGGATTCAAATGATTAAGTTGCTTTTTTAGACTTAGCCTTCTAAGTCATGTAAGAGCTTTTTGAACGACATGTTCTGCCCTAAGGTTGTAATTCAAAAATTAAAGAAAAATACGAACCAGTTCCATTAAGAACTCTGTTTTAATGGTCTCATTCCATAGTTTTGATACAAGTTGACCTCTGGATTCTGTTAATTAGAAGTAAAAAAAACAGTACTAAGATCACTAGTACAGAAAAGCCAGTGTCATTTTTTTCCATGAAATCAGATGTTATGTTTGGGATAGGTAATACCTTAAAATGAGTACTCTGCTATCACTGCCTGGTTGTGTCCCTTTTCAAACTGTTTCACACCCTCAGTTTATTCACTGAGGATGCAGATTGAAAAATACTGAAGACCTTGATGCTGTGAAAATGCTATTCAAGAGCAGCTAAGACATTAATGTGTTATCAGCATTGTTTTGATCAGAAATCTAAAACAAAGCACCATAACTACATCCCAGCCAGTTGCAGTACAGTCACAAAGATCTTAAAAGGGGAAGAGGACTTGATGTCTGAAGTAGGACTGATAGAACTGGATTTTTTCAGCCTTGAGAAGACTAAGGGTAAACTTAGTCACTGTCTTCCCATGTCCAAAAGATAGCTGCAGACAAGGTGGAGTTTCTCTATTTGCAAAGTTGCATGGTGGTAGGAGAAGAGGCAGTTGGAATAGTTGCTTCAGGAAAGTTCTCTCCTGGGTATGAGAAAAAACATCTTCATCATGCAGACAATTAACCATTGAAATAAGTTGCTCAGAGGAGTGGTGAAATCTCTCTTGCTGGAAAAATTCAAGATTTGGCCTGACAGGGCCCTGATAACCTGGTCTAAAGCCATGTTTTCCATAGAAGGTTGGACCAGATGATCTCCACCCTGCTTTGCAGTGATTCTTCATGAAAACAAGGCCCGTTGGCTTGATGATTTTTTAAAAAAATAATTTTCTGAATACAGCTGAAATATAATAAATACATAAAATACCATTATTTAGATTCCAGAGGATTTTGAAACAAATGAAATTCCTACAACTGAAAAGGAAATATAATTCAGTAAACAGGGGTATAAATCAAGATCTTTTAAGATCTGTTCCTCACTGCTCTGGTAACTGGCGTGCTTAGTTTCTCCTTGTGTATTAGTTCTGTGATCTGTAAAATGATGACAGTTGTTCTACTTTTAATACACTAGAAGAATAATATCCAGTAAGCACTATCTAACAATGAAGGTGAAGTTTGTGATACTGTTTAGTTGTTTTAGCCAAGCATTTCTTGTATTTAGCAGATATTCTTAAGGACAAGACCATTTTCGGTTGAAATATATTGGTATTTAAATAACAGTGAAATGTCTAGGTTTTTTCTGCCTTGTAAAATAGTCTAATTTTAAAGCTTAAATAGGATGCAAGCTCTCCTAGGACTTATGTTGTAGGTGTATATTTTTCTGTTACTGTTTATGTAAAATCTTTGGAGCTGTTTATTATTAGTTTGAGGGGAGATTGCTCAAATGGTGCTTTAAAAAGATTTAGTTTTGGATTTTTGAAAGTCAATAAAATCAGGGAATAAAATTATGTTCCTGATATTGATATATATATCTATTGATTTTTGGATTGCAGTTCGAGATAGCACTGTTCAAAGGGCACAGATTGTGAATGCGACAAAAACCATCATACAAATACTGTCAGGAGTGGGAGGAGGAGTTCACTGGAGTTCACTGAGAGTGTCATGTAGAAGAATTCCCCGGTGTTGATTTTTTCCTTCAAAATATGATGAGCATTTATTGTAGCATGTATGTAAAAACATGATTTTACATGTGTTAATAGGAGAAACTAAAACCAAAAGCTGTGGCAAAGTGATTCCGTGACAATCACGTGTTTACATAAACAATATGTGCTCTAAACATTTGTTTTATTTTAAAATCTAAACTGAAGCAGGAAAATAGATCAGGGTTCTGTCCTTCATCAAAAGAAGAGTGGATTAAAGCATCTGAATTATGCAGATGCAGCACAATAATGGTTCAATGGTTTTAAGGAACACTTAAAAACTATAAGGCTCAAGATGCAGTGTTTCAGAAAGGAAGAAAAGAAAAAAATCACCCTGATTAAAGCACCTTCTGTTTAAAAAAATGGTTTTAGTCACAAAATAGAAATATAGAACAAGGAAGAGGGTTAACTGTTGCCTTCTTCCCTCCTGGGAAGTATATCAGACCATATGTTTGAAAATAAGAAAACTTTTTTTGAATTCTATGGCAGCTGATGTCAGAAAACTCTTATGATAGTGCAGTACTGACCTCCTGTGTTTCAGGATATAACAAAATAAGTGTGTGAGAAAATGTCTTGCAGTTATGAAATAATATATTGATGGCTTTTTGCTAATATATAGGAAGAAAAGATAAACCCATAATGCTGTCTTCTTGTTCACCTTTATAAATACACTCATTTGGGATTTCAGATTTAGCTTCCTGGTAAATATATGGATTGGAATATATGGGTAGTATTTTTTGCCAGGATACTACTTATTAGTACTTGGATTTTCATAAAAATGGGTGAATCCATGGGTTTTGGATCTTGCTTTCTTCTCTGAAACATTTGCTATCACATTATTGCCCCTATTATTATCCCCTTTTCTCTATTCTACAGTCTTGGAGTGAGTTGGCTCACAGAATCAAAGCCCAAGTTGTGAATTAGATGAGAGAAAAGGTACTCATAAATGAGAATGATGCTGTGAAGGTTCTGAACATACTGTATCTGTTATTTATTTCCTATTAAAGTTTTTTCTCCCACCCCTTATTCATTTTTATTTCAGTTTCGTTTTGTTTCTACAGTCTTCTGTTAATGATCCACCCTTCATTTTACGTTTTCCCCTTATCACACATTTCAATCTTTTAACTTTTTCTCTGATCTCTTCTAAAAAGAATTTTGCATGTACTCAAATGACATAGTTATCTATCAAACTCATAGCTATTTCATCCCTAAAATTTTGTTCAAAGGTTCATGTTTGCTTTTGTAAAACAAATAAGGAAAGCTTTATGCTGGACTCTTTTTTCTCTGGAAACCCTTGGTTGTTGAAAGTAATTGATTGTTATGTCAAGATGCAGTGGAATTCAGCTTGGGAGGATTGATTATGAGCGTAAAGAAAAAGGCTCCATCTCTGCTGATGGGTTACGGGGGGAAGGGAGATGAAAAAGAGAAGAAAAAGCAGGATAGTGCGGGAGAAAGAAGAGGTTGTGAAGAAAAACTTTAAACGTTCAGACATCTTAAAAATGGGCCTTGAAGGATTGCAGCAAACAGACTTTTTAGAAGATGTTCTGTATTCTTGCTAGTTATTGTGCGATAATTGTATGCTAATGTGACAGGGGTTGCAGAAATAGCTGCAGTGGAGCTAAATCCACCTTACATTATTCACCCAGTTTCTCAAGTGTCCGTAGCTTAATGTGTATTAAAAATGATCGTACTGTTTCTGGCTTATTAGGGAGGGTTTTGAACCCTTTGTAGTGTTAGGTTTTTCATTGTGAATATCATTTATAATTGTTATTAGTTTAAGGCTCTCTGCCACTTGATAAGGAAAGACCAAGCATTGCATATGCATTTCGAACCTGTACATTTAGGACTTAGAAACAAAGAAGTGAATGACAAGAATTTTAATTGTGGCTTTTACACTGTGTTGTTTTCAGCAAATTAAAAATAATAAGTAGATGATATTTCAGAATGTGTTGCAAAAAGGTAACTGGGAGCAAGCTCTGCTCCTGCCTTCTGCTTTCTCCACGTTGAGGGTCAGCTAATAATGTGACTGATGGCTCAGCAGGGGTCTGAGAAGCCTTTCACAACCTCATCTAGACTTCCCCTGCATCTCAGTATGGATGGAGGTAGCACATCTGGCAGTATTTGCTTTGAAGCAGGAAGCGTGAGTTTGGGATTGTGGCACTGTCTCTGTTGTACTGGCTGGCAGAGCAGCTTAAGCATGTGAGAAGCATACAGTGCGTCCATTCAAAATGTGGCTGAGCATCTGCAGCCATGTACACTCCCTTGAATTCCTGGCAGAAATTCCAGCTGATTCAGCTAGAATTGCACCTGGCACTTACATCGTACTATGGTAAAAGAAACGGGTTGACCTAAACGCCACATTTATGTGGATTTAGTTATGGAACTCTCAATAAAATCAGCAATAACTCTAAGGGCTGTATATCCCTTTGGAGTAGATAATATATACCGCGCATGGGTAATTTTTGCATTTTTCTTGAGGGGAAAGAATAGTGTCCTGTTTTGCTTACTTAGTCTTTCTTGGTTGAGAGATACGTATGTAATTACTGGAGTCATGGAATTTCTTTAGTGCGAGCTGAAGGAGTCATAAAAAGGATCATGGGAAAGATGGTGTTTCTGTGGGCTCTGCTGAACCTTTTTTGACGTTTAAAGAAGCAAGATGTGGTGTGGAGTTCATAGGGGATTTCAGGCTGTAGTTAAAAGTAAGTTGGAATTTGTTTGACCTTTTTCCCTGTACATTCTTTTCAGAACATTAGGTGGCTAAGGTCAAACTGAAATGTGTCACTGGTCAGTGTCTGAATTTAATTAGTAGGCAAGGACTTGGAGAACTCTACAGTACAAAATGCTTGATCACCACCTTCCCATTCCAAATAAAAACAGAACACTATCTGTTTGTGTTTTCCTTCCACCAGCTGGTACAGTTTTCTTGAATTTGTTTGTTTCTAAATTTAAGGTTTAAATGTGGGAAATGTTACAGAAAACTGTTGTGCTACCAGGCTGGTTACTCAGCCTGGTTTATGACATCTACGATGGTTTATGTGGACACTCCCTACTATATATTACACTTAATGAAGAAATTATGAACAGTTTACCATATCTGCTGAACTTCCCAGTCAAAATTGCCAGAAATTCATGTATTTTACTCTTTAAAAAGAGACAGAGACTGTTGTAGATGATTGTGATGAACTGTAATATAAATACCCACTGACACTTAAAAAAAGCAATACTTTCAGCTAAAGCAATCCTTTCAGCTAGTTGAGGATGGTTTTCCTAAGCCAAAACCCAGTAGTAACACTCTGCATCTTCATAACAAATATGTTTGCAATAACTCAAACATTTTTGTTCCTGGAATTCAGCCTGTCTGATTTCTTTACATACTACTCTCAGCATTTAAAGTAATGTCAGGCTTGAATAGCTCTGAGAGAATGACATACCCCCACTTTGAAAACACTTTGCAAAGAATTTTTTTACATGCAGTCTTTTAATAGTTATTACATCAAAGGGAACAGAGACAAGATATGTGCAAGATAGGGAGTTTTTGTAAAATAATCCACCATTGATATGTATCAATTATTTCCGTGTTACCAAAATGACTCTATAAATCCTTGCCAAAATGCAATTTAGATAAGACTTTAAGTCTTCAAGTACTTGGTAACAGTTATGGCAACACAAATATGTGTCTAATTTTTCCCCTTAAAATTGGTGTATCTTTTATATTGATGTTAAAGAGTAATAGAAATGGAGATGAAATTTAATAGATTAGTTCGAAGTGTAAAATTATACCAGCATCATTTTCTCAGATAATTTTCAGTTCTTTTTCTGAACTGTCTACATCATCACTTAGTCATATATTTTCTGTGCTGTAATTTTAAATTTTTTACTCATTTAGCGAAGTGATGAGTGGCTGAGAAGAGACAGACCTTCTGGTAACCAATTTTCCCACAGTGTAGTCATGATTTGAATAGAATAGATAGGATATTGGGGCTATGGTGCTCTAATTAACACTTAGTTCTTTTGGTAAAAGATGCCAGTGCAGAGTCCTCAATACCAGGTTTGAACTGGATTCCCCATGGATGGTCTAGGGATGCAGCTCAGTGGCAGTGCTGCTGTATTTTCAGGGTTCCTGGAGTTTATTGGAGGTTCTTTCTCACTTTGTGCATGTGCCCTTTGATCTCTATTCAGCAGGATGACTCTTATTAGGGTGAACTGATAACAGCCTAATTGGCATTTACTAGTAATTAATAATTTCAGAGGATAAAATACTTGTCAGAAATTTAGCTGGCAGGTGGAAATAGGCAAAGCGAGTTTGCCCAATACTGTGCTGATGAAAAGAAGGAGAAGTTAATCAAAAGAAATAAAAAATCAAGCTACTGGTCAAGAGTTATCTCATGGCAGAGTCATGTTTAATCTTCTTAGTGCACAATATGATTGCGATGACAAGTTTCTGCACATTTACCATGATAAATGGATGCTATTCTTTGATGGCAATGATTACACTATACATGTTGGCATTTATGGGATGTCGTTGCATTTTTTTAGGATATTCAGTCTTCTCACCGTGTTTGCATCTATTGTTTTCTCTGACAACTGGAATAAGACCATGAAGTCAAGTGGCAGAGGACAGAAGGGTCTCTCTGGTTGCTGAATTGCCTCTCTTCAATTTTCAAGTTAGATTTGTTTGCTATAATTGTTATTTTTGTTTCTACTTGATCATTTATTTCAGTTCTAAAATAAAAAAACCAACACTTTTGTGCCCAAGTCTTAAACTTTTCTTGCAAAATTAGTAGATCAGTAATGACCAAAAGCAACCTCATGTAATTGTCTACTGCATGTGAGCAAACAAGAGGTTTTTCATGGAGGCAAATGAACCTGCAGATAGTCTTTGCTCTACCCCCATCTGAAAAATTAGCCTTGCATACGCTTTGTATTTTAAATAACTGATCTTTGTTTGGGATGATAACCGCCATCTGGAAGCAATGACACTTCAGAGAAGTAATGATTTCTTCGTTCAGTTACCACTATCTTGGACAAAAAAGTTCCATGTGAAATTCAAATATGGTTTCTTTTGAATTTAATTTTAAATGACATATCAATAAATGTGGGTCTTTGGATTGGTCCTTTGTAGTCATCTACAGCTCTGGCACCACTGCTGTTTCCTTCCTTCCTCTAGTTTTTATCTTCTGTGTTGAGTTGCCTTCTTTGTGATCTGAACATTTCTGGCTGTTTCTGCTGCTCTTTTACTATATGATGTTGGAGGAACTGGAGGGAAGGACAATGAGAAACCATTAGCAAAAATACTCATGTGCAATATTACAA
Organism: Lepidothrix coronata; assembly: GCF_001604755.1. Taxonomy (NCBI): domain Eukaryota; kingdom Metazoa; phylum Chordata; class Aves; order Passeriformes; family Pipridae; genus Lepidothrix; species Lepidothrix coronata. The sequence goes on along the minus strand of NW_016690239.1, from coordinate 2,685,046 downwards.
GCATTAAAGTAACTGCTATTTAGTTATAATTCAGGATGGCCATGCCTTTATTTATTTATTTTTTAAAATGATTTGCCATGCGTTTCACACTGCTGTCCATTTGCTGGCTTTCCTTTGGTTGATGATAGCTTTTATTTGTCTAATTGTGTCTATTTTAATAGTTAACATTTCCTATTTCTGTCTCATTTGATGCTGGTGCTACTAACAAAGAGAAAACTGAGACCAGATGGTTGCCAAACAGTGAAGCCACCTGGTAGTCTAGCAATGCCAAATATATTTTCCCCTCCATTTTTCTTTCAAAAATTACTGAGACAGGTCCAGGATTTTTTGATGGTTCTGAGAATGCTTGCATGCAGCCAGAAAAATATCCTAAATCTTCTTAAATTTATCTTTGCAATTCTCTTTTCTGCTGTTCTCTTCTTTCTCTGATAACTCTCTCATGCTTTCTTCTCGTTATACCACTTGGGTCTCCCACTTGAGTTCCACACTGCTGGCTCTCAAGCGTGTGGTTTGCAGACCTTGCTCTGCTGAGGAGCCTCTGAGGCTGAAGGTGAAGGCCTGACCCTGACCACTGGTTGCTTCACCACATCTGCAACCACCAGTGCTGCTGGGGTGGAACAAGGAGCTCCATAGCAAGCAGAATCTCTGCCAGGGAGTGCTCCAGGAACTTCTCCCCAGCCCTTGGGCTATTATGAGTGTGTAGCAAACAAGTGGAAAACCACCCTGAAGAGCAGGGTGTTTTGGATATGGCAGCCTAGAGTTTGCTATCTGATGCCTTCTTGATTTGAGTGCCAATTCTGAACTAACGCTGTTGTCAGGAGTGTGACAGTGCGAGCTGAGACTGACATGATCATAGACTGAGGATACAATAGTGCACACACAGTGCGTAGTTTGCTCAGAGTGGCAGAAGTTAGATTAAGCTAACCAAAAATATTTTTTCTTACATCCACGCTCTGCTCCCCATGCCAGTGCCGTATGCTGATATGAGCTGCACCATGTGTGTGGTGACAGACGAGCTGTTTGAATCCGTGCTTCTCACACATTTCAAGAGTCTGGTATAGGCAGTGCCTGTGTCAGTATTGATACATCTTCGAGACAAGCAGCGTTAACACACCATACTGACACAGGTCTGGGTCAGGGAATGGAGTGTAACTCCTCACTTAGCTGCTGCCCGTCCTCTGCATCTTTTTCCTTCCTCTGCTTTTGTAGCTGATTTTCTGGACCCTGCTGTTTTGTAGACCCCAAATACCTTGAATGACACTGCCATGAACCCCTGGGTGCTGTGGCTCAGTGAGTATATGTGTTCATCTGAATACCCTGGTTGAATTCTGGCAGAGAAGAGCTGCCACTATGTTGGCTCTCAGCAAATACCCGGCTTACTGCAGTATCTAATGGCTCTAGACCTAGGGCGCTTTGCTAGGAGCTGTAGAAATTCCAACACAAAAAACCTGTATCTGCCTGAAAAGGGCTTATACTCCATCTTTAAGAATCAGGAGTAGGGTGTAAACAGATAAGAAATGAAAGCAATAATAAGTTTGGTATTCAGCAGTGTAACAAATAGCTGTCTCTAATGCTGTGTGTACGATGTACCTATATCTACTCATTTCTTATGATTCCTTTCTTCTTGCTGTGATCTGACAATGATTGTTGCAGCACTGAACTTTCTTGTCAGAGCCCTCTCTCTTGTGATGAGCATATGGTGTCTCTATTTCTTTGCTCACCCTCTTACGTTATGTACCTGTTTCCAGCATGTTCTGCAGATGTCAGAAAAAGCAGACATCCATCCTTTGGCGGGTTTTGAACTTCACTGTTGCTCTACCAATATTGCCACACTGCTAACATGGCCTCCCTAGATGGCTTCAAGCCATTGTGCAGAACAGTCCCTTTGAACCACTGACTGCAGTTGAAGCTGGATTTTGAGAGGTCCACATTCCTGCTGGTTACAGTAGGTTGGACACAGTCCCATTACAACACACACAAACCAGTTCAGCAGCGGGAGATCTTTCAGGGAAAATATATCAGAGTGGCCTTCCTTCAAAACTTCTTATGCTTTGGAAAATGGAAAATATTCCTTCATAATCTTTCCATCAGACAGGAATTACAATATGTGTTTAATCTTTGTGATAGGAAAATAGTGTAAAAATGATATGGTGGTAGAAATAACGCCCTTAAAATGCCTGCCCAGAGTTAATCCTATTTGATCTGTTTAAGCAACAAGACATAATGATTCAAATGTGCTTTACAGAGGTAGATGCATGGACTGACAAGGATGGTGCTTCTTTTGGTTTTTCTGTTTTGAAGGGACAGTGTTTGTCTATGAACTTCTTTTCTATATTATATTAGAACTAATTTAGCAATATTTACCATTTCTCCAAATCTATGTATTAAATTTGACAGGAGACCCAAGGATCAAACTTACTGTTACATTTTCTCACAGCAGAAAATATTAAACATTGTCAAGGAGAAGGATTACAATTGTTTGAAATCTGGGAAGTTTGTATCTAATCTCTGTAATTCAACCAAGTATGTTGGAAAACACACTGTGTAATTTCCAGAAGTTGTCTTTTCTTATTATGCCAGCGCATGAGGGTCCTGTAGGCTTTGGATGAAATTCTCTGCAATTAATGAACATTCCAGGGCATTTAAATGCATCTTTTATTCAGCCAGTTTGATTTGTGCAGGCTGGCTGTGTTACTACTCGCAGAAGCTGTATTTGCCTTCCGTAGGACATGATGTTTCTGGAGATATTAAAAAGGGAATATAGCATGCTGGCTGGAGACTTTTTCCTTCTAGATAAACAAATCTCTAAAAAGTATCCAAACCACATCATATCCCAGGAAATTAGCATCTTTCAGAAGTTTTTTTGAAATTGTGTACCAGTCTTTCTATTTCCTTGCATACAAATGTCACATACTGTTTGTATCACTATTGTCAGACTTTTTTGGTTACTACTTTCCCTCCCCTGAAATAAAAAGATTAGGTTCTACTGGGAGGGATAAGTTCATTCTTATTGGAGGTGAGAAAGAAAAATAAACAGCATTGGAAGTCATGACAAAGTTTACAGAATCAGTCTCCTTTGTTTCACAGGTAGAAGGCTTTACAGTAGTGATAAAACTCATCTGTGTAGATGTTTTCAAAACTTTAAAAGCAATCAGAAGGTAGGATGTCTCAGATATAGGAATGCAATTTGTCTTTTTTATAAGAGGCAATGACCTCTCTCCTAGTTTTCCCTGGTCACTAAAGAAGAAAACCCAACCCCAAACCCCAAGCCTGTGGCCTTTAGTGCTTGGAACTGAAAAATAATTGATCTCACTATACATTTCTAAGGAAGTTTTGAAAAAGCAGCACGGGATAGCATTTAAATAACAAAGACCCTTCTTTAAATTCTCACCTTCTCTCCACTCACTAAGGGCCATTTAACAAAGGGAGCAGTTTTTACAGCTGGGGTGATTTGCAACTGTTCTCTCTCCCCTCCCTCTCCTCCTGCTCACTCATTATTGTTAGCTAACATCTCTGATAAGAAATGGGAAGTACAGTCCCTGTCTGCTCCTTTGGGATGCCTGGTCTTTCTTTTCTGAAGCAGTTGTGGTGTTGTTTTTTTTTTTTTTTNTTTTTTTTTTTTTTTCCCCTCCAAACAGGTTTCATTTCATTTCTGGAGTAGTTCCTCCAATTTGCGGACCCTTCCTTTTCCTTACACTTTTTTTTTTTTCTGTCTAAGCAGGCCCTGCTGCTACACCCCACTTTTTTCTCTGATCCTAGCCCAGCCAACTGTCACTTTTTAGCCTGCAGGGAACCTTCTGGTACTAACATTCCTGCCTTGTTTTTATTAGAAGGGCATCTCTCACAACATATCCCTCGCTGTTTGAAGCAGAAGTCATGTGTATTCAGTAGGAATGAATAATGGATGTATTTAAAGGGTACCTTGCCCTTCTCGTTCCTTTGCACATCATAAATAACCTCTCTTTTAGTTGGGTTTTACATATTGCTCTACAGGCACAGTTTGAAAAAATCTGGTGATTCAGCTCTCAATGTAAAAACCACTGTTGTATGCAGCTGAAAACTGGTCTATACCAAACTCATTACTGGCATCTGTGCACAGCTCTAGAATTCTGAAGATTTAGGAAACTGAACACGAATATTCTGAAGTAGGTCACAAAAATATAGCATCACAGGAGATGTATAGGCAACATGATGGGGTGCGTTGGAGCTCATTATAGAGTTCATTTCACTTGGATTTAATAATCTTTTTAAAGATATCTTTGGATATCTTCTCAAGATACATAAAGATATTTTAGATAGTTTTAAGTTGCATTTTTACAGTTTAAGGAATTTTCAAGATGTTTTAAATATAAGATTTTTAAATATCTTCTTCAGATGAGCTGAATTGTTCTCTAAGTGTCCTTTTCTCTCCACTCACTGTAAAAACGAGTTGGTTAGTGAGGTTGTGTGTCCGTATCTGTATTAGCGACATTTGCTTTTTGTTTCTGGCCAGTTATTGGCATCTGAGGAGTTCCCTGGGATAATGGTATTAAAGGATAAACTAAATTTAGTCAGAAGTTTCCTAATAACTGTAACAGGCTTTAACTGAGGCTCCCAAAGAAGAGCCTAAAATTGAAGACCAGGCTTGGAGGATGATTTAATTGTCTAATTTCTGTTTAAGGATGTTAAAGTGAGAGTTTGAGAAGCAAATGTTTTTGATTGGGGCGGGATGAGGGAACTGGATATATTTTTATTGCTCATTACTTAGGTAACTGACAAATGGAGTGGCCTCATTTCCCTGTTACTGTCAACACTGCAAAACTAGCCCCAAGTTACCATGTTCTCACTATAGGACTTTCACCTTGAGTACGAGGCTAAGATTTTTTCTTATGTATCCCTTGGGTCTTTTAGTGTCAGGCGCCTAGGACAATCTATGTCTTTCCCTGTGAGTCGTGGCAGGACTGGGGGCCGATCCCAATGAGCACAGGGAAGTGGAACTCAACCCAGGGATTCTGGAGTCATGAGCCTGTATCCCCTTTGTGAATGAGGTAGATTTACCAGTGCAAGTAAATAGAGGCAAAAGATTTAGAGGTACTGGAAATTGCAAACTCAGATGATTCAAGCATCTAAGAAAAGACAGTCAGAACCAGGTTGCAACACTGATTCTACAGGTGGCCTTTGGCATCTTCTGATCTCAGTTCTTGTGGCTGCAATTTTGGAATTGTGTGAGTTTCCTGTGTGTCTAACCGTTTCACTCTGCTTGTTGTTACCATGATATTTGAGAGGCTGATGATGGAAACATTAGATTTGCATTTATAGAAGGTTGCCTACATACTGAATTGTTTAAGAAATTATTCCCTCTGAGTGATTCACCTTATAGACTTCTCCAAAGGTTAACATTTGTAGTGATTCAGTTCTCTTTACAGACACTTGTCTTATGATAGTTTTGGGGATTTTAGTTGGGACAAAATATTTTCTGTATTATTCCCCTCTGCAGCTGAAATTTCTTAAGAATATCTGACATTCAGAGTTGAAAATGAAGGAAAAATTTTAACATACAAGACTGAACTGTCCATTGTGTATTTTCTGGTCTTAAACTACCTTTCTTACATTCGTCATTTTGCATTCACCTTCATTTCCTTTTCACTTTAAAATGAAGAACAAAATGGAGAATTTACAGTCTCAAAAAAAAAAGTGTTTAATGTCATGTTCTAGCTAGACTTCAGCTAAAACTAATCTCTGGGTGCCAAGCTGCAGGTATCAGCTGGAAGTTAATTTTATGGATTTTCCTATTTTTTTCCCTCTTTACTTCCAAATTTTGAAAAGGAGGTTCCTCCTAAAACACTAAGCTACCTTTATGGTGCCTTCGATAGTTTGGGTTTTATCTTCATTACTAAATGGCAGAAAGATAACTTGGAAGGCAGAAAAAATTTGAGGATTTCAGAACTTGTTTACAATTAAAGGGAAAAGATGGGTAGTCTATCTCCCCTACCCTTGGTTTTACAGAGACAAAGGAACTGACTACATGGGACATCTACAACTAATATGGCCAAGGGGGCGCAGGCGGTGTGCAACAGGCATGGATTTTGCAACCAGGGTTGCATTGCAGGCTCCCACTTGATATATCAGCTTTCTAGAAATAAGGAAGAAATGGCACAGTAAACAGTTGCAAGGAACTTCCATAAGAACACCTAAAGCCAAATGATCTGTTAACTGTGTGGAATAAGCGATGGCTTGTCCTTACCATGGAAATAGACAAGTCGAGCTGTAAGGCAATGAGACAAGAGGATAGTTACTAGTGTGAGTGGTATATAAGGTGCCAGCTGCATGGTGTCTGAGTGACAGAGAGACCCCAAGTTTGCTAAGCTGTTAGCAGAGGCCAGAGAGTATAATTGCACTGTGTCCCATTATTTTCTGTGACTCTTATGTGCCTGCACACCTGTATTGCTCAAATCTAGATTTTTCAGTTTCTTTTCCTCTGCACTTTGCTCTGAGCTGCATTCTGGTGGCTCTCAGTTTGGGTTCATTTGAGCCTCTTTCTCCTGCTACAGCAGTGAACATTCCCTGATTTTTTGAGCAGTTGTTCATTAGAGTTTTACTGTTTTTTTTTTTCTTCACATGTCATGTTCTAGCTTCTCTTGCCCAATAATGTTTGTTTTGGTTACCTTTTGTAGCATATGACTACAACTTGTGCCTTTGGTCTGTATTACAATTTTCTGAAATCAGTCTTCTTTACATCCCTTCTGTGGTCAATCTTCTTTACATGCCATGCTGTATTTTTTTAGTTCAGTTTTTGGTGTGAATATTCTACACTCTTTGGACTGATATGACCCTTGTGTTATTTGGAAGATTTATTAGGTAAGTTTTAGAAGGTTTTATTTGGTGGAGTTTTGCAGGGAAATGAATGTTTGCTGTTTCTTTTTTTACGCCTCCCCTCCTCCCTCCCCAGATAGCTGTTGTAGCTGCCTGCCTTTTGTGTGGATGTGCATTTTTGTGTTGTATGTTTTTTCTACCCAGTGTGCAGATGCCTTGGAGCTCTGCTAGTACTATGAGCCAACTACAGGCTGAATGGCCGTGGTTTGCATGGCACTGAGCCCGAGATAACACATCCTGCCTCTCAGCAGGGCTTGCTAGCTCAGTGTTGATGACCTAACCAACCAGCAGTTACGTATTTTCTGTCCACCTTGGAGTGTAGGCATAGCAAGCTCATGTGTGCTTGTGATTTGCTGCATACTTCCTTCAGAGCACAGAGCTCATGAGTACATAATTTTCCTGGTGATTGCCTGACCATTTTCTTTTCTGGCGATGAAAACAGCAAGACAGGGACTGTATGTTTAGTTCAGGCCCTGGAGATAAAAAAAATATTCCAGGAGTTAGCAAATCTATACATGAGACATTAAAATGGGATTTGCGTTTTTCTTTTTTTACCCCCTCTATGTCTGATAATTATCTCTGGAGGAGTTTGCTGTCACTGGTTTCATTTTGGAGGGTATTATTAAAATTTGTGGTAATTTATCAGGCTGCATTTGGATTATATATGTCAATATTTCATTTTCTGCCTGGAGATGAGATATGGTAAAGTCTACTCTATTTCTGTTGTGGTAGAGTAAGAAATCCTTCACCTCCCCAGACTTCTGTTTCTTGGAGATAAAGTAGTTCAAACACAGCATATACCAAGTGATAGGGAGTGGACAGAAGATGTGACAGTATGTCTTTGTCATGAAGGTTGCCACGTCATATCTCCTCAGCTGCAGTTCTGCATGGAATTTGTTTACTGCTTCTTAAAATGTGGATATAAAGTTTGGTTCACAAATTGAATGGATGATAGTCACTGGTGGAAATGGGGGAAAATCAGCTTGTTCTGAGTCTGGCTTGTTATCTTCTCTGTGTGTGCAGCCTTTGGAGAACAGTAGTGTTATATTTTAATAGAAAAGAATATCACTGACTTCCACTTTGCTGAATAGCAAAACAAGGTGCAAGGCACTTGAGAGCATACTTGGCATAAAAATAATTTCTCGGGCAGAAGCACCGAGCTAGTTTCAATGGAAATGATTTTTGATGGAGTGGAACCTAGTCAACAAGCCTGTTGAAACAGTATCAGATCTCACTCTCTTCAGCTGTAATTTTACTTGGATCCTGACTACTGTTCACATGCTGTTGTGTGGAGGACTCCATCTTTTTCTCATTCTGAAATTGTTGATCTCTCACTGCCTCCAATTTCCTGCCCCTGCACATCCTGGGGTGTGGAATGCTTTTGTCCACGCATTTTCTCTGAGCCACTCACATCATCTTCAGTGTGACAAGACCACATTATGGAGACATTATCTCCAGAGTTACTATTTATAGATTTTAATTTGCACCCATCCAACATTTTAACTGTTCTGATGTGGATTCCAAGATTTTTGTTTGTTAGAAGTAGTTCCCTGGTAAAACTGCAAAGGTCTTCAGGAAATTACAATGCAGAGATTTGCAGATGGTTGGAGACTTGCTGAGGCTGTACTTCGTAGGGTAGCACAGACAGACTTGCCCAATATTTGAATGATGTATGTAGAAAGACATAATATTTAATGATAGTGATGGTACTTGAAAATTTTTACTCCATATAGATGCAAAAGTTTTGCATTGTGTTGGAGTATTGACGTTTTCAGCTTTAAATCATCTTTGAATAAGAAACTGTCTACTCTCAGAAAGTTTCAACTATTATGATGAATGCTTGAGAGATGTGAGTTGTGAAAATGGCTTTTTTTCTATATTAAAAGGGAAAAAAAAATCTAAAATTTGACTTGTGCATTCTAAAGACCATTTGAAAAAATTGCAAAATGCAGTCTTGGGGAATTTTTATTTTGTTTTATCTGAGAAAAGTGATGAAATCTGTAACCCTACAGTCCCTTATTCCAGCAGAACTCATTCATCAGTGGCCTTTTAGGAATTAATGGCTCCTTGATTTCCCTAAGGAACGTCCAGCCTATAGCTTCCAGTTCATATAAAAGTTTTGAGCACAGTTTAGTCTGCCCTATAGGCTGCTCTCAGTTTCTGCATTCCAGACAGCTGTTTAAATTTACTGTGGGCAATAGTTCTAATGGAGTGACAGTGGGAAGACCATGTTTTACTGCCATTAGGAGAAGCAATGCTTGGGCAGATTGAGTCTTAAATGGAACTGTTGTTGGGTCTTAGATGGGACTTAAATGTGCCTCTAATACAAGCAGGAAATTAATGGGATGTTGAGCTATGGGCAGTGTTAGGATACAAAGAGACAAACTATGCCATGAAGACTGAAACCTACCTTTGTCAAATAAGAGAGTGTTTAGGATCCTTTATAAGAGAGATTGGTCAAATAAATAGAAGTCTTACTGAGTTTAGTCTAGAATTGTTCTTTACGTTTGATTTATCTGTGGACATTTGTTTTAGTCATGTTCATAAAAACTTAACTTACAGAGTATGTTTTTTCTATGTCTTGCCATTAATTTTGTAAGAAGTAAGATAAATCAAGGCAAAATCAGCAGACTATGTGCTCTATGAAATAAGCAGAACCAAACAAAGGCATCTTTGCCAAGATGTGCCTCTAGGACCTTTACTGTGGGAGAGGATTTCTTGCCAGTCTGTGAAAACCAGTGTATTAGCAGATGGTGACCTTTGGGAGGTAGTTGTGTGTGCTGGGCACAGAAGGAGCAGATGGCTTTGGGCAAGCCTCAAACATAACATAATGAAACAAATTCATAAATATTCAGGGTGTGGTAAAGACAGTAGGTCTATGAAGATTCCTCTCTGGGCAAATGTGGGTGTGAGGGATCCTATTCTCCCATTCTACCGTGCTTATTCCTTCCTTGCTGGATGTGAGGCATGATGATGCCAATCTGTGGGGCTATGCAGTGTGTCAGAATAAGAAAGGAGATTTAACTACACAACTACCTGGTCTGTACAGGGAAGTGGAGAAGGGACTGTACAGGAAACTAGCTTTAACACTGCCTTAGCTTTTGGTGATTTAATGTTTGCTTTGTAGTAGCTGAGTAACTTTCTGATAGGGATGGGATGGATAAGAGTATGAGGATCCACCATATTGTATTCTTGCTCTGCTTTTTTGTTTGGTGGTTTTGGACTCCTGTGTTGTTTGTTCAACTAATATGTACTTCTGGTATTGCAAATCAGTCTGGACTAAGGGTAGGTGCCAAAACCCCCAAGAGTATAATCAATCTTTTAGGGTCCCTTTATATTTTCAGAGTATTTTTCCCAGGAAAAATTAATCTTGTTTTGCTAATAGGTGGCTTTGCTGCCAAGTACCAAGTGTACCTGTGAAAAAAATAAGCAGCATTTTCTCAGCGTAATATTTTATGTACCGAGTAAGATGGACCCTCTGTCCTTCAGTGTAAGATGGACCTTCTGGCTTCTTCATGCTGACCTCATGAATGGATTTACACAATCCTGTCTTTGAGTCTCTAAATGAGATGTCATGAGATGTGACATCTCTTGCTGATGTCACAAATATGAGAAGTTTGGTTTTTTAAAGATCTGTTGGATCACTTACTCCTTTCACTGTGGGTTTGTGCAGAATTACTTCTCATGAAGTATTTTCTCTTAAAACTTTTTCATTTATGGTGATTTATTACAGTTTTATTTCTAATGTTTATGCCACACATTGTCTCTCAAAGGATCAATTTTTCAGGGTAGTCACCACTGAGGGTGCTCTGCATTTGTGAGACTGCACTCAATTTTGGAGCCAAGAGGGAAGCATTATGAACCACTGGCTGGGATTTTGGTGAGGAGTTGCTGAAAATCGTATTTGTAGGAAATGACTGCATTTATGATTCAGTCATTAGGGGTTATTGACATTTCCATTTCAAAACTAAATTTCAAGGGTTCCCGTTTGGGTTGATCTTGGCTGGCTGCCAGATGCCCACCAAGCTGCTCTCTTATTCCCTCTCCTCAGCAAGACAGAGGGAGAAAATACAATAAAAACCTTCTTGTGGTTGTTTTTTTTTTTTTTTTTAAAAATACAAGGGCTGCCCTCAGAAGCAAAGCAAAAGCAAAATTTATTCTCTGCTTCCCATCAGCAGGCAATGTCCAGCCACTTCCTGGGAAGTAGGGCCCTGGTACAAATGCCTTAACCACTGAAGTCTGCTCTCCCCCTTTGCTTTTGCTGTTGAGCATGGTGTTTTATGATATGTAATACCCCTTTGGTCAGTTTGAGTCAGCTGTCCTGGCTGTGTCAGCTCCCAGTCCCTCACCCACACCGAGCCTACTGGTCTTTGGGTGAGGTTAGGGATGACTCTGTGTGAGCACTGCTCAGCAATAGCCAAAGCACTGCTCTAGATACAAATTCAAAGCATAGCACTATATGGGCTGCTATGAGGAAATTTAACTCCATCCCAGACAGACCCAGTATGTGGTTAAATCAATTGTTATAGTGATTTTTACTGCTCCTGTACAGAATATTCTTTTCTACTGTAAATTTGTTTAAAGCAATTAATTTGCATTTTAATCCCAGATTTTGTTACTAAAAGTTTTCTGGTCAAGCAAAACTTGAACTTTTAAATTATCTGAAATTGGGCGTCAATCAGCAGTTGTTTTGTCCCCTCCTCATTCACGTTAATTCTTGATACTTAAATAAGAGTTGTGTTTAGATCCAAGTTCTAAATGACTGATGACGTCTTTATTATTTCACATTTTGTGGAAACTGAGGTGTTTTGTCTTTTGAACTTATGCTAATTAGCAGTTTTAGTGGGCTACATTTCAAAGAGTGGTGGTCTTCATGATTTATTATGTTTCTTTGTGATTTTTATAACTCAAAACTACGTTTTGAAGTTAGATAGCAAAATCCAATAATGCATATATTAACTCTACTAATGTTTTACATAATTTTTTTATTGTTTCAGAGTAGCTGCTCTGAGAACTATAGTTAACCTTACTCTTGTCAAGTGATTTATTAATAGAGAGTAGAAGCCCTTTTTATCTGACTGAAGGATTAAAATAATATTAAGTTAAAACTATCTAGTTCCCTCCCTTTCTTCTTCTTCTGTTCCTCTGTAAGATGAATAAAGGTCATTTGAAGTTAATGGATAGAACATTTGGAATTAATAGCAGGAAATGCTCTTTCTAAGAATAGGTAATCTCTCTTGTAGGCAGGGCTAAGCCCATTTCTCATTGTAAGATGTGTTCACTTGCTCATAATTCTGGTAAACTTTAAACAGTAAGACTGAGCATTTCCATGTCAGCTGCCTGCTTCGGGTCAAATGTGGAATTTTTATGCAAAATACTTAGCAGTTCCCAAGGCTGAGACTAGGATAAACTTTTGTTCCCTTGGAATTATTAACAAGTGGGGTTAATTTTTTTTTTATTATTATTAAGTTGTTTAACAGTTCAGTTTTCTTGGCATTTAGGGCTGAGGAGCTGAAGCTTGCTGAAATGGAAGTCTTTTTTGTTAGGTACGTGTCCTTGGCCATGGAAGTCTGTCCAATTTTGATAAAGTTTTGTATGACTTCAAATAAAGAAAGTTTACAGATACTTCCAAGACCTCTTTCTTAGCAGCAGTCCTGGAATAATATGTTTAAGGAATCCTCTGAGGGTCAGTGGGAAGATGGAGAGTCATTTGGTAGAAGGGAGATAATAGGCAATGAAAATTGGAGCACCTTGGATAAAGGGATTTGGCAAGAAGCCAAGGAGAGACGGACTAGTGTAGTTTAGAAATTTAGGAGACAAAGTGATTACCTGAATACAGTGGTCAAATGGAAGGAAAGGTACAGAGGAGTTGAACCTGGGGGAGATGAACAGAAAGGCATGGGCCAACCAACCCATGGTTTTCTCAAAAGCCCCAGTGGCAGTGCTGCTTCCTTTGCCTTAGGGTAGTGTGAAAAGATTATACTTTGTGAAATTGTGAAATTTATTTTATTGTGAAATGTACAACTACCTCTAAATGTGGAACATAGGAAAAATGGTTCATTGATCAGGTCACATACTGCAGTGTCTCAAGGATTTGTGTGATGGACTTACGTGTGAGCTACATACAATGATATATGCTAGAATGCCATTTAAAGAGAAAGCAAAAGTTATTAACGTCCTCATTGAGATTTAGGATGGGGAGGACAAACTCTATTCTATAGCCTTCTGAAACTTAACATTCATGATCTAGAGGTATTTCTTCCTGTGCATGACCGTCATAACATTAGGTACTTGCTTGTAAAATAAACCTAAGCCAACCCTGAACTTGGTACATGTGGTGAATGTTTTCTGGTTATCAGTTTTGTGAAGGAGAATCCTGCTTTGTACTAGTGCTCTCCCAGGTGCTGCAAAATCTGGATGTGTGTAGTGAATAAAGCAGGAGACATAGGAAGTAAAAGGAAGTTTATATGGGTAAGGTAGATGAATCCATCCGGGGAGAGATGGGTCCTGACTCTGCAGAGTTTGTCTGTTGCTCAACAGTGACTTAATATATCTTGTTTCTTTATGTTGAAACTGAGATCCCCAAGACTGATTTTGCAGAAGTACTGGGTATTTGTAAGTCAAAGTCCATAATTTGAACATATTCAACTGTTAGGAATCTGAGAGTGAACACCCTGAGACCCCTATGTGTTTTTGGAAATTAAGCTCATTTCACCTCAGTTTGCACGTTGCCCTAGAAGCGTGGATATTGCCATTCCCACTTTCCAGGGTGCATTATGAAGATTGATTAATGTGATGAGAGCTGTATAAAAGATCCTGATAAAACTAATATTCCTGCCTTGATGGTAGGATTTGTATAGTCTGGTCCGAAAAAAAGATACAACTGCATATGGAATCATCTCTGCTGTGTAGAGAATAAAGCAGGGGGCCTTGTCAAAGGTTATGTCAAAGGATGAGTACCTGATCAAAGACAATATCTGAATGCATATGTGCAAGAGGGAAAAATTAAGCTTATACAGGCAGCCATTCCCTAACTTACCAGTGTTTGACTTCATGATATTCTGAATACTCTTTTCATGCAGTATTTTTTAATGTGTAATTTATGTTTCAACAGGGAAAGAGACTGGTAGAATAATCATGAAGAGAGAGTGAAATGGGAAGCTGTGTATTAGAAGACCTCCAAATTTAGTTATAGCTATTTTTTTGTGCGAGTATAGGTGCTTGCTTGATGCTGTACGGGCGTCTATAGTTCTGTGGTAACTGCTCTGAGAATGAAATGACCACAGACTGGTCTTTCCACAGCTGCAGTATGCGTGGAGGTGAGCCCGTGGCACCCCCAGAGGAGGCAGTTGCTCAGGCACTGGGAAGTTTTGTCCACTTGCTGCCTATCTCTGTTAGTGGATGAAATCAGGCTTCTCCTTTAAAAGCTGAAAGCCTTTTACAAGTCCTTTATTTACAGTAAAAAGGAATTGCTAGATTGCTAGCGGCAAATTATGGAAAATGAAAACAACCCTGTTCTTCTGTATTTTCTATTCTGTAGGTAAAATACAAAAGAGACTTTGAAGAAAGCAAAGGAAGAGGGTTCAGTATTGTGACTGATACGCCTGAGTTACAAAGACTGAAAAGGACACAGGAACAAATCAGTAATGTATGTGACTGCTACCTCAAGTGATTGTAGATGGAGAACTAGTGTGTTTAAGTATGTTTGTTGGTGCTTCTGATGAAGTCTGTGTGAGTGCAGAATATGATTTTGGTGATAAATTTGTGTATGTCTGATTTTGAAGTGTGTGTAACTGTATACCATGGACTTGTACAGCACATTGGAAACGTGTGTTCACCTCTCCAGCTTTCAGCGAGTATGCTCAAAGTATTTTCTTTATTAAAATGATTTGACACTTTTTCCTTTTCTGATAGATTTGATAGCGAGTAAGAATACTTTTGTAACTTTTAATTTACATATAAACTATATAAATTATGTAAGTTATACAGTTTTGTCTCTTTTTTAACAGGGGCTGTAAAACTGAAAAAAATAGCATAACTGGCAAGATGGAGTTTTCTAAAAGCAGATAAAATTTTGATGCTGAGTTTTAAAAGAAAATACATGCAAGACAGTGTTCTGCAAGATGAGAAAGAAATGACAAATAGCAAAACTTAATGTGTTTCATTAGCTTACAGGAATCAGATTTTTAAAAATGGGACCTTTTCTGACTTACTATTTTTTTTTTAATTATTTTTTTACTGACTTATTGACTAACTTTCACTAGGAAAGTTATTTGTTTGCGTTGTATTCCTTCATAACATGTTTAACTCACTGCATGAAGGGATATTGGGTGATATGTAGTGCAAGTTATGATATATATAAAATAGGTAAGAACTAATGTGAGCTAGAAGTGATACAGAATCAATACAATTATCTTGTCTTGGTTTTCCTTCTGATCATTCTTCTGCTACAAGAACTTGTCTCCATGGATTATTTTGGGAAAATGTTTTTGAATTGTTCTCTGTGGTAATAAAATAACAGCATGGCATCAGAAACACCCAGTGTAAGTATAATCAGAAGAAAATGATGGAAATTATTTACTTGAAAGAAAAAACTTTTTTCAGGTTGATATATTATTGGGAAAAAAAATATCAATGAACTATACTAGTTTTTCACAGGAAGGGAGATGTACCATTCTTGCCAAAGCATTGACTAGTTAAGATTTTGATGTCCACAGCTGCTCTTAGAGGTGAAAAATTTGGGCTTATTTCCTGGAGCATTGGCCAACGGAGAGGACTGTAAGTTTAAGAGATGTGCAAATGCTCCTGTGCATAGATAAGATGAGAACAAAAGCTCATCTTATGTTCACACCGAGTTAACTGAAATTACTGGTTTGTGAGAGGGGAAGATGTATTCTTCAGAGTGGCAAAAAGCATGGCCATTAAGACTTCCATTTGGGATCTGGGAAACTTCAACAAGTCCCTGGTTTTAATCAGCTGTATTTTTTATTCAGACCAGGAACTTAAATGAGGTCCTCTCGTGACCTATATAGCTTTCTAAAGCAAGAGTGATTCTTTTGCATGGGGTAGCTCTGGAATGCATCAAGGAGATGAAACGAGCAATGCTCTGATGAATACTTAATCCCTCACACGGGTCTGCTCTGTTGGGAGAGGTTGAGACGAGTACCCTGCAGCAGGCCTGTGGTGCTCAGTTTTGGATACTGGCATGCCAAGAAATTTAATTAGATATCCCAAGCCCAGTACCCTCAACATCAGACTACAGAACAGTATGACACAACTCACTTGCATGCTCTTTATCTCTCTCTTGTTGAAAGAGTATTGGGTTTTCTGTTGTGGGAAAAGGAGATGATAAAAACAAACAAGTAGTTTTGTGACATGGGAAAGAGCTTTTTTCCTATCTCTATGTTTCAATGGATTGAGGGGGTTTCTCTTCTAGCACAACTTAGGATACTGTCTGGTTCCTGAACCAAAGATACCTATCTGACTTTTCAGTCTCAGAAATAGCTTTTTTAAATGTGAAAAATGGTTTTATTTCAGTTTTTTCCTTGGTGATTGCATGTACCACTCCTGTCTCTTCATTTTTAACCACCCAGTCTTAACAATCTAGATTTGTTCTATCCAATCTTAACAATACAGAGTTGTTTTCTTTTCTCTATGTATGCAGCTGACAGATTCCAAGTAAGGAAATCTATTATAAAGAATTAATCTTGATGTGTAAAATGGAATTTTAAAATGTGCATGATAAAAGAAGTTGCATTTCATTTCTGCTTATGCTTAAATAATAAATTCATTTATAGCATTATATCCTAGAAAAATAATTCTGCATAGGCCACAACTTGAATCTAATTAGAAAACTGCTGTATTATAGAAATGCATTCCACACAGAGTAGTTTCTGTATTTATCAGATAAGCAGTATATGTCATCGACTAAGGATCTAATTAAGGTTTCAAGACACTGAAAGGTAAGCACTTTAATAATTTTAGATTAATTTTACTTTTCATATATAGAAAAATGGAAGAATACTAACATATCTATTCAATTTTCAGTTTTGTTTTGATTTCACCTTGAAGTATTAGATACTTCTCAAAGAGCCTATTTGAACCAAAATTGTAACAACTTCATTGAAGGGGTAAGTGAGCACAGTTAAATGTGTAGATATTCTTGATAAAGATAAATAAAAAAATAAAACTAATGGTAATAGATGTTAATTAGCATAAATACTTTTAAAATATTGTCTTTTTTGTTTGACATCATACATTAATATTAGCACAGTGCTCTCTGACTTTTTAAAGAATATCTTATGCTATGAATATAAACCTTGTGAGGAAAAAAAATCGTAGGAGGAGTGGAAGGTTGGCAGAGGGTGTTGGATTTCGGTTGCTATTTTGCCACCAGCAACCCTGCTTCTGAAGACTTAGACCGAAGTTATGGAATTAATTTTATGTCACAATGGAAGTATTAGGACCAGAATGCAGTTTTGTAGAAAAGAATAAAATGTGTACCAGTATCTCATGTTTTTTTTTGTCATTAAAAGCCCAGTTCTGCTGATGTACAACATGCTTTTAGCATTGAATATGTAGTCATTAAAAAAACGTATACTGTTCACACAGAGAAATATGTAAATTTTGTTAAAGGACCTTGCAGTGGTTTTTGTTTGTCTTGAACTTTGAGAGGATTTTCAATATGAATGTGAATATTCTCAAAATGAAAAACATACCATGTATTTTTATAGGTGATTTGCAAATAAGCTAACTGCACTCTGGTTTTGCAAGGAAAAAATTAAGGTGGCAAAAAGAACAGAATAATTAAAGATGATGGCAAAACATTATTGATTTGTCATGACACTGGCTAAATGAGGAAGTAGGAACTCAATAAAATAATATTTTCTTTCGGGAAATGGAACACTTTCAGTGGTTTGCAGCAATGAGCTGCAGCTTACTGCCACTGCACTTTTATGTCTAGCTATATGAGTTGAAGCATGTTTTATCCTATGTGAAATAAGCTGCTCTTTCTTAAATCTGTTCCTGGTAAATGTCTGCAAAGTATAAAAGAAAACAGGTGTCCTTACAAATTGGAGTGAGAAGCTTTCATTAAGATAAGGCCAGTGCTTGGATAGTAGAGGTTGCTGCCTTGGTTGTATGGCTCAAAGGATGCATGGAAGCTTTCACAGTGGTTGCCCTGGTTGCTTTGAGAGCCCATGTAAAGGCATTTCTCACTTCCATATTAATGCTGTTATGAAATTAAGCCATGTAGGAGCAAGAAGCCCGGCACATCTGTGCCCTTCTTGCCTTTGAGAACTAGCAAAATGAAGTAATACAATTCATTTATTTATATGTGACTCATTTTTCCAGTAGGTTTGGATTGTATATGAAATGAAAACTGTATGATAATGCAAAGAAGGAAAATAAGAAAACAGATTAAATCTGCTTTAAAAAGCACGTTTCCAAGATACTCTATTTTGGTGAAGAAGTTTGGAAGGACAGTAGAGTTTAGTCAAGGGAAGGTCACTGAATCACCCCCCTATGGGGTAAGAGAGTGTCTCCCCCTTGTATAGGGACTTAAACTCCTCACTGAAATTAGTGAAGCCTATACTGGCTGCAGAGAGAGAGCATGAAAATCTTGAAGCATTTTTGAAAGTGTTTTATGTGGATTTTAGTGAGAAAAGTTGTTTATTAATTGTCTTTCAATGTCTTTAATGAAATATGGTGCATGGTGTTTTTTTTTTTTCTTTTCAGTATCAAGGGTCACATTCTACCACCAGTTAAAATTATACAGCTTCAGGGATGCAGCAGAGGGCAGGATTTCCCTCATAATTTCAATCAACTAAACACCTGTTATCTGGATAAAGGCACAAATGATAAGGAATTGGATACTACCTCAAATGTAATAAAAATATGTCTTCAGTAGCAACTAAAGCAGAACACAAAACATTTGCTACTGTAGTTGTGCACATCTGCACATCTGAAATTAGAAACTGTGCCTAACAGACAATGAGCCATGGCTCCCTATTTGGAAGCTATTGGCAGAGCTGTTCAACCTGTTTACTTGCTCAAACACAAAATGATCTCTTAAATTGCTAAAACAGATTGTAGAGAAAATTGGCAAGAGAAGATGTTAACATGGCCCAGGGCTTCATTTGTAGGATTCGCAGTGCAAAGCCTGCAGATACTTGTCTCCAATGGCTTTTTTTCCTCCATTGAATTGAAGAGAAGGAGAAGAATAGGGAACAGGAAAAAATAACAACAACATCAATGTCTACATTTCAACCACCCATCAAACGAACCATCAACAAAGAGACTGGGTAAGCATGTTAAATCGCATTCAAAAAGAGCTTATGCTGTTCTGGGCAACGCTGGGATTTTAACTGCTTCTGAAGTGATTCGTTCTTTATTTGACTGTCCTTGTATTCCTAAGCATGACTTCTATGGTGTTGTTTTTTCACTTGAAAAATAAGCATTTAGTCATGTATGACAATTGTGTCTACTAACATAGATGAAAAGCACTTGCTGACCAGTGCCTGAATTGCTTCATGTCCGTGGCATATGGGTTAGGCTGGATGCACCATGGTACCGATTGCCTTCTGCTCCCCTTGATTCCTCTGACAGTTTAACATGAACTACAACTCAGAGCTATTCATTATTTGATATGCTGTAGGCTTAATTCCACACAGCTGCACTGCAAATATGCTGCATATAACTCATGTGATTAAGCATCTATCAGTTGCCTTCAACAGCATTTTTTTCTGGCTGGAAACAAGGAGGTTGAATATGTAATTCCTATTGTTAATATGAGGGCATCTGTGCGAGAAGGTGGAGCTCCTACTGCTCTCCTTTGCAGTGAACACACATCCATAGATTCACATCCAACCTTGTTCCTTTTGTGGATTGATCTTCCAAGCTTGCTTTGTACGGATACCTAGAAATGGAAATTCTGAGAAGCCCCAGGTCCTTTGACTTTCTAATATTTCTGTATTGAAGTTTTTTTGACTTCCCATTTTCAGTAAGCAGAAATCCTTCTGCCTTTAAAGGTAGAGTCCTAATAAATGCTTTAGAAATGACTTAGCAAAAGAATCACATTATTTTTCAATGACCATGAGTAGTATTTGCAGATTTTTATATAGCTTTCATATTTTGTAAGCTTTCAGAAATTAAAGGGAAGCCATATGAGGAGCGTCTGAGGTCACTTCATCTGTTCAGCCTGGAGGAGACTGAGGAGAGATCTCATTGCATTGTACCACTTCCTTGTGAGAGGAGGAGGAGAGGTAGGCACTGATCTCCTCTCTTTGGTGACCAGGGACAGAACCTGAGGGAATGGCCTGAAGTTGCGTTAGGGGAGGTTTAGGTTGGGTATTAGAAAAAGGTTCTTCCCTCAGAGGGTGGTTGAGCACTGGAACAGGCTCCCCAGGGAAATGGTCACAGCACCAATCCTGACAGAGTTCAAGAAGCATTTGGACGATACTCTCAGGCATGTAGTGTGACTCTTGGGAGTGGTCCTGTGCAGCGCTAAGGGTTGGACTCAATGATCCTTGTGGGTCCTTTGCAACTCGGCATTCTGTGATTTTGTGAAAATGACTGAACTCATGCTTAAGAAATGATGAATGTAAGAAATGTAAGTAATAATTTAGATAGAACTTGTGCTAAAAATTGAAACCTTTGAGAATGCATTTGAAACCTCAGTGTGTATTCTAATTAAAAAAGAAAAAGATCTTTCTTTACTGATCATTATCAAAGCATTATGCAAAGTTAGAAAAAGACGGTGTTAAATTAATCCCTGTGTATATGAATTCTTTACCTACGCTTTCAATAAAAAAAGTCTGAAGTTATTTAACGGCATGGTGCTTTGTTACTTCTTCCTACTGTGATCCCTGTGTAGAACAATAGTCACCAAACGTTCAGCTTTCTAATATTTTCTTTCATTTATTGTTTATTTACTGTATGGTATGATATTCCACACACTATAAAATGTTGTAAAAGGAACTTGTAACTTCTTCATGGAGTTTTTTTCTAAAGCTTCTTTCTCACTTCTTTAGTGGTTTTCATTTACATTGTTGTCAGAGTTGCCTAAGAAATGAAGAGGTATTGGAAACCCCTTTTATGCAGACCTTATTTAGATGAAGAACTAAAACACAGAGATTAAAGTGCTTATGCTAATGCAGTAAGTAGCACCTAGAGTAAACCATTATCTTCTGTGTGGGCCTTCCATTAGAGGTAGAGGGACGCAGAGCCTTTGCTAGGGAATTTTACAGCTGTTTGTTGAGAAGCTGGAAAAGATTGCTGGGAATTCAGAACAATGTGTTCATGATTCATCAGGGGTGGCACTGACTTCTTTTTCTGTCCCCATAAGTTTTTCAGATTCACTTTCTTGGTCTCTCTTTCTAAATCCTTCGTGGTACACATGAGAATAGCTCCCAACATGTGGGAAGAAACATTATTTTTAGACCCCGAAATGCCAAGTTGAAGGGTACTTTTTGGAATCTTACATAGTCATTACAATCATTGTGTGTGAATCTGTCAGTACACGTGGAACTGAATAATTTAGGTAACTTTAACTATGCTAAAAGGTCTGCTGAGCATGTGGATGTTCAGTTTGCATCAGTGTGTAACTGTTGTATTAGACCATATTCCACGGGGGTAGTAAAACAGATATCCCTAAAAAGGTGACATTCTTCACCTGCTGAAGGTCAACTACCTGGTCCAGAGTGGGAGAAAGAGTGGTGTTGTTATAAGGCTGCTTCCTTTGTAAGACAGGTAGAAAGGTGCATAACTCTTCACAGAAACATTTTGTCATTGAGAAGCTGGAAAACAAACCGCTGCCCAAGAGAGGCAACTGCTTTTGGAAAAACTGCTAGCATTAAAAATAAGGATTTATAATGGCTATTATATCCCATACTGCCCAGAATAACATGAGATGTGTGAATTCAGATAGGCCTTTGGGGTAAGTTCGTTGAAACACTAACCCCAAATGTATACTGAAGTTCAGGTGAGCTGCTAACATGAGAGAGAAACTCCACATTAGCAAATTGTATAAAATGGAAGTGCTTGTCTGTCAGACACAAGTCTATTTGGACTTGAATAACATGTGACTTTGGGACAATTTCTGTGTGGGAAAGGCTCCCTTTTAGCAGCCCCACTGTGAGGATGGTAAGTAACCTCAAAGAAACCTCTCAAATGTGAAGCTGAAACTGTCCTCAGAGATGCAAGGGGAAATATTTTAGGTAAAGTGTATCTCTGGTAGTCAAAGCAAGCTGATGTGATGCCTGTATAGCTGCTTCTTAAATGATCTTATTCCATCTGACTTTATTCTATAGGCTTGCTTAGAAAGATCTCTTTTGTCTAGTTTTTTTAAGCATGTGAAATATGATATATATTAATGTGGTTGATTATATTTTTTTAGGATTTCTGAAGTCTTTTATAAGTTTACAGAAGAAGTTGCTGTAACTGTGGCCTATTTTTTCTGTGTCACTGTTTTCATCTGAAATTAGTTGATTACAAAAGTTATGTAGCCTCAAAGTTTCAAAAAATTTTCAGTGAAGTTCCACAGGGGGTAATGTAGTCTTTCTGATTCTAATTTAAATAAATAAATTTGACAGGATGACTGTAACCTTGCTCACTGTATTGACAAAATAAAATGAGTTGTGTGGTGGAAATAAAGCAAGCCATCCAGAAAAATCCCCAAAGGCATGGATTTACTGCATGTGTAAGTGGGTCAACTCATGCATGAGAAATGAATGCTAAATGTAAATTGGTTGCAAAACTGTAGACTTTAAGTAGAATTGAATCAAGTGATAACCTGAATATTTTGATGGGGATGTTCTATCATGCTTCTCTTTAGAAAACAGCAACAAAGCTGAGAATTACAGAGAAATAACTAAAGCATGTATTTGTGTTAATTAGAACAGTGTCATTGAACTCCAGAATCAAAGGCATTGTATTCGTTGATGTCACTGGCATTGGTAAATTTTAAGTTGAACCTGTATTTGATTAAACCTGTATTTGGGTTGATGAATTACCTTACGTGAGATACACTTCAATTCACTAAAGACTGTGGTATTTCTTAATGAGCAAAAGGTTTGATCCAGTTTAGAAAAATACTTCTTGTGTTTTGCCTGGTTAAAATAATAATAAAATAGAATTTTCTAGTTAGGAGATATGAAAGATGGAAATTTCTGTCTCCCTGGTTTCATTTTCTATTTTTGGTAACAACATTCATATTTCAAGGCAAGGCTTATATCAAAGGCATCAGTAATTTAACAAACTGCTACATAATCTTCAAGTATGTAACATAACATTTCATGGACTTCATTTTTAATCCATGGTAATTGCTATCTTGTCAACAGATGCATTTGTTACAGACACAAATTGATATAAAAGTTTACTTCTGTACGTACTTATAACTCTGAACATCCTAATTGGAGGCTAAACCAGCTATGCAAATGTGAGGAATGAATTGACAGTTATGCTATTTTCACATTTTGCTATGGTATCAACTGTGTTGCGCATGGCTCTTTGTGCTGTAGTTTATGGAATGCAAAATTCAAAGCTGTAATGAAGGCAACTATGAAAAGTGTTTTGTGGCAGCCATTGTAAGCACCTATCCATTGTCTGACTAAAGAATTTGAGTTTGTCTTTAATCACTCGTGACTTCAAGACTTAATCTACTTGGATGGTTTCTGATATTTAAATATATGTCTCTTTTTTTTTTTTTTTGGTTGCGATACTAAGCAACTAAATTATGACAAAACCCCAACAACTTATTTTTCCTGTGTCACTTACCTATTTTAGCAGTATCAAAAATCACTAATTATTTTTAATGAGTGCATATTTTTGAAGTAATTTTTTTTTTACATATAGAAAAAAGACAATGAAAATAAAACCTCTTCATAGCAGCTCAACTTGGGAGCTAATTAAAATGAAGCTTTTAGAATGGGAAAAAATTAATTAACCAAGAATTTGAGAACTAGGAGTTAGGACCCCTAGATATCTTTGAGTAGTTAAATGATTGCAAGGGAAATATAATTTCTAATTTCCTTGGTTTACTATACTGTCCATTACCTGCCTATCACTTTACCTTTTAGTTCTGTCTTACCTGATGCTTTTGGGCTGTGCATCAGTTGCTAGGTCAGCATTTTAAGCATTAAACCTCTTGCTGAAGAACAAGATGCTCTGCTGCTTCTGCTAATATCATCTTTAATCTTGATCCCTGGAGTTTTGAATGTCTCACCCCTAGGATGCTCACAGGCTTCATTGACCTTGACAACAGGGATATCTGGTCCTCTGTGGCACTCAGTTATTTTTTTTTTTTGCATGTTAGCACATATGTCTGATTTCCTTAGGCTGTCAGTAGATACATCAGCTGTGACAAAACCAGCACTGTAGTAAGTGTAATTAATGACTAAAATTTTTAACCATCCTAAGACAAGAAGGAAAGTAGCAAAAGTTTATATGTGCCATTTCTGCTTGTGCCTACAAAGATCTGAGAGTATAAGGTGCTTACTCCTCCAAACAGCAGATTAGAGTGACTTTAGTATTGCTTGCTAACCCTTTCTACTCTATAATGACTTAGCTACAGAAGTATTTTTGTGGTTTTTTTCAAGGCTTCTTTCTCTGGCTCTTTATCTGGCTCACACCAACATAGTCTTGCTGTTATCAACCACAATATTTTAATGGATAATTGAAGGGTGGTGTTTTTTTTTTTTTTTTTTTTTTTCTTTTCAAGATCTGCCTTGAGTTTCTTTCTTTCCTGTCCTTTCTCAGTTTGTAATTAGTGACCGTGTTCAATCCCTCAGAAGGACAGTATATAAAGGGGCAGATATTGAATATTTCACTAAGCAAGCTACAGGCAGCAAATACAAGGAGTTTGAATGTCAGTCTCCACTGGACTTTCTCAAAGTCTAGTCTGAAGAAAATATCATTTGAGAAGTGGGTTTTTTGAACGTCAAGGCTGGCTTTTTTCAGCCTTTCTGAGTTTCAGTCCTGCTATGCCCCTGCTTTATATCTCCTTCCTCCTTTTTTCACTACAGAACGATGGTGTAAAGTGAACTCATACCCAGTTTGGCCCGTCTAGCCCTTTTCTCACCTGAGGAGAAATATACTCCAAACTGTGTGATTTATGTTGCCAGGGTTAACTGATTTTTGTAGGGTTTTGCATAATGGGATAGCTGTTCCCAGTTTCCAGAACAGTGAGTGGGTAAGTAGCTGAGGAGGATAGTGTGGCTGCTGTGGGTTTTGGCACAGCAGAGCTGGTCTTTGGATCTGGCCACAGTTTCCCCGTAAGAATATCCTCTCCTTTTCCCTCAGAGTTTTCATTGGAGCAAGGTCTGGGTGTCTCCAGGCTGTGCCTCAGTGTGCCAATACCGAGCAGAGATCCTGCTCCCTCCTCTTGTCATTTAGTGGGACAAAGGCACTTTGTCACCTTTTATCTTGAATGAGATTGGCTACCATTTTGTTGCAGAGCTGGAGCCACTCAGTTGTGCTGTTCCCTCAGGCACCACTGATGGAAAATGAAGGATTCAGAGGATCTGGAAGGGTGCCTCAGTCTCATCTCTCATGTTTTCTTGCCTGCTCAACAGGGAGACCCGCTCTGGTGTGGGCTGGGCTGCCCTTGGCTGCAGTGCTGTGAGCACAAGGGGAAGGGCCAAAGATTTTGTTTGCCTCTGCCAGCAAGCTGTAGACTTGACCAGGGCAAGGGAAGCAGGCATGGGTCACTTGTTTGGCATTGTCTTTTGTTTAGCATTCCTTTCTGTACATTGTGTGTTTCTGGCTCAGATAATAGCTGGCTTGCTCTCTTGAATTGAGTCAGCAGTCAGGTTCCTTTTCAACAGAAATGGACTGGATGAAAGGCTTAAAAAAGCTTGGTGGTGATAGAAAATTAAGCAGAATTATCAATGAAGGTAATGGCAAAAAGTTATGGAAAACTCTGACAGTATTGAGGGATTGGAGATTAAATGATCAGCCTATATTGAAAATTTATATAAAATATACTGAGAAGACACAAACAGGGATTGAGTTGTCACTGGGAAAAAAAAATTAAGTAGAATAAGCCTGTAAAGTCACAGGTAGCAATACAGCTGCAGAAGTGAATGTGATTATGTACAGTTTCTTATAAGGCAAGAATTAGGAGCAGGAAATGTAGCTGTCAGGCATCATACTTAAAAGAAAAACAAATATGAGGCATATAACAAAAATGTGAAACTTATTAAGGTAGGAGCCAGGGAAGTCTAGAAGTATAAAATACATTAAAAGAAAGATGAGACAAGCTTGTGAAAGTTAAATTTATCGGGAAGTATTAACTGTTGTAACCTAAATCCAGTGACAGAATTGGGAAGTCTCTGGGATGCTGACAGCAGGCAAGTGAAAGGATCTAAACACGGACAAGACTATGTTTCACAGGTGCCTTGCCTTGGCATGCATTACTGAGCAGTGACGAACCATGGCGGTGTCATCAGTGAGACCAGAGAGTCCATCAGTGAGCTTAGAACCTTGTGCTATTTCTAGTCACAGCTGTGTCTCAGCCCTACCAAGCAGTGACCAATCCATTGCATCCTTGGCTATACATAGCTGGCTTGAATGTACAGAGTTAGAGTTAAAAAGGATTATTAATTATGCACCTGACCGTCAACCCCTGTAATATCAACAGACTTCATTCATGACATCTCATTGTCTTCCCAGCCTTTCTGTTACAAACCAGAAAACCTGTCTGAGTCTCGAATGGCAGATTTTTGAAGAGATGGCTGTGGTGCAAAGGTAATTGAGATATCACAGATATTCCTTACGTACATGCAAGGGTTCTTGCATGACCATGGCAATTAGTCAAGAGTAAGATGGCTTTGACCCCACTAGCATTTTACTGGTTTTCAAGTTAATCTCCTTATCATCTGACCACAACTTCCTTGGTGTTGCAAGACTCTCTTGGAGCATACAAAGTAGATCCATTACAGATGAAACTAAAGTGAATGATGCACTCCAACCACTAAAGTGTATCCAGTCCACTGGACCAGAGTAGAGCTAGACCATATCTACTCCCCCCTGCAGTAAAATATGGAATTTATGTCCTCAGAACTGTTTCATTCTAGAGAACTGCTCCTGTTACGCTGCAGTACTTCCTAATGGAAACATTGCTTAGGCTTAGGAATGAGTGATCGCTTTGAAGTTGTGTTCCTGCGAGACCTGAGAGTGATACTAACTGCAACTCCAGGCTTTAAAATTCAGAAAGAGGAACGCTGGAAATAGTGGGTGCTGAAAATCAGATTGTTGCATGACCTCTGTATGCCCTGTCAAGGGGTCACTGAGACTTGTCTGGTGTGTGCACTAAACTTGTAATTTATGTTTGCGGAGGATGTCAGGAGGAAGATTCATGTCTGGATGTGCAGGTGCTCCATTAGGACTTAGAAAGACATGGATTGATTAGGTGGTTATTGCCATCTGCAAAATTAGCCTGGTCAGAGACCCCTGACAGGGAAGCTTGGTGCATAACCAGTGAGCCAGGCTGCAAAATGTTAACAGTAGATAACTAAGATATCTGTGAGAGCTATCGCATCTGATATACTGGCTCTGAACTTTTGGGGATGACATACTGCATCTGTCAGCTGGCAGACTTGAATTTTGCCATGATTTTTTTGTGTCTGGACCAACAGAACATGCACACAATCCTCTGTGTGTGTATGAGATACAGAAGGGAAGGCAGGTAGCCAGAAATTTAGCTGTTCTTTGGGAGCAGCATATAAATATATGCCATATGTATAAATGAGACTTGGGAATTGAGTATACTCCACAGGTATAAATGAGACTTAGGAGTTATCTGGAAGGCTTGTGTCTGTAGGAAAAGATATTCCTATGGCTCAGAACAGCATGAGGAACTTTGACAATCCAAGGAAGTCTGCTCCATGTGAGCAATTTGTTTATATTTTGCAACACGACCTTTTCTGACACGAACTCCAAATAAAATGAGAGGGTCGAGAACTGAGGCACAGAGTCCTTCTCTGTTAAACTAATAAAGCTGGCTGTTAAAATGTATCCCGTGGATCTGGCATTCATTCACGTGCGTATTCTGCTCTGTGTTTGGTTTCTGGTCTCAGATGTATACTGTGCAGAAACAGGGCCATTTGCTCAGTCCCGTGTCTCACTGGTTTTCAAGGGCTGACTGGACAGAAGAAAAAGAATTTAGGAAGTGTCTCCTATTGAATGAGCACTTTGACCTGCTCTAGTTACGAACGTTGCACTGTAAGGGCCACTGAGTCAGGTCCTCAGCTGTCATCAGTATTTGCTCACAAAAATCTTGTCATGCATGTTTTGAGCCTGATCTTGAAAGCTTTGAGATTTTTGACCCTAAGTGTCTGTCCAGGTGTTACTTGAGGTGTTTCTTATTTGTCAGACAATTCCTCTTAGACACGATTGAATGCATGGATCAACCATCACTGGTTTGTACTACACCTGGATTTGAGAGGTCTGCTCTTTATTCCTGACCTTGCTGATAGCATTCTTTGTTGTCTGTGGCAAGCTACTTCACTTCTGTTTCCTCTTCCACAAAATGGGGATAGTGCAGCTGAGGGCCTTTGGAAAACTCTTTAAAGTTATAATGAAAATGATAGAACAGCTGAATATTATGGCTGCTGGTGTTGCTACTTGTGTGTGTAAATTTTGTAAGTGGTAACTTGGAAACACTGGAAAAAGTACAAGAGGGAGTGTCTTGAGTCATCAGTTCTAGTCTTCTCTTTTGTGGACAAGTATATCATACAAAATTCTCAAAAACCATGTCAAACTCCATATTAATCTAATCATAGCTTTCATTTGTTCTTTGTGAAGACAGTTTTGTAACTTCACTGCCTGCAGATTAAAAGCCTCATCCAATTTGCAAAAAAAAGTTCTTTATGGCAGGGCTATGTCTGTGTGCGAGCACTGTTGTTTTGTTTGCATGGCACTTCTGCCTCTGTTAAAAGTTTAGAGAGAGGTGTCATTATCAGACTTTTGTTATATGATGCTGAAAAAGTAAGTAGTTTTTACATGTCTATGCAAAAGTCCCACTATTCCACAAAGTCCTGCCTCTGCCTATTCTGATGGGACCTCACTTTTTTTTCAAATACAGAGGATGACAGTGTTTTTCATGCTATTTTAAGTGAGATTTTAAAAATACCTTTCTTAATTAATTTCAAGGTTATATTTACTTTTCTTCAGGGCTATTTTGTTGGCCTGCAGCCACTGTGTGATTGATTTGGATGTGCAATTACATCCTTTTTCAACTATCAAATCTATAATTTGCAGCAGAAATTCTCTGAAGAGCGTATTTTTGCATTAAGTAATGTTAAATTCCATCTTATTGCTGAAGACCTCAAACCTGATAATTTTGGCATAGAGAATCTTATTTACAGCCCTACATCATTAATAAAATTACTTAATTAAATTCATCTTCATCAGACCCTTAAGGTATTTCCTCCAGGTATTTTTCAGCCTTTCAGCATCATTCTGCTGGTAGCACAACTCATTGAATTATTTGTGCAAGGAGCTGATCTTCAACCTGTCTCTGAATTTGCAATTCTTGGATCAATGGGCATATTTTCTAACTTAGTACATAGACTTTATTCTTTTGTACTACTTCTCTGTGGTTGCCATACGTGATTTGATAGATCATTAATAGGCCTTATTATGAGATTTATGATTTCAGAGTGCCAAGGATTTATTCACTGCTCTTGGTTAGTTATTTTCAGTTCTTTCAATCTGGGCACATAAAAATCTGCATAATGGTA
Organism: Lepidothrix coronata; assembly: GCF_001604755.1. Classification (NCBI taxonomy): domain Eukaryota; kingdom Metazoa; phylum Chordata; class Aves; order Passeriformes; family Pipridae; genus Lepidothrix; species Lepidothrix coronata. The sequence goes on along the minus strand of NW_016690239.1, from coordinate 2,655,455 downwards.
GACGTGTTGGAAATTTTGGAGAATATAGAAAATACCAATAGACAACTTTCATCCCAAGGATTTACAGTCCTTTGCATGATAAAAGATTATAATAAGAGATTGAGAAAAAGGATCGTATGGTGAATGCAGGCTTTGAGAAATTCCTTGCCTGTCATACAGCTTTTTGTAAAGTTCAGGTATTTCCTTTCTTGATGGGAATATGTGAAAGAGTATAAAAATTAAAGATCTTGTTAAAAGTCTTATTATCATTGATAACTGTTGATTTTGCCAAGGCTTTTGATACTGTGAGCAGAAAAGGTCTGTGGCAGATTTTGGAACGATTAGAATGTCCTCCCAAGTTCCTCAAAATGATAATTTTACTTCATGAGGATCAGCGCAGCCAAGTCAGATATGGCGATGCACTTTTTGAGCCCTTTCTAATAACCAATGGTGTGAAACAAGGCTGCGTTCTTGCACCAACCCTATTCACAATCTTCTTCAGCATGATGCTCCAAAGGGCCACGGCAGACCTTGATGAAGAAAATGGTATCTACATCCGATATTGTACCGATGGAAGCCTATTCAACCTAAGGGGACTGAAGGCCCACACTAAGACCTTAAATCATCTTGTCCATGAGCTGCTTTATGCTGACGCCACCGCCCTTGTCACCCACACAGAAGCAGCTCTCCAGCGTTTAACATCTTGCTTTGCAGAGGCTGCTGAGCTATTTGGGCTGGAAGTCAGTTTGAAGAAGACAGTTTTCTACCAACCTGCACCTCATGAAGTCTTCCCCACATCATCATTGGGAAATCAGAGCTCAAGTCAGTCCAGCAGTTTAATTACCTAGGTACATCATCTCCTCGGATGGTAAGATTGACGAAGAGATAGACAACAGGTTAGCAAAGGCATATAGAGCTTTCTGAAAACTTCATAAAAGAGTTTAGTGTAATAAACACCTGAAGAAAAGTACAAAGATCAGTGTTTACAGAGCCATTGTACTATCTACTCTTTTATATGGGTCTGAATCATGGGTCATTTACCGCCACCACTTGTGACTCTTAGAATGCTTCCATCAGCGCTGCCTCCATACAATCCTCAACATCCACTGGACTGATTACGTGACTAATGTGTCTGTTCTTGAGTATCGAGGCCATGTTGCTGAGAACACAGCTGTGCTGGGCAGGGCATGCCTCCAGGATGGAGGACCACCACCTCCCTAAGATTGTGCTCTATGGTGAACTTGCCACCGGCTGCCTCAAGAGAGGAGCCCCAAAGAGAAGATACAAGGACTCCCTGAAACAACATCTCAGCCTTGGCCATACTGATCATCATCATTGGTCTACTCTGGCCTCCAATCGAGAGACATGGAGATGCACTATACATAACCGTGCTGCTTCTTTTGAGAACACACGCAGAATCATTCTTGAGGAGAAAAGACAACGCAGAAAGAGCCGTGTCTTGCCAATACTGCCTAAGGAAACTTTCCGCTGTGCCTTTTGCAACCAGACTTGTCTATCCTGCATTGGCCTTTTTAGCCATCAGTGTGCTTGTAGCAAGCACACTGTAGCAAGCACTCAAATCTTCATTTTCAAAGCCTAGCCATGAGGACATAGATCTTGGTTTTGAACTGTTGGTCTCTTCCAACTCTGAAAGTTATTCATGACAGAACAAGGACAACCCTTCTACTGCGCTCAGAGTGCATGACAGTCTATTGCGTGAGGCACTTGTTGCAGATGTATGCTATGTATCTGTTCTGCCTATGAATTTCTGCCATTGGAAAAGTCTCACTTTGCAGACCAATTTTTCATAAAAAAGTTGGAGGAGTTAGGTGAGCGGAGAGAGGAAAGAGAGAGAAATGAGAGTAGTCAGTACGCAGTTTCATAGAGCCAAAGCAGAATTCAGATCCGAGTCCCTATTTGAAAAATTTGAATATGGGTCATGCACCTGCATATGTGTCATGTTAAATCAATTTTATACAGAATTTTTTGGAAATGACATGAAACTTTTCAATTTTAGAGGAAAGTAATGTGCTGATCACCTTCAGTCCTACTGGACACACAGCTAAATTGGTGTGGATTAATAGAGAATGAATAGGTGGCAGACACTTGGATTTGAAATATTGGCTGTAACTTTACAGTTACACGTTGCACATGAAAACCAAAGAGGCTCCTGGTTTAATGTCTGAAGGAACATATCTCAAGATCTCCTCATGTATCTTGTCTTGTGTATTTTTACTGCCAAGATCCAGTATTTGGCTATTCTACACATCTAGTATTTGGCTATTCTACAGACCAGAGTCTTCTCTGTCCTTCTCTTTGTCCATTGCCAACTCCACCAAGAAAACTGAAGCTGAGCTTCTCTCTGTCTCTTGTTCTGCTGATGTCCAGCATAAAAAAGAAATCTAGATAGTCACAACCAGTTTGCCCTCACAGCAAGGGTCCTTTTTGTCCTCTTAACTCTATCCAAACCATGAATGGGTTGTAGAATGATTTCCTGGAGCCAAGTCATGTAATTTCCAGGTGAGCTCTGAGTTAGTCATCTTTGGCCAGTTTTGCCAGTGAGATGTTCTGATGTGCCTCTTACTGTCCTGCCTTTCTTTTTCACCTGGGACAGTCTTCTGCCATCTCAGTGCTTGGTGGCATTCTCCTGAGACTCTGGAAACAGAGTGGCATTCTCCTGAGACTCTGGAATGTGCTTCTCAGGATGGGACTCATTTCATCTTAGCTTCATACAAAAATGCCAGGAAATGTAGAGGCACAAGTGTATTCTCATATTGGTTTACTGAAACAATAGATTTGAATACTTGTTCAAATATTGTTGAAATACTTGTTCAAATATTGTTCAGATACTTGTTCAATACTTGTTGACTTTTAGTTGTCAGGGTAGAGGAGGCCAAACCCTTTGGAAGATCTGTGTGGCCTGCTCCAAATGTCTTGCCAATGGGTTGTTACATCAAGGGAAATCCCTTAGCTTGTGTGCAAGCCTGAAAGTGAGGGGCGTTCTGCTGCTCTTTTTGGTTTCATTTTGTCACAGGTGCTTCACTGCTACACTGGATCCACACTGTTTCCTCTTCTGTGTTCATTTTACAAACCATTTTTTAGGGCCATGTTAGGATTCTGCTTCAGCAAACCAGTAGTAGTTTAAGCCTGGATTCATGTGCTTAGTGCTTTAGGTATGACCTAGAACAATTTTCCTAGAAAACTATAGAATATTATTAATGTTTTTAGATTTTTTTTTTTTTGCACTGATACATAAGGACTGTTGCATTCATATGATATTAAAGCAGTATCAAACCCAATGATAGAAAGCATGGATCATATGCAGTCATGCAACCCTCACTTGTCTACAAGCAGACATATTTTTAATTGCTAAGCAAAGTTTATTTATGTTAGAGTCATTGCTCCAAATGACCTTGGCAATTTGCAGTCCTCTGCAGCTAATAGCTTTCTGAATGCAAACAGTGAAGCCTGAACTCTGTAGGTGAATAAAGTAATGCTTTGCTATGTGTTAAGATACTTTTTGTATGGTTTGATAACAGCACCGTACTAAAAGCTATTTAATCTTTCTTATCAACAGTTAACCTTGATGTCCCCGTAGACACTCAGCATTTTTTTTTTTTTGTTCTAATTTGGGTAGTGTGCTCCCTTCTTAACTTAGTTGCTAGTTTTAAAAAATTGTTCCCTTTTCTTTGATGATAGTTATTTTAAAAGAATTCTGCTACCCCAAGGCTAGGAATAATCAATCTTTTTGCCTTATTTCCTTTTCCTTTCTTTGTTGCGTATTTCCTTGATTAAATTTGAAGTTATGGTCTATAAAGACTCCTTAGTCTTTTAAACTAAATTTCTTTTTGGTATCCTGAAAGTCTTGGTCTCATACAGAGTTTTGCCAACATCTCTGCTTTGTCTGTGCTTTCCTACACAGATGCTTTCCACACTTCCCACTCATACATCTGTAGCTTTGGCAGGTTGACTAGAAATACTCTTAAGTCAGCACAAAGGAAATCAAAGCATTTTAAATAATCTTTTTTTTTTTTCTTTCCTATACTTCCTGGCTCAGTCTTAATTCAGTATATTTTACTGGAATTCTATTATGGAAATAATGATAATAGTGATAAGGAGAGTTCCCTACTCCACTCCTTTGTGGAGAGAATATGCTTGACAGAATATTAAAAAGTAGCCTTTAATGAAAATAAATTAATTCTATTGATAAAGGGGCTAATAGTCAATATGGTGACAAGCTGTACTGTCTTGAAAAGGCAATTTAAAACCCCGAAATCATAATTTTATTCTAGCAAGGCTTTTTTGTTCTGAAATCTATAAGCAGGTTTTATGTATATGAAGAGCACAAGAGCATGGATGGATTTCCCTTTGTAGAACTCAGAGGACATTTCTGCATGTAAACTTTACTTTGAAAATGTACTTTAAGAATAGAAATGTTGATACTGCAAGATCTCTCTGAATAGTGAAAAAAAAATCTGTGGTATGTTTTTAAAAGCAATGTTGTTGTTAGTTTTTGTCTATTATAGACCCTCACATCAACATTTGCACACAGAAATGACCATTGTGTAAGTCATTGAACTGAATGTATGTAAGGTTGTGCAGAGAGTGCATGAACAAAGTATCATTCATCAGTATTCTACAGCAACTGTCTGCCAGCTTCTCTCTGTCACTTTTACTCTGTTTCCTTCTTAAAGGAAATGAGATCATTCAAAGTAGGCTTGCCCTTGATGAAAGAGGTGTAAATTATCTTACATTTTTCAAAAGTGTTATTGTTCAAGAGCTTGCTAGAATAGATTTTTGCTTCTAAATTTTTTATGGCCAATACTAAGAAAATAATTTAATAGTGGAATTTGAATACTAAGAAATAGTCTTAAAAATTAAATAAATGTTCATTAAGAAGCTACTTGGATAATTTAAAACTATATAACTGAATGCAGATTTTAGTTGCCAACTTTAATCTCTCTGAGGACAATTCATAAATTTAACAGATGACAGCTTCTTAAACCAGTCCCTTAGTCAATATGGGAAACTAAATATCAATTTTTACTCTGATAGAGGAGAAGAATTAACTGGCAATTTAAAAATTAGCAGTTATTATGTCTATGGTCTGATTAAAGTACTTATATGTGAGCAGATTATGACTCTAGGCAGTACTGTGTTTATTTTGACCTTTAAAAGGCCTTACTTGCAGAACTTAAAGAAATTAACTTAAACATAGTATAACTGTAACCAAATTGTAATGAAATGCAAAATTACACTGCACAGAATCAGTCTTTGTTAAGAAGTGATGGTCATATCCCCTGGTTAAGGGGATAGGCAAAGAATGACTCAAATTTGTGATAATTCTAAGTTACTCAAGGTAGGGCAAGAGTAGAATGTGAATACAGAAAGATTTTACAAGAGTAACTGAGCAATGAAATGGAAAATGTGATTGAAAGTTCAGATAAATGCATATGTATAGCTTTTATTTATAAAATAATGGCATCTGGACTGACCGTTACCTCTCATGAGCTACTTCTCTGAAGACACAATCTCTGTGCTTAATAATAGTGGAAAGAGCAATTAATACATTAGAAATAAATAGGAAGACAATGGGAAACAAAAGAAACAACCTTGATTATACATATGTGGAAGTCCCTTTTTCACCCATACTTTGAATAATGTTTCTGGTTCTGGTACCTTCAAAAAAAAAAAAAAGAAAAAGTTCTGGAAAATAATCAAGAAAATGATCAAATTGAATTGGAGGAATGAATGAGTTCAGGCTTAGGAATCTTCAGCATAGACAAAAGATGTTTAAGAATTCACAAAGGTGTTTAGAAGGGCCTGCAGTCATCACAGAGAGTGTAGTCAGGGAATGACTGCTGTCTGTCTTCTCATGCAAGAACTAGGAAGTAACAAATGAAGCTCATCAGAAGTGCAATCAAACCAAGCAGAAAGAAGTGTTTCTTTCCATTGCTGTGGAAAGTATTAAATGATGTATTTTTGTACTAGAAGACTATGTGAGTACAAAAAAAGTTTAGATTAGTTCAAGGACAAGGCAAGCATTGAGAAGAAAAATCTACTGCAGAATGAGAAAAACCAGACCAGGCTCAGGAAATACACCAGCCTGCAGGTGTATGGAGTCAAGGAATGTATATATGGGGGAAGTATCATATATATCTACCCTGTCCATACTGCTTCCTACTAATGCTTGTGGTCATTCTTGGATAAAGAACACTAGCCCAGATAGACCTTTGGTCTAAGCCAGTACTAGAGACTCTTAAATTTTTTCTGATATAGAAGCAGAGATAAAACATTGATATAAAATATTTTTATAAAAATCTAAAATTTAAAACATTTATTTGATAGAATGAAATTGATTCTGAATGTAAGTTACTATCTAAATACAATGGACACAGAAAGGTGAAAGAGGCCATTGTAAATGGCTAACAGAGTTAAAAATAATAAAGCTTTTAAAATAAATGATCATTAAAAATGTAGTTTTTTAGCTGTAATCCAAGTAACTTCTGCCAATGTAATCTTATTTCAAGTCAATGGAATGCGGTTCCTAATCCAATCCTTTCCAATTTTTCTCACTGTTTTGCATGTTGAATTTTGAAATAAGTAAGCCCTTATTTCCCATTTGGGATTTAGACTTTTTAAATTCACAACTAGGACATATAAAAATTGGAATGGAGCAGAAAGATGTGTTCATCCCAATTCCTCAAGATATCTGAATCTGGACCACCATACTGTTTAAAGAGGGTTTTTTGTCTGTGATCAGTGAGGCACATGTCAGATGGCTGACTGGCAGATATCAAGATGTAGTTTTTATCAAAGGAGTATCTCAAATAGGAATGCTTTTAGTAGTTTCTCCAGCAGCTATTTCTTGGTTAAAAACTTGAACTATTTTTATTGGTACTCCAGTGAGACAGATGTTTGCTGGTAAATTGTACGGATACAAAGTTAAATAATCCCAGAAGTAAAAGGAAACTTGGTGATTTTTCAACAAGTACAATTATGAAGTGATTTCAGAGTCTGGGTTAAATGGTCAAAATCCAAAAATACTTATTTTTAATAGTCAGATGTAAAATAATCTGTTTATGAACCTGAAAGGCAAATGTTGCTTATCACAGGATGAGAGTTGGATTTGAAAACTAGAAAAATGTATAAGTCATCCTAGTTACTTGCTTCTGTCATTGCAGCACTGGGACAAACAAGGTGATATCCTTGGAGATTCAGTCAGAACATCACTGGGTAGAAGGAGCATGATCCAGTCAGCAGAGGTTGTATAGAATCAGGACTGATACTAAAGTATGACGCCCCCATGGTGAGGTGGATTTGAAATAACTGGGTAGAGTTCAAGGGAGGACAATGAAAGTGATCCTGGGGATTCTAGAAATAATGTTAAGCTGTTGGAGCGATAGCTATTCATTCATCTGTGAGAAAGAAATGGCTTTAGTACTGCATTGAGATATTTGCACAAGAAAAAGATATCAATAAAGCTAGGACTTGACAGTGGTCCTGGCAGAGATATGACAAGGTCTTGTGGCTGTGGATTTAAATAAATTGTAGCTTCCTAAACATAGTTGAATGCCGTTAATATTTTTATTTAGGGGTTACATGGCCTGGATCAATGCTGTTAAATACTATAGAGAACATTTTTTAAAATGCAGTCCTGTTGTGTCTTGCTTATCTCAGCATCAGGTTAACTGGGTGTGGGGCCTGGAGATGTTTTCTCCCACACGTATTTGAAAGGACTTGAGGCCTTCTTACTTTTTTTGCAGTGTGGCTGTATCTTCTCATTCTGTGTCAAACTCCTTACCATCCCGAGACTGAAAATTTTTAATGTACTTGAGTTCAGTGAGGGGTTTTGGAGTACAAAACAAGATTGCAGTCTTGTGCTATGCAGAGAGATACAAGCAAACAAAAGTGTACATCTGTATGAGAGAGTCTCGCGATTGCTGAAGGCTAGAATTGCATCCTCCTGGTATTTCATCCCAATTCTGTGGTGATTTTGTTGTTTTTTTTGCATTTTTCAAAGCTTTTACGTGTGCCTTCTTCATGTGCTCATGGTGGCTTGCATATAGGAAGTCAAACTTGCTGCTCTTTCGTTTTCGTCACTCTTGTTGTGGTTTAACTCCAGTTGGTTTAACTCCATGTAACCGCTTGTTCCCTGCACCCTGCAAAGAGTGGGATAGGCGGAAAAATCAGAATCAGGAAAAAAGTAAAACTTATGGGTTGAGATAAGAACAGTTTAGTAATTGAAACAAAGTAAATAACAAAAACAACAACAAAGATAATAGCAATAACAACAACAACAACAATAATAATAATGGCAACTATTATAATGAAAAGGAAAATAACAAAAAACGAGAGAAATAAACCTCAAGAAAAACAAGTGATGCCCAGTACAATTGCTCACCACCTGCTGACCGATACCCTGAGCAGTGATCAGCCCCTCCTTATGTAAATAGGAAGGATTGTAATTGTTTTCACAGAGCATCCTCAATATCCCTAGAGCATCTCGTCTTTAAACTGTCCAACTTGCTCTTGCCATTGTTTTTGCTTTGCTTCATTGGTTCGTAATCTCTACTGACTGCAAGGCCAGAGAGAACTGGAGAAATATAAGCTATTTATAAGGTCTTTCAGTATCCACTATTATTGAGTCTTTCAGCACATAAAGAATTGACTTTCTCTTTTGAAATTCTGATGAGAGTGTAGAAGTTAAATGACGTATGAAGGGCTTGAACAGGGTTGAACAGTGTCTGTGACGTCCACGAAATGCATTGTCTTTGGGCATTTTCAAAGAACCCAGTAAAAATGGTGCAACTGTAGAATCTGATAAAGAAAGAAAATTAAGCAACTGCTGCTCGGAATAATTGCTGTGTCCAGCCTTATTGTCATTGATAAATCTATATTTTTGCCCTTAGATCACTTTGTCTTTTGACTTGTGATTGACTTGTAACATATTCACAGACTTTGTAAGTGTTCTGACCAGAGTAACAGCAGCTGAGTTGGAATTTGATTATGTTTTGTGTCGCAAATGAAGAAATTATTATATTTATTAAATAGTACTCATGCAATTCCAATGGATGCAAATTGATTATAATGTGTTGCTTATCATTTATATTCTGTTGTAAGGAGTGGTAAATGTTGGAAAAATCCTTCCTTTAAATTTAAAAATGGCAGAAAAATACCTGCAGGATAAGGAAAGTGTAGCGAGAAGTCTTTATTTCAGCACGCTGGGTGTTCCAAACCCACATGGGTCTGAAAGCACACCAACCATTTGAAAATCGTGCCTTTTGTATCCTTTAGGTTGCGTAAGCTGTTACATATTTAGTGACCGCCGTTTTTACCTTAAAAAAGGTAATTTCTCTGACCCGGGTGGAGGGGGTTACCTTTTCTCTTGATTGATTTGTGACGTACCCCCTGGACTCAATAGGCTGTCGCATGGCAGAGAGAATACATCTTTATTTTTGTATTTTTCCGTATCCTCGGCTGCGAAAGGTTCCCTGGCGTCAGGTCCAGACAGGACCATCTACCTTACACCTTTCACAGGACGCCTAAAAAGGTTCTTGGAACTAATTAAAAAAGAAAAACCCCACCCCCTTCTATCCTCCTACTGAATTAATTTACTTATAATAAAACCAGGTTATTTATTTCTCATAGTAAACATTGCAGAACTACTTTCAGAATATATAAATACCTGAAGTTCATTATTGTTTCTTTAGGTCCTGGGTAATCTGCTTTTGTCCTGAGATCATTCCCTTACTATGTACTTGCTATGTATGATTCCTTAGATCAGGGAATATTGCCTTCCTTCTCAGCTTGTCTATGATAAATTAATCAACAAAGCAAAGAAACTGTAAACAAACAGATTCAAATCAGCTTGATATCTCTGTAATGTATTCTTATGTAGTTGTGTTATTATTTTAACTTTCTTACATAATCAAAGCAGGCAGATTACTGTGAAATAGGACTTTTCTCATTCACCGTTACCTCTACTTTTTAATATACTTTTTAGTATTTTAGCATTTAAGTTTGTAGAGCTATCAATTTCCCTCAACAAACAAAGAAATAGAAAATGTAACAATATGATGCTTGAATGTGAGTTGGGCTGTACCTAGTTTAGTAGAGAAAATAGTAAAATGATATGCACGGTGGGTGTCAGCTGCTTACATGGGGACCAGAAGAGTTACACGGTCCTTACAGGTATGAACCTATAGATGCCATTGTCTCTTTCTCTATTAGGATTAATATTCCTCTGTAGAAGCAGCAGTTTCAGTTCTAATGGATACATTTGAAAAGCTTAACAATCTAGAGAAGATTTGGAGAAATTCTGAAGAATTGATCTAAGGCAAGATTTTAGTCCTTAGAAAGGCTAACCCTTTTTTTGTTGTTGAATAAGATGTCAAAGTCATTCAATAATTTTGAAGAATCTTGTGAAGAAACAGAATATTTGTTTGGAGAAAGAAATTGTGTGTGTTAAGGAAAACAAAACTAAGATGTACTGTCTGAAAGATGAATTTAAGTTAGAAATTAAAGTGAATGTTTTCAAGATTAATTACCCCTGAGGGTTGTCAGACAAAAAATCATACTTGTTTTTAATAAAGCTAGGTAATGATTATATTTCTCTGACAAAAGCTCATCTTTTGTGGCAGTTTGGGGATTCTTGGCAAGAAAACTGGTCAACATGTTACAGAGCAGGTAGATTCATGAAGGGCTTGCCTACATTTCCCAGGAGTTGGGGGTGACAAAGAGCAAAATTTATAGAAGTGAAAAACTTGCTTGGAATATGGTTTGGTCCTTTTTTCATTGGCCTATACATAGGCTAAAAGTGGATCCTGCTTGTAAGGGCTGTGAACCCGTAAGAGTTTTCTGGTGGCCTTTCCTCTGTCCCTTCTCAGTTAGGCAAAATTCTACCCCAGCGTGTAGCTGGAGCGTTCCAATACACTCACTAAGAACACTTTGAAGTAACAGGAAAATTTCATTTTTGCACATTTCTGCAACATCAAAGGTCTTTATGGCTTCTGAGAACCTGCTTTGTAGGAGAGATGATCAGCACATCAGTGAAACTGCTTCCTGTGGCTACAGGCATCTGAGGATGGAAATCTTTGGGCAATGGAGACTGGGATATGGGAGAGCAGAAGTAGGCCACACAGGAGAAAATTGTCCTCTGTAGCAAAGTCATTAAGGATTTCAAAGGGCTTTAAAGATACGTTTTCAAAACAGTTCCTAGTTTGTTATGTTCAGAAAAAAAATAGCAAGTATTTGCAGATTGGTCAATGACAAAGTTACTAGAAAAGTTAAGATGGATGTTAAAATGTTACCTTGTGTCACATCTGTCACATGCCTTTATTCTCTTTTATTGGAATGGACATGGATTGTTCCATTCTGTTTTAAGAAAGCACTTTCATTTTTCTACCTCAGTTTTTAAACTGCAGTTATAAAAAAAAAGGTAAAATTTAGTCAAAAGTGTCTCTCTTTTTTTCTCTTTATCGTGAATGGTGAAAATAAGGGAGATAAAAGACAACAGAAACAGATGCCAGATGTTTTTCCATATCTTTAAGTGGTAAAAATTAAAATGTAAAAAGAAATTGTCAAAGACTGTGTTTACACAGTCCCTTGCACTTGGTTTTGGTGCCAGTTATAATAAAAAATAAAAATAAGAGGAGCTTTAGTGTTTAATTGGTCAGTTCAAAGCCAACATATGAGATAATACTGAAACTGTATTGAGCTTCTTAAATGGAAGTTATCCTGCAATTTCAATGCCTTTTGCTACAGAGAAAAATTGTCCTGTTATAGTCTAGTTTTATATAGGTAATGGATGAAATTAATTTTGAAGGGGGTTCATAATTTTATTTTGGTATATGAAATACCATGTCATATATGCCTTTTGGCATTTTTCATGCAAATTACTTTTTCATCAAATGTAGTTTTTGTAGTACTAGCTCTGATTTTCAAAAGATTAGCATTCAAAATAAATTGATGCATAAGTATTGAATTTGTGCAATTAAAATGTGCTCCAAGAAGAGAGAGGAAGTGGTTTCTGAGTCTACTGAGATGCTTATTGTGCTTATAAATGTTGCAATGAGAATAGATGCTTGTGTTGACCCTCTGTTACTAATTTAGTTGCTCATAGGGATATAAATTTTCCCTTAGAAAGCAATAAAGACAATGTTTTTATAGAATCAGTGGCAAACATTGAGACTTCCATTGCATTTTGTCCATAATGTAAAACATTCTCTCATAAAGATAAATAAAAATCAGTTAAATTCCACATGGTAGGGACTGGAGTTACTTGTTTCTCATGAGCTGGGATCAGAACAGGGCATCAGGCTTCTATTTTCTGCATAGTCAGAGGATGCTTCTAAAGACCCTGCTGGTTGGCACTTCGGGTGTTTCATGCATGGCTGTTGCAAAATGCAAGTCATTATTTCGTGAATCATATATAACCTGCTAGTAGGTTAAATAAATAGAATATGAGTCTCATATGAGGCTTAAAACAGATCTGTTTCTATGCATGAGACAATCTCTGGATTGTTACAAAATGATAGAGACAATTTCTAGTAAATGCCACTTATTTTTCCTTTAGGTTAGGTAGGTAATTTGTATTTATCATCTCCCATTGCCTACAATTTTGATCAGTGTTAAGCACTGGTTCTATAAGGAAATTTGTATGGGTGCATGATTTTGCCTGTACTGTGAAGTCTTTAGTACTTTGTATAAAGGCAGATCTTTACCTGCGTGGAGCTCATTGGAGGACTGTAACTGTAAAGACTTCATAAAACAACCTGGCAAGTATGAAAACAGAAGTTTTATAATTCCTATGAGAAAATTGTATTTTTGTCACTTTCTAAAGACAGAGCTAATTAGTTACATGTTTTAAGTTACTCTGAAGATGCTTGGGCTGTGCTCCCTCTCCATACTTGTTGATATGATTACGGTGAAGTAGAATTCCCTGTAATTAAAGGTAATTTGATCTCTGCTGATGCAGACGCTTCTATATAAAAATATGTATGTATATACTGTGCTCTACTGACAGTAATGGAAATCCCTAGGGATGTGAAAACTTGTTACGCAGAATTCCAAGCAGAATTAGAGCCATAAGTTCAGTTTCCTCTTTATGAAATACTTTTTTGCAAAGTAAATACTGGAAAATGAGTGGAAATAGATTGAGATTACTGGAAAATATGAGGACCGTGCCACAAGAAGTAAATTTCTCTTGTTCTTCCCCCAAGGAAAAACTCTGTAGTAATTGAAATGGACAGAATGGATATAAATTCCTCAGCCCTAGTATTCTGTCTAGCAATGCCATGGCCTGTGTCACAGCCAGGTCAAAATTTATTAAATGATAACAAAATAAAGATAGATTAAGGCTTTTTAATTCTAGATGTAAATACAGAAAAATGCATTTGTGTATTTATGCTATATACTGTGATGCAGGAATTACTATATGAAATTTTATGAGTTTTCACAGGCTAAAACTTAAGAATATTTATCACAGTGGTCTCTTGGCTTAAAATTTGTGATTTAAGGACTGCTTTCTTTTAATTTTAACTCCAACTCTGAATGTTGTATGTTTTTACTTTATTTCGGGATATTAGAACTATTATTGTTGGGATTTATTTCCTAATTAGCCTGAGAAATGTGAACCTGGCACAACCCTGGCTGTAGTTGCTTATGTTATGGGTGGGATATGGGAAATGCTGGGTTAGATCCATAGGTGTGGGGATGGTGTGGAGGTCTTCGGAGAACTGATGTCGCAGCTGGCAGGGATTGTATGTCTGAAGAACAAAAGACTGTGGTAAATCAAACCTTGTCTTTTTTGGAACTGGTGAAAAAACTCCTAAGTTACTGATACAAACTTTCAGTCATAACTCCAGTTTAATACAGTTTTGCCTGGGACCCCGAGGCTTTTGGTGCTATGTTTACTCCACTTTTAAGGAGTTATAGTATTTTGTCCTCCAATTAGGTACATTGACAGGAGACTGAGAAAATGTAGTAATATAGTTTCCATTACCAACTGAAGTTTCAGTACTTACTAGAACAGCCCTCACATAAATATTTCTTTAATTTTATTAATGCATGTTTACAATGTCTATCATGCCTGTTACCCGAGCCCACGTTTAAAGCAGTTTCTATTGTTCTTGTAGAGCTTTTCAAAACTTCGTTGTTTAACAGCACAGTGAAGGAAAAGCAATTATTATAAGGTGCATCTAAACCAATTCAAATGTAAAAACCCCAGAGTGTAATTTATATTTGCCTTTTCAATAGTGTGCACGTTAACCATGTTTTTCTAATCTTTTGAATTATAAACGAAACGGAACACATCTTTTGCAGTAGTGACCTTTCAGTTGAGTTTGGCAGTCTGTAGTCACTTACTCATTGTCATTTTGGCATCAGTTGGCATTTCTATGGAAAATGTCATTACCAGTGTAATGGAAATGTAAGTGTAAAGGAAAATGTCTTCCCTTAGAGAGATACCTAGAGGGGAAAGTAGGTCTGCATTATAACTTAAAGAAATTACAGTGATCAATACAGAGTTCCAGTATCAGCATGCAGTAGTGTATATTGTATGTGGTCCAAATTTATTTTTCTTGGAGAAAGCTTGAAACAGGTTCCATTACTAAGGGGAAGGACTAGACTGCTTTTTGGGCAGTGTGCATTACTTATGTATAACTAGTTCTGTGGAATATTAATAAACTGCCCCTCCTGCTTGTGTGTGTCCCAAACTGCTGATATGATTATTTCTGAAATTAAACAGCTCTTTTGAAACCCACAGTTTACAAGTCTTCATTTTGAATTTTAACTTTTGTGACATTTCTCTGTTTGAGTTGGGAGATGGATTTTTATATATACCTCATGGGGGAAAAAATGTACTTTAGAAATTATGAAAGAAGGAATTGGAATTGGTTTCATATGTCCCTGATTGTATGGAAAAATGTTTCAAAAAATGAAACCTAGTCAGCAGAGACATGAGATTTATTCTTATGTTAGTATGTTAAGAACATCTTCTTTTTTCCTTTTTTTTTCTTTTTTTTTTTCAAAGACACCACTGAAATGCTGAAAGGCCAGTCAGTTCAGTCATTTAATTCCATTCTTTTTTTTTGTTTTCTTTCAATAGACTTTACAAAAGTTTGGAAAGTTTTACAAGCATTTAGTGGGGAAAAATTTGTTTCAAATTCAAAGCAGAGTCAGGACAAAAAAATTAATAAAAAAGGATCCCAAACTGGTAGGTAATGGAAGGCGCGCAGATGGACTTTCTGCTCTGGGATGCTTTGAATACAGCTGTAACTTTGAATTCCATATACTGTTGGTAAGAAAGAAATACAGTTGGGAAAGAGGATGTGCAGCCCAATGTTCAAGGACTTGGATATGTTTGCTGGTCTTCCATGGACTTTCCTGTGATCTTGGACAACTCATAATCTTCCTAGATGAGGAAAAAAGCCCTGTATGAGACAGAGGCTGCCATTCGTGTCTAAGAGTTGGCATCCCATGACAAGGAATACTGTAGAAATGTGAATGAATTATTACGCTTTCATGTTTATTCTTAACAGAACCCAAATTGTGCAATACAATTACAGAGTACAGAATAGAAAAGTCATGGAGTTCAATAAATATTGACATCAACTTGTAATTACAATATAAGCTGTTTGGGGACGTATTTTTGGCAGCTCTTAGGACCTAGTACAGTGGAGACGTTGAGCAGATCTGGACCACTCAGCAATGGTTCAGTAAAATCTGACAGTATAGTTTGCAATTCATCTAGATAGTATGATATTGATTAAGAAGAATGTCAGCATAATTAGAGAATCGAGAGTGCCAAAGTAAGAAGATTAACCAAATCCAGAGATACTGTGGTGATCTGGTGAGATAGAAACATTCCTGATTCAGAGCTTCCAGACTTGATATTTTTTTATGGACGGAAAGAAAAAGGAGAGTAGTTAATGATTCAAAGAGGAAGTGGGGAAAGAGAGGTGGAGGAAGACAAAAAAAAAAGCTCTTGGGTTAGAATTAGAATAATGTTGCTCTGGTCTATTTCTGTCCTAATGCTGCATTTGTGCATTGTAATAGGATGTACCCAGGAAGCACTAAATGTAACCAGAAGTACAATCTTAATTTTCTTAGTTTAAATTGAGAACAAGAATGTTGTTAACAATTGGGTTCTTTCTGTTTATGAGTACAGTGGGATAAATGAAATACACTTAAATCACAGTGTCAGTCTTGTTTATTATATTTTGCTATACCCAGTGATAACAGGATTTACTTCCATCCTCTCCAAGATTTCATGGGATTTAGTAAAAGATCTTGAACAAAATAACGGTGCTTGCCAATTTTCATTTTCTTTGTAAACAACGGTCAGCCTAAACAACAAATATTACTGTTGGTTATACTGGCTTGGATAGGAACAGACTTATAGTCATTGTGTCTGAAATTCAGTGAGAACTGAAGAAAAATACTAATTTTTTTTTTTGTTTGTTTGTTTTAATGGATGTAAAGTAATAAAATTCCTTTAGTGTGTTTGTTCAGAACACTGGTAATCAAGTTCACTTCTAAACCCAGCAATGGTGAAAGCAGTAGTGGTCCCTCTATATCTTTTCCCTGTCAAAAGTTGTTGGTAGTTGGTAATTTCTCATCTTAAGTCTAGTTTTGTCACAGTTATCTGTTTCTATTGCTGGTAACTTTTCCTTCTTTCTCTGTGTAGAACGTTTGTCCACGAAGTACAGTAGCTTTGCAGCAATACTTGTCAGGGAGTTCTTAGGTGAACTGTAGGCACAGGTTTTGCTTTTAGACCTGTTGGAGCTGTCTGTTGCATTGTTTGGCCAATACTTTCTATTCCAAATGCTCGCTTTTGTCTAACTTTGCCACTTGGAACTGAAAATGTCCATGTCAGTTGTCATCCTGGAACAGCTCTTCCAAAGCTAAGATAAATATCTATATTACTCTACTTATGTTTTGAAAATTTATCTAATTTTTTTTCTTTGAGTAACTTAAATATTTTTTTTGCTGCATTTGATGTTAAAAAAGAAAAATAACAAGGCAGGAGAGGAGGAATATTTATATGATGGATGAGTGTTCTTCTATTGGTCTGCGTCTTATTTGCTTTGAGAATGTAGCATAGCTAGAATTTACTATCTAACAGCTACGTAGGATTACCTCCATGTTTGCTGCTGGATGTTGGACTGCTGCATATTGGACCAAGCTGATATAGCTGAAACAGGACTAGGAAATTTCTCCCTTCTGTACCATCAATGCCTCAACAGTCTACTGCCTTCAGGTCATTCCTGTGTAAAAAAACTGTGGGAAGCTGTAAATAGAGGATTGAAGAAAGCTGAAAAAGAAGAGTGTTGAAATTGGGACTAGCTATTGTTTGGTGGAAATGGAGAAAATTAGGACAACCCGGGCAAGGAAATTGGGACTATCAGTTTGTAAGGAACCATTAGTAATTGGGGAAAGATATAATATAAATGTTAACTTTGACAGGGAGCTATTTTTAGAGCCTGGCAGATTGAAATGTGTGGCAAAGGACGATACAGTCTATCTTTAGTTTGTCAGCTCCGGTGGCAGATGTCTGTGTGATGGGTTTAAATGTTGCAACCTGTGTGAGTGTCAGTCCAGGAATTCCTGCTTTCTTAGCTTTTGGGAAGATAAACTAGAAAACTGTATAAAAATATTGAAGAAAATGTTACTTCAAATGCATTGACAAACATTTGTAAGGTTAGGTAGGAAATGACAGATTTCAGGTTTGTTTGGAATCCTTGGTAAAGACCATATGTAGGGTGATATAACTAAATTACATTCAAATATTTTTATGTATAATATTTTCATATTTTTAATAACCTAACTGCTGTATTTGCTTATTTTCGTTGTCCAACACTTGTCTTTCCACTCTATGATTGTGTATACAGGTCTGACCTTCAATTTTAAATGTGAAACACAAAGTTCATTCCAGCTGCTAACAAATCTTGGCTATCTTGGCACATCAAATATATCTGCCATAAACTTCCTGCTTGAGCCTGTAATCGTTCCTCTGACTCATTACCTGGAAGACTGTTTTTTCTTAATTCTTATTATTGGTTTCATAGGAACTGATTTGAAAGTTGACCTAGACCCTTTTAAATTCTACACAATGTGTAAATTTTCCGAAGAAGTATGATGTAGAGCTCTCATCTGAGGAGCGACAATGTAAAGTTGAGATCTCCAGATCAAACACATCTGCTTTTTGTGTGCTTACAATCATCCATTGATTTAATTTGAAAATGAATATTCACTGCTTCATATCTTTCTCAGTAGTGTTGTATCTGTTTTATGAATTCAGCTGAGGTCTACAGAATATGTTTTTCATAAGATAGCCTGCTCAGGTCATGGCCATACATTCATTGTAGGGATAGTTGTCTTACTGTATGCCAGCCATCTGTTTGTTAGGGCCTATCTGAAAAAGGTCATTGACCCAAAACCAGTGGACTTAAATTGCCCTGATTGACTTTGCACTGGAAAATATTTGGCATATAAAGAAATTTTAAAGCTTGAAGTCTTTAAACTGTCACATGCCCAGAGGTAGTGCGCTGCAGCTCAAGTGTAAGGAGACTTGCCCGTGTGGCACCTGTGAAAGGAGAGTAACAGGGAGAGGAATGGGAATGAAGCAGGAACAGACAGGTGGTTAACCTGTGGGAGCACTGGAAAAGTATTAAGCAGTTTTTCAGTGTGATTGTCTCCATCTTAGTAGTTTTCTGAGAGCTGATCTTTCCTCCCGTTCACTCTCTTCATCTCCTTGTCATAGAAACCCTGCATTAGTGCAGACAGCATGCTGATGATGTTACCATCGTGATGCGTTAGACCAGCTCTGATTTTCATAGTATCATGGGGTGCACAGTGTGTTTTCTGAGTAGGTGGTCCCATCACAATTTTTTCTGAACTGTTGTGTAGAGCTGCAGTAATGTAGTATGAGAATGGGCTAGTATGGAATAGCCCTTCAGCTATGGTCAGACTAAACAGACTTGGGGAAGGGAAGCGTGAAGCTAGTGATTCTGGAGGTTCATTTGGTCAGGCTAGGAGGAACATAGAGTTGTTTAGGGTATCCAGAGATTGGAGGCAGGATGGGAGGGCAGCGTCAGAGGAAGCGTAACACTCGTTCTGACATCTTGAATTGCTTTCATACCACGTCCGGTGCAAAGCACACGCTGTGGCAGCAGTCTTCAGTAAATGAGATCTGGCTATAGGATTTAAGTAAAAAACATTTTTAACTGCACCATCCAAATAGAACAGCATGTTATTGGAAGTATCTAACAGTGCCTTATTTTCAAAAATGTGTTCAGCTTTAAATTTTGGAAGAAGAATGAATATTCTGTGCTGCCAGCTTTTTCTTCTGTTTGTTTCTTCCATAAATTTGAAACGATAGTGGGGACTGTGCAGCCAAGCACTGCTGGTGAATGGATGTTGGAAAAAAGAATGAGAAGCCACACTGGTATGGAGGAAATCATGTGGCTACAGCTATCTATAGGAAAAATAAACATCCTTTTGCCATTTCCCCACAAAAATGTTTTTATATCTGGAAAGAATAATGGAGCTAAGGCAGATAGAATACTGAAAGAAATTAACATCTATACACAAAATACATTGCCTCATGTAAATACAGCATTGGACAAGCCATTTCACCTCAGAGGAAAAATCTGTTATGGCAGATGAATTTAGGAATTAAAAAATTCAGTGGAATAGCAATACGATTGAAAATGTAAATTAAATTTCTTCCAGTACTGTGTACAGTATAGAAGTTATTGACAATAATGTGCGGAAGGAAGAAAGAAAAGAATACACAGAAACAAAATTGTAAACAGTGTATGGCTGAGCTGAGGACCGCCTCTGGTTATGAAGTATTTGCTTTTCTTGCTTTTATATCTGTGCATTCTTTCTTTTTATGCAATATTTTGTTTGCCAGCCATAATACTTTTCTTAAAATAATCTTAAGATGTCTTTATTTTGTATTTCTCCAGCTGAGTTTAAGAATAGAGGTGCAAAGAGACATTTTCAAAATCATAAACTGAGGCATGGAAGGCATGTCATTAAAGCTTACCATATGAAAGACTCATCCCGAAGACAAAGATGTGCTCCAAAAATGTGTATTGCTGTGGGTTTTGCCAGCTTCTGATTCAGCAATGACATAAGTTTGTCTCTCCAAGTGGAGCAATATTTCCAATAGCATAGGATTCTGAATGAATTTTTGATAAAAGACTGAGCAGGAGTCATTAATATTCACTCAGAACAAAAGAGCCTTACTAAAGTCAACTCTCACTCCATTTTTCTTTTTATTCCAAACATCCTTCTGAACACATATTCCACTGGCCTGACCAGGGTAAAAGCGGAACAAATTCTTCATGCTGCTATGTATTGAACCAACATTTCTTATTTATTTAAAAAGACAAAACATTTTGTTTTTATTTACTGAAGGAACACCTGAGTGTCCTGAAAGGAGGTGATGATAAACTGAGGCACCATGTGGAAAAACATAGGGATGTTTGATTAAAACCAGGATATACACTGTCTTTGGTTCTTCAAATGAGTGATGTAGATGAAGAGATTTCTGCATCTTTATGGATCTTAAATATTGGCAGATAGTATTTGGCATAGTAAGACTCCAATACTATATATTATCTTTCATAGTGAGCAAAGACATGAAAACCTTTTGTCTTTTTCTGTTTAGATTTGAATCAAGGCAAATGCATATTCCAGTATATAACAGGTTATGGAGGAACATTGTTCTATTCCACATTACTTTTCCCATGGATGGAGAATATATGAATAGATTTTTTCTATACCAGTGAGTACATTTACTGTTTTTGACAGAGTACAATCTGCAATTCAGAGTGCAGTAAACTAAACTGTACGGTGGATAACACATCTTGTAAAAGAAGGAAGGCTGCATTTTAGTTCTAGATCAAAATTTACCTAATGAACTCATCTTCTATTTATACCTTATTGATTTTAAAGTTCAGCTAACTAGCTTTTTTTCTAAGCTCTCCCCAGCTCCATTTAACTCTGGAGTACCTATACTGATTACATTGGTAATCAATACATATCAGCTACTGTGTCTCTCTTTACAGAATTCCTGAAAACGTCCCACCTTGAGTTGTTCTGATAATAAGAATTATGTTGATAGTGATTTCAACCATTTCTTGTACCAATGCCTTAGATAAAATGACTAACTCATATTAAACAGATTTCTGAAATCTTGTGTTTTTCAGGTTGTTGTGATCTGAGTGAGTTGTTTCAGGGCATGCATGAAAGTAGGCTGTAAATAATGAGAATTGTTCTACACAGATAATATTATTTTGTAACAAATTAATGAAAAAGTAAATTTCAGTTCAGCATAGTCTGTAAAAGAGGTCAGGTGGCATTAAACTGAGTAAAGAATTTGTGCTAAACTAATTTTAACCTCATCTTTGCATTATTCAAGTAAATATTCATGCTTTTGACTAAAATATAGATCTCGCAGAACAGAAAATTCTGAGCCCCTGTAATATTTTCTACTATTTATGGACTCTACCATTTTCATACATGAGAACTGTGTATGGCAGAGATTTCACATATATTTGGTGTTAAACATAATTCTGATTTGTTAGAACCAGACCCTTTGGTATTAGTTGTGTTGTCCTTATTGCTGAAAAGATAATGGCTATCTACATGGGAAGAAAACTTTTGTTGGGTTTTTTTAGAACATAGAACATGTTTATTTTTAAACACTCTTTTGTGGCTAGAATAGAAGGGAATAGTACTGAATTAAAGCATATAATTAATTTGAGTCTCCAGCAGAATTAATTATAATTTGTAATGGACATAAAATCTGTGAGGAATGTCCATATTCTTGCCCTGTCTGGAAGTCATTTTACACTAGAAGAAACAAATCACAACAGAAATCCAGTGCTTTTCAAACGAAAGCAAAGCAGCAAAGACTGATAGACTTGAGCAGGAAGTAGAAGGAAACCAAGTTTTATGTAACAAAAGTGATTAAATTTGACAATATGCAAATTCATCAAGTTTTCTATATATGAACAAATCCACTTACCTGCTTTTATAACTTTTATCAGTACATCTATTAAATCAAACCGGGATAAAGGTAAAATTTTTGCAGTTAAAGTTCAGATAGAAGCAGACCTTCAAAGAAGAATCTAATTGAAGTGTATGAAGTTAAGTCTTAGTATTTTGTTGGTCTTGAGACAGAGATCGTATCATTCAAGGTCGTTATACCTGAGTACAGACTTATTTTCTCTGGTTTACTTACTTTTTTTTTTTCATTTTTTTTTCTTTAAGGATTTTAAAACAAATTTCCAAGATTCAGGAGTTCCGTCCTTGTAGTGACCCTATGCTTCTTAAAAGTTGAGTCCCAGAAATTGGAGTGTCACTTCTGTAGACTTGGTCTTGACCAAATGGTAATTATTAATTCTCTACTTTAAGATTGTTAACAGTTTTATGTCTGGCAATTTGTGTTGTTCTTTTTCAAAGTGACTAATAACAATATAAAATTTTAATTTCAAAACCAACAACTTTTATTTTAAAAATTTTTATCTAAAAGTTCATGAGCACCTCATATACACTTTTTAGCTCTTAGTCTTGTAATGTTACTTTAAATGCTGCTAGCCTTATATATGATATCTCCATCTGCCTTGATGTCATATGACGTTATCCAAATACTGTTCAGAAAACCTGTTGGGTCTGGTCCATCATTGTAAAAGTTCTGATATTGAAAAAATTCAATCTGCAGTTGTGTTTTGAATTGGTAATCTGTCTTCTTAAATTAGGAAGATGAAGATCATGGCATTCACAAAAGATTTGCTTGCTCAGGTGAGATATTCACAGGGTGTAATTTTCAACACTGTCACACGATGTATATGAGCAGAGAGCAGAATCTGCAGCTCTGTTACAGCATCATGCAAGTATTCAGCATCCAAATGGTCCCTTGTCTGCCCAGTGCCTAAATCCTATCAGAGCCTCCCAGCTGAAGTCTTTAGGCAGAATTTGGAGCTTACCTGCCACTCCACAACTGAAGCATATGTGTCACAAACATGCTCTCTCAGGAACTGGGTGTTTAGAGAGAGGAAGGCTTATTACCATTTTCCTGTTAGTTCAGGTGTGATGACATTCCTTTGGGAAGTGATAGACATTGCTTCCAGCCCAGCAGGTGCTTGAATCCATAGCTGAGGGACCTAATCCTGACTGTAATGGGGATTGTGATGGGCATTTTGCTAAAGCTGTACCCTGGTGTAGACGAGAACAGAAGGTTCATGGGCCAGAGAAGAGCCTCATGAGGGAGCAGAGCTCTCTGGCTGAGTCTTGTGGCTATCACACACTAAGGACTAGATGTCTCGGTTCTGGCTGCTGCTCCAAAGACTGTTTGAATGTTTAATGATAGTGAAACAGTAAGATTAAACTCATTATTAGCCTTACAGCCAACATGAGATCAATATGACTTGTGCTCTGATACTAATTTTTTACCTCAGTTTGATTTTTAGCTTTAGAAAGTTCGAACATCTTAAAACCCCCCTGTGGATAGCATTAGTCAAACACTGTGCTGTACTGGATGTTAATATCCTAGGATTTAAATATAAGCTTGGGGAAGCTGAGTCTGACATATTTTGAATGTCTACACAGAGCATATTATAGCTGCATCTTCATCTTGCAAAGAGATGGTTTAAAATTGTTAAAAGGAAGTGAAATGTGTAGTTACATCTGGGGCTGTAGAACATCATCCATGTATGTAAGATTAGGCACTTCCCGCCCCCGGGGTTTGCAGTTTTGTATTACAGATTATCGTTATTGCATACACTTTTCTGATGAGATTGAGAAATTTCTTTAGCTGTAGTGTAAAGCTGCCAAAATACATTTACCACAGACCTTAAGGCAAATATAATTCTTCCAGAGGCAGCCTGAGGCTTTGGAGGTTTTTGTGCTGAAAGGCAGGCTTAGACTTCCCATGAGATCATCAAAGAGATAAAAAGACTAAAAGCTCTTCAAAGCTAGGCCTTAGGCCCTAACACAAATTAATTCTCTGGTGATGGTTTATGTATGTAAAAAAATGAATAAATATTTACAAAAATGCAATTTAAATAGAAACTTACCCAACTAGACTTGAAATTAACTTTTTAATATTACCTATTCTTTTGAATTGAAAGAAAACCATCTTACTATAACTTTAATTTAGACGTCAGATGGCCAGGAAGGAACATGGTATTTTCTCGCCCTTTCTGTATGCAAGATTTCAGAGAGGTTATCTTTCTTGTTTCATGCTGAGTAGTTACTCCTGGTAACTAAAGAGACATTCAAATTGATTTGCATAACAACTAACTACACTGTTATTCTAACTCTATCCTGCATATTAACCCAGTTGATTACCAATTGTAGTTTAGTATAAGGTCCTAAGTGAAAGAACTGATCTATGTTCTGATCTCCTTTCACTTTTTCCTTTCATATTTTTTTAGGCTGTATCAACACTAAAATTTGTTTAACAAGAAGGTGTTCTAGGGAAAAAAAACCATCTTCAATGCTGTAAATAGACTGTTGTAAGTTAAGAGTTAGTTTATGCTGGAAATGACTTAACAGAAATATGACTGAAAAAGAGCCAGGAAAAATCCTGTTGAGAAGCTCAGTGATATAAGCATTAAAACTGTAGGGCTGGGAGTCAAGAAATCTTGATTCATTGCAGGCTCCCTTTCTTACTGTGGAGATGCTGCTTTGTTTCATGGCTCCCTGTTCTCCACCTTGTAAAACAGAATGATAGGATTATCATATATCTTCAGGTATAGAGCAAGGACCAGTCGTGTAGAGTAGCTATTTATCCTCTTTACAAAATTCCAGATGTTCAAAGGAGATTTAAGACAGCTTGTTCTCCAGATCAAGTCTGCTGCACCTCCCAAACCTCTGTCTGTACTGTGATTGTCAATTGGCCACGAATCAGCAGCATGATAGGAGCAGGTTTTTTGATCAGGCTTGCTTACTACCCATGGCTGTTCTTACTTAAACCTGACTCCAGCTGAGGCCTCAAATGCCTGAGGACAGGGAGAGGACTTGGCTTGCTCTGTGTCTGTATTCTCAATCAAAGGCTTTAGCTCTGTATTTATAAAATTTTTTAAATCATACCCACAAGAAGCTGTATGAGTAAAAAGTATTAATGTTATTAACAGCGACCAGTGATCATGCCCAGTGATGGTATTTCTGGATAATTTGTAGTGTACAAAGCATTGCTATAGTATTTCTTTTGCCTTTCTCCTCTCAGGAGGTACTTACTGTTGTGTTTCACACAGTGCAGGCATTAGCCTTCTTTGGTTTGAAGAACTGTAATTCAGTGTGCTTTTTTAAGTGGTAATTTAGATATACTGTGTTATATGAAGAGCATCGTAGCACTATATTTTTATTATTAATTTATAGGAACTATTTTTTCCTATAGTAAAATATAAGAACTGACATTTTAATAAATATTATGATGGTTTTAGTAGATGGAGAAGTATACTCACCTAAAAGTATCAGTGTCGAGATAACAGCAAATTTAAGTTCCACTGTTGTCATTACTTGTTTTCAAAAGTAACCAGGTCCCAGGAATGACTAAAAAGTAAGAAAGCAAGGAATACCAGTTTTGTGTCCACTACTGTTTTGAAGAAAACAATTCAGACTTGAAGTAAGATGATGCTTTAATGTGAAAGCAAATTAAATAGCTGATAAAGCATAATTGCTTTATATATTTTTTCATAATTTTTTTGTGAATGATGGATCAAAAGTAAACCAATTTAAAAATAATACATTCTTCTGCTAAAATCTTCACGTTTATTTGGAAAGTGCTGGATCAGCTTTTATTTGATCCATGCGAAAGAAATTTCCCTGGATGTAAAATAATTTTAAGCTGAAATTTTGCAAATAAACTATGGACCACAACTAAAGTAAAAGGTAAAGTTTGATGTAACTTGTTTTAAAAGACTAAAAATATCAGATCATGAATCATTCTGCTTCAGATATTCAATTAAAATTCTTTAAAAAGATGATCTGCATTTCTTTGAATATAAAAATATGTTACTAAATGCAAGTTGACATTTCTAAATCAGGTACTTGCCACCTCATCAATGGTATAAGCAGAAAAGTATTTTTCAGTGGATAGTGGAAGATGTTTTTATCATCTTATCACTGTTGTCATGGAAACTTGTGTATATCGTTGTTAAACAAAGTGTGCATAAGGATCTAACATTTCTGTGACTTATTATTGCTAGCTATTGTATTTTTAGTGTATTTTCTTCAACATCATAGTCAATGCTCATGAACTTGTAAGTTACTCTCCTCGACTATAACGACGAACACAATTAGAGGATTAGGTTGTCCAGAGAGCCCTTTGTATGGGATTCTTTGTTAAAAGGTTCTTTTCAATACAGGTTTATTAAGAGTTGTATTTACAAATCCATTGTAGCACTTAAAAATTAATATTTACTCTATTCAAGTAGACTATTTTGACACAGTACCTTTTTGGGGGAAGAATGAGCTATCTATCAGTCATTATAAACTCTCAGTCTTGAAAATTATGGATCTTTTCTGAATGTGCATTTTATATGTTATATGGGGTTTTTTTGATTACACTGCTAAATTCATAGTACAGCTCATGTGTATAATTGCCTTAACCTATCAGGCATGGAATGGTAGGCTAAAAGATGCTTGACTATGACAATCCAGATTTATCGCTCCTGGACACAAAGTATGTGTAACTTGTTTTTTTTTGTTAAAATCTTATGATGGGTACAATTCAGAAAGTAGATAAAAAAGGTGAACTGTTTTTTTTCTTTCCAAATTAGATTTAAGAACCAGTAATTTTAAACACAATAAGAGTGATGTATGTTTTACATAAGTAAAGGTTTATTTTTGTCTTTTAGTGTCTGAAGGTACTACAAAATATACCTTCTCCATCAATTATTTATGACTTGAAATTATTTGTCTTGATAAAAAAATGAAGTTACTAAAATGAACTTTTCATCATTGAACAAGTGACTTCTGTTACTTCAAATGTGTTAATTAAATTTCTTTTCTTATCCTGGCCTGTTTGGTTTCATCTTTTGTGTTTTGGGGAGCTTTCTAAAGACTATTCTGAAATTTAAAAGCTGTTATTTTAAATAACTGTCAATGAAGAATGACGTTTTTTGTTTTACGGTTACCCGTCTGTAGCAATTTGATGCAAATGTAACTTACCTGAGAATTACAGTACACATGAAGTGTTCCAGAACAGTACAGTTTTAAGGGTATTTTTAAAGGTGTGTGTTACATATGGTATTGGCATTGTTCGGTCCAAAGAGCTACAGTAAAAGGACTGTGAAAATACAAGCGCAGAAATATGAAGAAGAAAAAACTCAATTAAATACAAGTAAAATAAACCACCGTGGCTTTAGTTTCTAGAAAAAAAAATGCATTCATTAGGTAAGCGAGGGTTATAGGCTGAAAATTAAATTTATAGGAAATGTCCAATTTTCTCTTCCTGCTCGAGGAGTTTCTGTCAGTTCAGGCAGTTAAATTCAAAGTAATGCCACAAGAAAAATTCCTGGCAGGCAAACACGCCCAATCTGTATGGCTAAGGACTAAAAAGGAGTCTGTATGTAAGACAAATACATTTTTCTGTTATTTCAGATTACAGTAAGCCATATATGAATATATAGTCACCAAAAGGAAAAAGGAAATATCTTTAGCTTTTTAGGATTTATCAAAGCAAAATGAAACTTGTTTATTACTGGTTTCATACCTTTTACCTGCATTTGCTGATGATTTTAGCTGTGATTTATAGCAAAGTAGAATTTCCAAACTCTTATTATATATTCCTGTCTCTTTCTTCCATAGGACTTAGTTTTGGATCAAATGAAATTTTTGTAAATGGAAAACTTTGATCTATCCAAACTTTTCTGCATTTAAGGAGTCCTAAGAGAAAAGGCATATATCCCTGTATTTCCCTCTTCTGCTGAATGTGATTTTGGTTTTATGGATACCTGACACAGTAACCCAGTCAGCTGATAGTTTCATTTTCTAGCCATCTTCTGTAGAACAGCCTTGTGAAATCTAAGCCTCCAGCTACAGAGCAGAGAGATAGCTTAAGTGTGTATTGCTCTCCGCTGGTTTCAGGGGACTAGCATGCAGGTCTCGTGGCAGCATACAGACGTAGCACCAGGGCTTCGGTTTTGTAGGTAACAGGAAAACATATCATGACTATTCATTGTTGTTATGTAATGGTAAGAGGTGCTGAAGAGCCTCAGTTGCTATACCCTAGAGCTGTTAGCTCTGGTGGACTCCAATACCTACTTGAGCACTTGGGTAAGAGGGAAGGGGCTTATGACACTGAACAAGAAAGGGAATTGCCACAGCTGTGTCAGGTGGAATGGATTAAACAGTTGCAATGCAGTCAAACATGGCATCTCAGCTCCTAATGTATCCTTGTGAAGAGAGCTGTAGGAGGGATAAATTTTTCAGGCTTCTGGTTAAACTGAAAATATTGAAGGGGTGGAAACACCAAATTGCTTCATCATTGAGGATTTAATTTCTTGACAAATGAAAAATTAGAAAAAAAAAAATTAGGTGGAACTGTGTATCCCAGCTAGGAAATACCATTTTTGAGGCTTAAAAAGTATTGTGTAAACATCGTAGGCAACTATAAATATTGGCAGAAAAATGAAGCAGAGGTTTTGGGGTATTTTTAGAATACATTAGTATGTGAAAAGCTTTATGTTGATTTATTTCAATGTATTGTTCCTGATCACAGCTAAGGTTACATCCGCATGGCACAATCTTATGCCCTGATGACTACTTTCAGTTCTGAATGGGTTCATTTCTCAGGATAATGAGCTCAGACTACACTGCTTCTTGTATCTAGGTTAGATTTGGTATTATTATGTGAAACTAGCTGTGTACCATACAGACATCTGAAATGCTCTGTCATCAAAATCCATTTGGGCTAGACAATGTCTCTGAGAGTGTGTGGTTGCAAAAAATGTCTATATTTATGTATTTATTAGGCACTGAAAATTCATTAGATTTTCTGGGATTCAAGAGTCAGTATTCTAACATCTCATTTGTATTTGTCTTTAAAAATATCATTGCCATTCTATGCTTTACCAAGACCCTAAATAAAATAACTTACATTGAATGAAAATCGTAGCTTAGAACCGTGAGGTATTCGCAGGTTTTGAAGTGTTATTGATAAATGCAGTGTTAATGATCTGACAGATACAAAATTATGGGGTTTTTTTCTAAATAGAGCCATCTCTTGAATTTCCTTAGTTAATGTGAATTGATATTTAATTTTCAGGGAGGTTAACACTGGCAGGCTGGGATTCCTCTAATTATCCTGTTTGTGATTCTGGTGCTGATAGCCTAACTATGAGCTTCCTTATACAGGGCTGCTAGGAACTTCTAGTCAGATAGATGAGTATTTCTAGAAATGAGAAGTAATTGAGTGTCAGCACTTACAAATGCCTTGTGTGCTTTTTGAAAAAGACACCACCATCTGTGTTGTGTCTTTGTACTTATTTCAGTAATGTGCGTGTCTGTCCAGTTAGAGCAGAAAATAACATTTTAATTTCAGGGATATCTGTGGGTTGATTTTTAACTCACTGGAAACAGGAAAAGCACTAAAACTCTGCCTCTGCTCTTATTAGGTTTTCAGTCCAGAATTGAAAGAAGTATATTCATAATGTGTACATACCTCTCAGTATAATGCTATGCAGACTTCGACCTGAAATACCTTGGTCCTTAATTTGCAACCTATGTTCAAGTACCCTATGAGGAACTCTGCATTAAATAGATTTGAGATGGTGATGTTTCTGGTATCTTTACTAGGACAAGCAAAGCCTCTGCTGTTTTGTGAAGTGTTAGAGAAGTTCTTTCAGTACATGTCGATATTGCATGTCTCAGAAGGCTTTTAGGGATTATGCCAAAAAAGTCCAGTGGTATTGTTTGTTCAGGGACAGAATTGAGAATCACCGCTATATTGTTATGTGAATCAGCACCAAGATGAGATGAAACATTTTAACTTTCTGGGCTAACAACTCCCAAATGTATTTTTTGAAAGATTGATAAAGGGACAAGGAGATGGTGTGGCTTTGGCCAGATGTGGACTCAGCTGTGTATGATCAAAGTGGGAAAGCTGCCCAACTGTGCGCCTGAACCATTCACATGCTGGGTCAACTTGTACTCATGGAGACTCAGGCTCATTTACGCCCCATGTTTCTTCTGCTTCTGCCTCCTCAGCAGATATGTGTTGAAACCAAGTACTTGAGTAATGCTCTGTGTCAAAAAATAGTGCATCAACACAAGCCAATGACAGCCCTAAGTGTCAGGAGATTGAAATGTCTCCTTTCATAGGATAAACCATATAGTTTGCTTCTGGAATGCTTGTCTTCTCTTATAAAAGGTTCATACACAGTGAAGGTTGCGTACTGCAAGTACTGTGCTTCTGTGAACAATTTAGACAATGTACAGCTATTTTAATGTTGCATCTTCTTCAGCAAAATAGCCTCATTATTAAGGCTGAATCTGAACTGAGATGTGAAACATCCATGCAGGGTGGATGGAGGTAAAAATGCAGCGTTTCCTTACAAAACTTGAATAAGTTGGGTACTTCCCTGAAGAAGCCATTTTTCCTGTTTGTATGCGTATTAAGTTATCTATAATGCAGTAAGAAATTCTAATTCTGCCGTGCTCTGTGCGCATATAAATATTGTGTACACACAGCACTCCTTTACAGCATTTTCTTAAAATTTTGTACAATCTGATTTTGTTTAATCTGTACTGTTTCATGCCAGAACAAATGACTATGGATTATTCCATTATATGTCATGGAAAATGGTTCAGAAGTGTCAGTTTGGAGATTTTGGTAAAAAATGGAGGATTTGTAGGTGAAAAGTAATCTTTAATATAACATAGTTCATAATTGTTTTGGGGATGTAAAGCTCAGCATTTTAACTAGGCCTTTGTTCAGATTAGATTTAGTATTTTTAGCATAGTTTTAAAAATGTTGTAAATGTACACAAACATTCCTGCTGATTCTAGATTATTTATTGCCTCTTATGGAAGTAATTAAAGCTTCTTTCCCATGCCTGGAAGTGTTCAAGGCCAGGTTGGATGAGCAACCTGATCTAGTGAGTGGCACCTTTGCCCTTGGGAGTGGCTTGGAGCTGGATTATCTATAGAGTCCCTTCCAACCCAAGCCTTTCTATTATTCTTTTCTATCTGGAGGCTATTAATTGAATCATAATGCACTTCTAAACCGTGCAACTCTTAAATAGTCCTAACAAATTCTTCCCTGAATGATATCTGGATATATTAAATTTTCAGACTTGCTTTATTGCACAGTGAATTTTATCTGGTAGCATTCAGTGCTTTGAGGAGGGAAAAAAAAGTGAGACAGGTTTCTGTGTCATATAGTATCTTACTACGTCTGTTATGTGAAAAGTGGAATTTTGAATAACTTGGGTACAATTAGCTGATTCTGTGATATTTCCCCCTTACTTAGTGCATAGTGATATATTTTTCTTTGATATGATTTATATATATAATATATATATAATATATATATAATCAAGTTATAGCTGCTGTCTTGAAATTCTTGTATTATGAAAGCTACATGGGACATAGGGCATTTGAATGCTCAGTTATGCCTTACCCAGATCATGCAAAAATGAAAAAAAATGAATTGAATCCAAGCAGTTAAAGATAATAGAATGTAATGGAATAGAATATTTCAGTTGGAAGGGAGTTACAATGATCATGAAGTCCAACTGCCTGCTCACTTCAGGGCTGACCAAAAGTGATCTTGCAGATTTTTATTATGCAGAAACCATTGCAGGGAAACCAGAATTAATATATAAATTTTTGTATGTCCTGCTGCTGAACATGCATGAGATACAATGTAAGCAGGTTAAAAAGCTGAACACCTCCCTTTCCCCCCAAAACATGAACAGTTTTGACTTTGTCATTTTGACCGTAATTGCTTTCTGGTGCAAAAAATAGCAAAAGATTTCTCCATATTCAGCAAGCTTTGCAGCTACCAATAGCTTTTCTCTGCTCTCTTAAATATTTTTCAATGTCTTCACTTAAAAAATTTATTAAATGTAGGAAGAAAGGGGAAATTGACTGCACTGAAAGAATATAGTATTTGCAATACCATAACAAAAATCCCAAAGTGAAGCCTTAGTGCTGCATATTTGTCTGGCACTTTTGTAGGTGCTCTGTCTCCTTAACATGTGGTCCTTGAAATCACACGAGTCTGTTGTTTAGAAATATATTTGCTATGGCCATAATCTTCAAAAACAACCTATTACTCTGAATATGCATCTTATAAGACTAAACCATTTGTTTTCACCAGGATGAAACACCCTGAACTTCAGAAGCAGTCAGCATAAATCCCAGGTAATTTTCATCTATACAAACCAGACTTCTCGGCTTAACCTAAACTTTAGCAATGCCAATCCAAACCTGAACTTTAGGAGTTTATATTTGAGAGTGGAATGGAAAGTCTTGAAGTTTTCTGTACCATTAACGTATAAAGAATTCTGTCTCTTGGTTTAGGCTGAAAGCAGTTTGTGCCTTTGTTCTTAATACTTTTTTTTCATATTTTCAGACCTTAACTATGTCAAATGTTTTATTTTTTCTCATCTTTGAAATGTTTCTTTTTCTAAGGAAATGTATGCTTTTAAATAAGCTCTAAGGATGTTGTGTTTGCACACAAGTACTTAAAAGTCTTTGAAGTTTTTTTTTTAAAGAGCACACATTCCTTATATCTTTGCCTGATTACAAAGCTGTGTAGTGGTGAATGACTTTACTAGATAAAGTTCATAATCATGACCTCTACAAAATGAGAAATATACAAGCTACAATTTGGAAAGAAAAATGATCTTAAAATGCTGGTTCCTCCAACTGGTCCTGTAATACCTCCTTGCTCATTTTACAGGAGTAAATACTCTGTACCAGTCAACATAAGGATATCTTTCAGCTTCATTGCAGCTGGAGTCAGTGACTTCATACTGAAAGAGGCTGGTTTTGAGACCACAGACCATGACAGTTTGTAACAGTGAAGGAATGTATGTCTGTGTGAATGCATAGCCATGTATACCTGTAAGTAATACAGACTTGTCTGTATCTATGTATGAACAGGTTTAAACTGCAGCTAGCATGATATGGAAAGTATTTAAGGAATTTTATAAGCTTTGTGGAAAAGAAGTAATTCTGAAAAATGTACTAGCAGTTACACCTACTGGCAAATGAGAACAGTGTGCTTTTTTTAGATCAAAAAGCTCTATTATTGGGCCAACAAAGTTTTGTGATAACAGTTTTGGAGTCATTGATGCCTGTAATCTTAGAACTGGGCAGTTTTACCATAAACTTAGAGTCAATGTTCCCCTGTTAATCCCGTTAATTTTACTACATTACTTATGTTGCAAATTAACTGCATCACAGTATTTTAATTGTGTTCATAGTAATTTTAAAAATAGTTGATGGGGATAGGTCATTTAATTATATTTTATCAGTAAGAAAGCATTAGCTCTGCTGTGACTGATAGCTAGCAAGGCCATCTGCAATGCTTTTCAGTTCACTCACACTGAATTGTTCAGATAAAGGCTGTCAAGTGCTGCCTAAAAAAGGAAGGAGCCGTGGTGGCATTAAGTGCAGTGGAGGACACAAATCCAGGCACGCTGGAGGATCTGAGCTGTTTCCTGCAGCAGTGAACCTTTTCAGAGTTTTCATTGTTGTTTCCTGCAAAGTATTAAAATGCGAGGGTCTGTCATTCAGGATCTCAGGGAGGATGAAAATGAAAATGGGGAAGAAGAAGAAAAGGTGGGTTAAACCCCAATGGCTTTTAAAAGTACTTGTTTCCTTCTGTTGTTACTCTTTAGGACGATAAACCTAGAATGATTACCTTTCTCTTACAGGTCTTCCTCAAGCCTGTTATTGAGGATAGAAATATGGAACTGGCCCGAAAATGCAGTGAATTAATAAGTGATGTAAGTGATGGTGACTATTTGCATCCTTATATTTGAATTTCTTTTTTCAAGTGTGTTTATATTTATGATACATATTTCCTCAGATATGTACAATGTAGCATGTACCCATCCAAAGCTCAGATATAGAAGCACACAAAGTAATAGAAAAACACAGATTATTCTAGTACCTTAAATTATCAGCCATAGAGGGATGAGCTTTTCAGAGCACTTTGATGGTATGAAACACAGGCCCTAGAAAGGAGAATGTTTCAAAATGTCTATCGGGTGTCTGCCATGAGAACACCTTGGCTGCTTTCATCAGGAAAATGCAGTATTTGTTCTGATTATAGCCTATGTAGTTTTATTGGTTTGAACAGAACTGGGATCAGTACACATAGCTGTAAGGAGGGAGGTTAAAAATGGATTTTGAATGTTATCTATTGGTCTGTGGTCACAGATGCTCAGAACTGCTCAGCATATTGTATTGACTACGCTTATAGGACAAATCCATTGAAATGCTAGAATATCTTTAAAATTATTTAACTAGCTTATTCTTGACTTAGTTACTACAGATTTTTAAAACTGTTTATCAGTTATAGACATTATATAAGCATCATAGATCAGATCCAAGAAATTACTGAGCAGAGAATGACTTTAGAATATTTTAAAGAAACTGAAAAGTGATGTCAGGCTCATGTTGTGTTGTAATCTATATTTAGATTTGTGATGTTTATTTTGTGGGAATAGAACATATAGAATCTACACTTTAGGTATAAATTTTTAGGGGTTATGTATTAGAAAAAAATAGGTAATTCAGAAGAACAGTATCTGGGATGTGTAAGTGTTACAGTGCTGGCTTGAAAGTGTGACTTGACAAGGTCAAAGTTTCCTCTTTGTCCATATATCTATTTCAATTTTCACAGAAAGAATGCTGGAAATTGGATAGATCCTTAAGAGAAGGTACCAAGATGGCTCCCTTGTAGTCTCAATCTACTTTAGGAAGTAGTAGAGATTAATA
The DNA here is from genome assembly GCF_001604755.1 of Lepidothrix coronata. Lineage (NCBI taxonomy): Eukaryota > Metazoa > Chordata > Aves > Passeriformes > Pipridae > Lepidothrix > Lepidothrix coronata. The sequence continues at coordinate 2,620,493 of NW_016690239.1, read as the reverse complement.
ATATTTTTTACTGATAGCTATCTACATGCTTTCTTTGGGAAAAAATAGCATATGGTGCATTAAGTGCCTGTCAACTCATGTAAAGGCCAGAATGAAAATGGACCTGGAGCACTTATCTGACCCAAAATACATTTATTGCTTCCATGCAGCTTCTTTCTGAATGTGATTGCTGTTCTTAAAGGCAAAAACTTATTGAAAAGTGCTAAAGAAATATTTTCTTTAATTGAAAAGGAATTATTACTATGCTATGTACCCATTAGAAGTAATGTTGGCTGTGGCTGTTAATTAACTGACAAATGGAGTGGCTACATTTTCTCGGATTTTCTGCAGGGCCTTGAGAGCTAGGGTGAATAACTAAGTCAAGCCAGATTTCTGAAGCTTGTAATGGTTCAGGGATTTTTTGCTGTAAACTTGTAATATGTTTAGCCTACAACTGTGTTAGATTTTCCTTGAGATATGTCAAGCATAATGGCAAAGTGTCATTAATGCTTTCAAAGCAACAACAGTATGTACAGGTCCAGACCAATTAATTTAAAAAAAAAGACTCTGTGTTTAAAAATAGCTTTCAAATTTAGGGCCTTATTCAGCCTCTGATGAAATCAGTGCATTTATAGAGTATGAATGTTGGTCCCCAGAATTTTTGCTATAATGGAATTTCTTATGTTCAGTGAAGTCCTTCGTGCTGGGGGATAAATTGTTTACCCTGCACACTTCATTGTGGAGACCAATAAACTGCCAGGAGTTTGCATTCTTACCTTTGATTTTTGACTCATTGACATTCAGAACTTTTTATATATTCCTTATCCTTTTTACCATGAACCTTTGCAGAAACTACTGTTTGTGTGGAGGTATCATTGGTGTACATCTGTACGTTTTATGTGTACAGTGGTTTTATGGCACTTGCAGTTTGGCCCTAAGATGACCTTGGGAGAGCAACCTGTGTCCTTGCTGACCACGAGACTGGGTGATTGTCTTTCTCTGATGGTGGAGCTGTCAGCACAGCTCCTCCATCAGAAAGCAGCGCCAGGAGTGCACATACCTGAGATACTGGGGTTGCATTATGCTTGCCCTGCATTCTTTGCTGGCTGACTTTAATTTGGCAATGTGGTTTTAAAAAAGTGTTATGATGGCAGTCCTTAGTGCATGCATAGCTGTCAGCCTTGAGCTGTATGTAGGGGAAGTTGTGTTAATGTGCTCCTGTTCTTGAGGAAATCCCCAGTTTCATTTGAGGTTGGCAGTTGTTTGTTCTGTGGCTGTGATATCCCTGGATTGTTTCTCTCAACAGCCATTTCATTTAATCTCCCTTCATGATGCAATTTAATTCCACAGATGTTTTCAAAACTGTCGTGTGTTTGACTTATATGAATTACCTTCCTTTCCAGGCCTTTTCTCTTTCATATTGAAATTGCGCCCATCCATTTGCTTGTGGCGTATTTTCATATTTGTTTTGATTATGGGGTGTGATGTTGTCAATACTGTTCATAAGCAGAGACAGGAATTATTATACATGATATTTGACCAAACTGTCATAATCCTTTTCAGTAGAATGGCAGACACTCTGCCACTGAGAATTCTGCTCAGTTTTGGTCATGTGTGGTAGCAGTGCATCTTTTCTCCTATATAAAAAGTAGAACTACTTGCCATTTAGCTGTCCTTGCTTTATCATGTCTCTGTTATAAAGGCCAAAGAGACGTAGAGTCAAGTGGAGGAGCAGCGTGCCTTTCCACTCATACCAACAGGGTTCTGACCACCTAATTCTGGGTGCAGGTGTTCCACTTCACTTGCCATTACTAGCCACACCTCTAATTCAGGAGGACTTTGAGGTCCAAATTGCTGGAGACTACTAAAATACTGTACAGTAATAGTACTATACGCCTGCCATTTATTTTCTCATGCTTTTCTCTAGGTTGCTGCAACCACATAGAGAGGATTTTGTATTAGATGGATCTGTGGTCCAACACAGTTCTTAGTCTTATGAGAGATTCTAAATTAATTAATGTAGGGTTGGAAAGTGAGTCCTTAGTGGAAAAAGTTCCCTTTTGTTTTAGCATAAAAGCTAGATAGGAAGCTCTGTTGTTTTTCCAAACTTAAATGGGTATTTGAGATATGACAGTTCTACAGTGGATCTTGGCATGATGACTATTGACATGGTTATTTATATTAAAGTTAGATTAGTATGTACCCCTGAATACAATGGTTGCTGCTTGGATTAAGCTGTTACCATTCGAGCCTTTCCTTTAGTCCACAGTCTCCCTCTGTGTTTCTCCCTTGAAAAGGCTGATGGAACAGGCCATGGATGAGATGAATTTTTTTGGCAAACTGGAAAGCTTCAACCTGAAGGTTGGATGCCCTTGTTTTATAAAGTTGATCTTTCCATGTGACATCCATTAAGAAACAAATGCAGCTTGAAGCTTGCTGTTTTGATGGTTGTCTAGGAATTTTAATCCACTTTTACATGATAGCTGTGCTGCTGGTTAGAGATAGTTTTATGATGAGTCAGGGAGAAGAAAAGGATAAGGAGAGAAACTGGACCTTTTGAAAGAGCAGTGGCTCCAGGCCATCATATGCAAATTTTTCCTATTTGTTTTTTTCACAAGGTTTACCGGATCTGCTCAGTCTAAACAGCGTATTTTGTTATGAAGAGCAAGTCATTTGCAGGCAAAATTTCCTATTTAGTATTTTAGACATTTGAATGTTTAACTCCAAACCTTGAAGAGGAATGTTAGCTTCTCTGCCTATTCCTTCCAGCCATTGGTTATGTTCACTTGTAGCCAACCTCTTGAACATCTTGGTTGCATCATTTACAATAGATTTGTTTTTAACTGCAGATGTCATGACTTCATTATACTTGTTGCATATCATCTTCCATCTTTCTGTTTCCAAGCAATGTGGACAATTCTGTAGCAGAATGGAGTGTGTTGGATCACAGTTTGAACAAACATTTTGTTATATGTCCTTTCTAAATGGTCCATTTGTGTCCATTTTGTGGCCTCTGTGGGTTACCATAATAAATGTGAATAATAAAGGAGTAAGGGGGTGGCATTAGTCCTTTACTGGTTTTGGGTAGTTTGAAAGCATGACTTTTGCAGCAGAACAGATTGTTTCTTCTGGTCGTGTTTTGTCATTCCCTCCAATTAAGATACACCTTAGGAAGCTTTTATGTTTGAGTTTTAAATGTAATTATTGCTCTGTAATTAAAATGGATGTAATTACAGTCAGCTTTTGATATCTATGGGTGATTTATCTAAGCTGTGAGCAGCAAGACTCTCTGTCTCCTCTACCAGAGTCACAGTTTTACAGGAGTTCCTACTGGGAATGCCATCAAACCTAACCAGTAAGCAGTCAGCTCCATAGATTTCCCATGCATGTGGGCATATTGAACAGTGCGTGCCTGCTCATGTGTTCATAAAACTGCACTTTTTTTGTATATTGCTCTGTGATTACCTTGGAGTACAGTGTCATACACAGGTTACATGAACCACTGGTTTTGTGATCCCTGAATAAAATCATGACACAGTAATGTTACACTCATTGTTCACCAAACAGTTTTTATTTAAAATAGACCGTAATCCACAAAGGCAGACAATATGATTTGGTAATGAGATGTAGATTCTTTCAGTAGTCCAAATGTGGATAAGTTCAATATTAAAGTTGTTTACTGTGTGAGGATTAAGTAATCATGAGTTTGAGATGAATTCAGCATTATCTAGTCCATTTTGCAGTGTACAGAAAGTTTGCATCAGAATGTACAGGAGCTGATTTTGTGTAAGCTGCCATCCTTCTCATGAATTTTCCAGGTCCCTGTAGAGAAGCATAGACTAGAACTTGTGATATCCATTAAAGATTCAGAGAGAGAGGAAATTAAGACTGCATATTTCTGTAATGCTCGGATGCAGATCATATTGCTTCTGTCAGTGCTTGTCAGCAAGTCTAGAGTGCATAAATGCAAGCTGCTGTTATGCAGAATGTGAAAATGGGGTTACAGAAATGGTAGTAGATAATAACCATGAAAGAGCTTAGTACTAAATAATTAAATTTGCATTGATCTAAACTATTGTATGTACAAAGAAAGAAATATCACTAAAAGCATTTAAGGCTATCCATGTAAAGTGTCTGTTTTTAAAACTTATTTAGTCCATCTCATCATAATTCATCATCTTTCTTCATGAAGTTCTTATATAATAAAGGTACCTACCTGTTAATCATGTCCATAGATTTTATCCTTCTTATAGTCTCACTAATACAAATAAGTAACTCTGACTTCATCAGGTGGTGTGGTACCTGCCCACACTGTTTGCCCATGGTAAGAAAAAGGTTAGTTGTTAAAAAAAAAATTGTGTTTCTATTTTTTTGGCAAAATATATCACGGTGTTTTGTTTCAAAAATTGTTTCCTTTGTGCATACACACTTTAAAAATGGCTCAATTTAAAATTTATTTCGTCTTAAATTCTTTTAATCCTTGCATGTCATTTCTGTTGGGTGCTTTGTAGGTAACGGTTTGGCAGTGGCCTTCTGAATTTATTCATTGAACTCTTGGATTCAGAAAGGGGCATTTGATGATGTTATACAGATTCTGTGCTTGCTATGTCTGTGTTAGAAGTTAGTTTAACAATTTTATCTTTGAGATCAAGGATCAAGGAGATCAATTATTTGATTCTTCTTTCTTTAGACATACTAAAACATCTGCAACGGTGGTGAAAATGTGCTGTAGATATATAGAAAAAAATCCTATCTTTTTCATCTTTATTATTAAAGAGTTCTGTGACTTTTACATAGTCCTGGTACTGTGTGTGAGAACTGGGTGTTTCCCTTTATGGTTTAATTTGATCCAGCTAGAGGTACTTGCAAGCCATCCAGAATAGTATCCATGGATAAAATAAAATAATAATAATAAAAAATATTTAAGTAAAAAATAGCTGTTGTTTATTTTTCTGTGTGTGTGTGTGTTTAAGAACAATTAAACTTTTTTTTCTTCTCTTTGTAGATACACTATAAAGAAGAGTTTAAAAAATCTAAAGGCAAGTGCATATTTGTACCTGACACCCCGCAGCTAAAACATGTGAAAAGTGTCGGTGCTTTTATTTCTGAGGTAAGATCTAAAAGGCTGAAGAATTTTCTTGGCTTCTTATCCTTCTTAAAAAGTCTCTCAGTTGGATACTGTGACTTTTAGCAGGGGAAGGACAGCTTCTTTCAAATAACAGTTCTGTTTATAGCTAAAGTGACTTAAAAGGCTGTAATTAATATATACCGTATATGTGAGTAATAATAATTTGGAATTATGTGATACTTTTATTTTGGGATTTGAAGATACTTTGCTAATGGTTCTGAGCCAGTCCTAGCTATCCCATTTTATGGGTGGGTAAACCGAGGAATAGGAAAAGAATTTTTTTGTTACTTGCTCTGCAATGATGAAGTTTGCAAACTTCACCTGTGCAAAGTTTCCCTGCTGTGGAGAATTCACAGCCTGATATAAAACAGGAGAGAAGGGAACTGTTTCCTTTGTTACCATCCCTGTCCTTCTTCAGCGAGGGACCTGGGGCAGACATCGGGTCAATGCCATCTGTGGGTTGCCTGAGCACTTGCATGCCTCCCTGTGTCAGAGTTTTTAGGTCTTCGTGTACACAGACATGCACACACACACACACACACGCACAACTGTAGTGGCAAAGAAAGAGTAACAGCTTCCAAAATGCCAGAGCAGCATTTACTGCCAGCTCTTCATGTCCTAGGTACAAGGTGCTGTAGAATTGCATCTCTGATTATTTTCCATAGGTAAGAAGAGCAGCAGGAGTTTTACAAGGCAGAGAGTTGCTTTGTTTGGGAATCACTGCTTCTGGGTGATTTTTCTGTCACTGTGACTCTTGGAAGACGTAAATTTTTGGTGCCTCGTTTTTTGTGTTACCTTTATTATTATGATAAAGAATGCTCCAATATCTCTGTCTGAAGTTACATAATTTATGTACATTCTGTAATCTCTTTCTGATATCCAAGAGTTTGCTGTGTGGCTACATCCAATAGAAGTGCATCTAGTGAATATTTTTGTTGTATTTATCTTTCAGTATTCTAAGAAAGAGTGGCATTACTCCAAGGGGAGTAAATCTGATGTAATCACACTTTATAAGAGGCAGACTATTGCAGTCTACAAAAGTAAAGTATATAGCGAATATTTATCTAATCCATCTGATTCCAAAGAAAAGCTGCTAATTATAAATCAAAGATTTAGAGATATAAAGGTTTTTTAAAATTTTTAAACCCCTTATGTTTTATGTTACCACACTTTGAGCACTCTATCTGCTTATTGCAACATTACCTGAAGCTAATGATGTGATGGATGGTTTATCTTGTAAATTACTGACCTCTAGTGTCCCATAACCTGTTTTTGCAAAACTTGGACACTGAAATTCTTAACAGCATGTCCACAACAGTGAAAAAGAGCCCTCTGGCTTGGAAAATTTATTAGAGCAAATTATTTATATAGATATATACATATGGGGAATTAGCCTCTAATGAAGAACTGTATATTGCACAGTAAATTAATGACATTAGACAGTATAATTTAAAATATTTTTGGTATTTATGATCACTTTCACAGCTGCACTTGACATTGTTTTTATGAATTTGAAAAACTTATATATGAAGCAGAAGCCTCACAGATTTTGAACTATTATTCTGGTCTCTCTTGTGAAGCCCTTTTGTGAGGAATTGCTAGTACTGAACACTGGAGGAAATACAGGATAAGTAAAAAGTAATTAAAAAATGAGACTGTAATATGAAAAGATTAAGTAGAAATTATGGTGGACATGCTAATTTCAATGTTCCCGTCCTTTCCAGCTACATTTAATTGCTGATACTTATTAATTGGTAAAATATTTGTTGTTGGCCTCTCATTGCTTCCGTTGTGCAAAACTTGTGAAAGGAGAAAGAAAAAAGATGTTTTGATTTTGAAAATTATTTGAAAAAATATAAAAAAATCTGCCTTGCTACCTTATTTTATACTCCCCTCCAAATGATTGAATTTAATTAGTAGATATTTTGCATTGTTTTGTGAATTAGATGCATCCACCTAAAGTATTATTTAAATATGTTTTTGCTTGGAAGTTAATGACAGCTTTAAATTTTTCCAGTTCTAATGGCCTATGTCATTTTACTTACTAGAAAAAATAGGTAATATGTTTACTGTGTCTTAATTTTTGCATTATATGTCACCTTTTTCTGCCCTCTAGGTGAAGTACAAAGGAGCTGCTAAAAAAGACCTTTCCAACTCTCTTTATCAGCAGATGCCAGCCACAATTGACAGTGTATTTGCAAAAGAATTAATGCAGCTTCAGAGCAAGGTACAATTTTTAGAATTGCAAAATGATTTTTAGATTAACTGTGTGTCAGAATATGGCCAATTTGAACAAAATATTTGCACAGACACTTGATTGCTGGCTTGATTTATTTGAATGAGTTTATCAACCACAGTTTATCAGCATAACTTCTTAACTTCAAGAACTACTCAGTTTTAAAATGTTGACAATCTTTTGACATTGTTATGTTTATTAAATATACATTTAAAAGCTGCTAGTGCATTCATAAATCCATTAGAAATCCATGAATGCAATAAGGAATTAACTGAATTCAGTGACATTGCACTGTGCTTATAGAATAGATGAATCTTATATAACAACTATTTCCTGTTGGGTGTTGTATTAGCTATATAAAATGTTTGATGCTGAAGGCAAAAGAATAAAATCTTTAATGACTTCTACAGGCACTTACTGATAGCAGTAAATGTATTTGTGATGGTCTACATACTAATACAACGAATTTTATAGAATTAAAAATATGAAGTATATTAAAGGTAGTGTAAAGCATGTAAACAACCAGCAAAATAGTAAATTCCACTTCAGTTGCCTTCGGGGGCTTAAAAATATAATACCCTAAATGTAAGCAGGTGACCCTTCACTTCCATTGATCTCAGTGGAATTGCGAATGTTAAGTATGTGTAATATGAATGGAGCTAGAGATTTTCATTGTTACTCATGAGAATTACAGCTGATAGATGGTCATTGCTTTCTGTCCACCAAACATTTCCACATTTTTCTTGTTTTTACTTTCTCCTCTCTTAAAGATACAGTTTAATACAGCCAGCGTGTGAACATGCTCCTAAATCCATAATATTGACTGTATTTCAATAAGCATTCCTCTAATGCAGTGATATTTTTTCAGACAAAGGAAAATACCAAAAGAAAGGACTGAAATGTCAGGACACATTGTAGAGAAATGTTTTGATATAAAACAGTGTTTTAATCAAGGCTATATTAAGCAAATATAATAACATATATTTTAGTTTTCTTAGTTTGAAGTGGAACATATATACACTCAGGTTAAAGCAGCACAGTAGCTGAAATGTCATTAATGTGACATTTCACTGAAAAGTGAGTGATTAGAGGAATTACAGTAGAAATAAATTGGGAATTAAACTTGTATAACTGTTAGCTCGATTTATAAAACATTAGTTAACTATTTTGCCACAGATTCACTCCCGGATTCATTCCAAATTATTATATTCTACATTAGTTTACACAAATGGGATTAATTAACATTGGTGATGTGGCAGAAGAGACAAATAACTGAGACTAAAAGTGAAACCATTGATTCATCAAAAAAACCCTTTTAAGGTTTTTTATTTGATAGTTTTTGAAGGTTTTCTTCAATCATACAACAGTCATAGAGAAACAAATACGCATATAGGATGAGATATTTAAGCAGAAATTTTCCCTGTAAAATTCATACCATTCCCTTAGGAATAGTTGCATTATAAATCATAATCTACCATAAAACTTAAAGATATGCTGACACATTTTTCCAACTTGTGGTTACAGTTGCAGTGGACCTGAATTTAATGCTACTTTGAGAGAGATCTCAGGGGATTTTCTAGTGAAAATGTTCTTCACAGTATTCAAATCTAATCCATATTGTGCCTATCACTGTGGTACCTAAGTAGCTAATACAAGGATTTCACATTCCAGCTGGGTCAGGATGTGGCAGAGGGGTTTTTTGCTGCATCTGTCTAGCTGGGTTTGTGAATTTACAGGTCATCACTTCAGGAGGAGACTACAGATATGCCATAGGAAGGAGAGAGAGCAGCACCAGCTGGCCATTATACCAGCCCTCCTGCAAAAAGGCTGCTGCAAGCACAGAACTGCAGTCTGTTTCCCAGTTACACTAAGCTGATTTTATGTAGGTGCTGATTTCCTGAGAGGTGGAAAATACGAGTACATATCCTCCTTCCCATCCACATTGGAACAAATTTACACCTTTGACTCCTTTTTCATGCTTCTTGGATGAAATGCTGGGCTTGAGTGCTTCTGTAGCCAGATCAAGCAGGGGTTTTCTCGCTCTGTGGTGCCATGTTCTTGGTAGATGCCAAGCACTTGCATCTGGACTAGGGGATCATGGTGCGGAAGGAAGGAGAGCCACTGACTCTCCCTGCTGCTACCTGCTAGCACAGGCTGGCATACCTGTTCTGGGGGATCTCCTTACACAGGTGTGCTCTCGGCAAAGGATCTCTGCCATGATTTGATGTTTGCTCCTGAAATGGTGTTGCTGTACTGCTGCTGCCCAGCAGCTCTGTCTTCAGCCTACCTAGATCTAGCCCAATTTAGTAATTTGATACACTGTTTCAAATCACACTCATCATTTAGGGAGTTGGGGGCAACTAGGGGAAATTTCCCATTTTTCACAAGAAAATGGGATTTCACCTACATTGTCCTCTCCAGAGCAAACAGACTGCCACAGCACCATTGACCACATTTGCATGCTTTAACTCATATGGCAATTGTCAGTAACTTCAGCAGAGCCAGGACCTCATTCTGTAGGGTTGCAGCCATGCAAGGTCAGCACTGGCATATGGATCTTGCCACAATGGAGAGTACAGCGCCCTGACAAATGTGGTTCTCTTCCAGTGGAGCTTCTCCCCCATATTGACTGTATTGATACATGCTCAATTCCCCTTCAAGATACTCGGGAAAGCCTAAAACAAGACCATCTCTGTTGGCTTTTTCATGAAACCCACATTTGGTTTTTTGTGTTTTATGTAGAACTGGCACAAAGGTATAAATAAATACCCATAGAGAAGGACATCTATCTAAAATTGTAACCAAAAAATCATGACAGTCTTTATGGGAAAAAATGTTTCATGAGAATGAAAAAGAAGTTTCATAGCCCCACATACTTGGGTGGCTTTTCTCAATTTCATTTTTTTCCTCTACACAGGAAATTTGACTGTTGACTTCTAAGTAGCTTTCTTGAGGGTGAGCAACCAGATTTTGCTCCCTCTCTCACTTTTGTCACCATTGTCCCCAGGGTAAGCTAGAGAGAGAAGTCCCTGTCCTCACTGAGTAACTTCACCTTCCTTGCCAGTCTACAAAAGCTCTCACCAATTTCCCTGTTCTCTACAGTGAGAAAATAAAATTGATGGGAGCAGTCTAGGCAGGGAGCCTTCAATGTTGATTTTCCTGAGAGGAAGTGGACATATTTTTGAAAAATTGCAGTTTTCCTGTGGAAAATATTTCTTAAGGAAAACTTCTGATCATTGCTAGCTCCGTGCAAAGTCTTTTTCTTGTCTGAAGATCAGACAAGATTCAGTATACTGAATACTTCCTTACGTAGAACGATTGTTTTTTAATAAGGTGTCACAAACAATGATAAAGGTATTTAAAATTGCTTGAAGGGAAAACAATGTTGGAAAAAAGTAAGTGTTTCATCACTTTTTTCATCACTTTATTTCTGCCATAAGACGTGATTGCACTGTTTTTCCTCTTATCTGAAAGGAATAATCTAAAGCAAACTGAAGGCAGTTTAATTTTCTCCTTTGCACAGGGCAATACCTCAAAGAGTAACTATATGTCAATGCTTAACGGTATTTTCTGTTTGGTTTTAAAGATGATGAGCCAAGTGAATCTTTAGCAATATTTACAACTTCCAGAGAAAGTTTCAGAGGGTTTTTTAAACTACAATAAAAAAATTGTGATTTACTGCATCACTTACAATAATATTACACATTATCAGACTGTTTTATGTAATTATTTAATTTTTTTTATGGTATGAAATGTCATGTTCAAAATTTCCTGTTTTATGCTGGCAGGTATTAGTCTCCTAGACTTCTATACTTGTGTTTTACATGAATACACTAGTTAATCTAATTCTCTGTGTAGAGATTAAATTGACATTTTCTGTGTTTTTGAACATTTCCTCCTACAAAATCCTACTTTGTGGATTTTAAGTTCAGAGCTCAGCTTACTGACTATAAAGGGAAATATATAAAAAAAATGTAATAGTGTTTAAAGTATGACAAAACAGAGGGTCAGAGCTAGGTTAAAAGAGCACAAAGCCTTCCTTAATGCAGCTTCCTATTGACACACTGGTGTACAAGAGAGATAAGAAAAATAAAAAATGAGTACTTACAAATTAGTTCAATCTGAAGTCATACCTACTTAAATAATTGCCTTGCATTTCTCAAGTTAATAAATGGTGCCACTAAAGGGTAGAGGTTATGTCAGTGACCTGTAATGCTTGATCTCTCTCTGGAGTAGTTTCTTATGCAGATTTGATAAAGGAAATTCAGTTTAGCTAAAACTTGAAAATTAACATGAGTTGAGAAATAAATGTACGCACACTAACCTGTAAAATAATGGTTCTAAGACTATTGATGAAATAATAATAATTATTCTTTTGTGCTTCCTTGAAACTGATTTACAAATCTAGGAATAGTTTTGCACTAAAATGTCCAAAACTAAACTAGACAGCCTTTGAATTCCTCCTAGCCTGTGACTGCTTCTAGATTACTTCAGTGAGTTAATTGGAATAATCTGAAATAATAGAAGGAACACAGATGCCAAATAGCAAGTGAAATCTTACTACCTTAATAAAGAAATGGTCATCTTTTTCAAGATACTGGATGCTGAATTGTAATTCCTGTTAATTTTCTCATGGTGGGAGGTGATGTGCTGTTGTGTTTTGATGTCGTCGTTATGTAGCCCACCTGCCAAGAGAAAAATAGAGATGTTGAACCAGCAAAGTGGTAATGTAATAAAATATTTGTAAATTAGTAGATTTTGGAAGTAACTGTATGGGGCTGCTTTTCAGAATCGTGTTAATTGGCGGGGGAACATCTTAAAAGTGACAGTGTAAGCAAGGAGAAGTTGCAGAAGAGTTTTTGTGGCATATGTTTGTATAGTAATTACACTTTTGCTGGGAATCATTTGTTAGCGATGCTTCGGTCTTGTTGAAGATTATGTGCTTTTCCATTTGCCAGATGTAGGCAAGTTATGGATTCTTTTTGTTTCAATTTAAGTTGTGTTTGTTTCTCCAGAGGCCTGATCATGTTTCATTGTATAAGGAGGTGGCACATTTTAAGTTTCCTGATTTGATAATTTCATTCACATAGTAGCAGTGGAAAAATACCCCCTCCCCCTCCTTTTTGTCTTAATCTCTCAGCCTATATATTATTTTGTAATCCAAGATAGTCAGAGCAGATACTAACATATTGCCTTGGGCACCTTACTCTGTGACTCAGACGAAATTGTGCTGCTTTAAACAGAAACAGATACAGCCTTTTCTCACAGTCCTAAGAGTCTGAATCACCGTAGTTGAGAGTTCTCTCAAAACTTTCACAGTATTCTTCTATTGCTCTCAAGGGTTTTAGTTTCAATACTTCTTCTGATCATCTATCAATCTTATTTAGTATTTGCTGTTTCCTTGGGGATTATTTTAGTGCTTGTTCATGAGAGCTGTTAGAAAATGAATTTTCTTGATGCTTGCTGCTTTTTAGGCATCAAAACCTGGTGAATTTTCTTAATATAAGCCTAAAAGCTTCTGACAAGGATAAGTGCAAGATCAGCTTTTTGGGCAGTTCTGGTATATGAATATATGTATATGTAAGTATAACACAGTACAGTGAAAGCTGGATAAATGCCCAATGTTGAGCTCCTTTTCTATTATAAAAATAAATGTGTTTATAAACTCACAATTCGATTACATTTTCCTTTACCATGATGTGAATTGAATGTAAATATTATTTTTCTTTGTGAACTTGGGGGCTAGTCAAAATGCATATTGTGCTAGTAGTTTCCTAGCAGCAGGAGAAAGAGAAGTTTGGGCTATGAGTATTTAATGTAAAACTGTTTGTTTATGAAAAATGCATAACCTGTTTTCCCCCCGAAAATGATGTGTTTTGAGCAAATAAAAATCTTTTGCTTATCCTTTTCCCTGATCTGTCTTCTCACCTTGTTAAGCTTAATTTTCTGTTTCTGTATATTGCTTTTTCTTCCCCCTGTCTACTCATGCCTCTGTTGCAATAACAGTTGCAGAGAAATCTCTCTGCTGACTCTACCTTATATGTCTCTGTTTTGGGTAGAAGCTGCTCTCATTTCATTAAGGAGCTGGTTCCATTAAGGAGTTTAATTATTTATTATGTATCTTCCTCAATACAGGCACACTATGACACTGGGTTTAACCCAGCTCATGTTATTATACCTGCTCTGCTCAGGTCGCAAAAGTATAATATTGCTTCTTTCAGGTACTCTATAAACAAAAACATGATGCTGAGAAAGGAACTTCAGATTACGCACGAATGAAGGAGCCTCCAGATGTTAAGCATGCCATGGAAGTCAGTAAACACCAGAGTGATGTAAGTACTCCCCCATCTGAAATGAGTGTGCTTGTTTTTCGGTAGATACATCTGCTACAGCTAACTGAAATGAACTGGGCATGGAATATTTTCATATTTTATTAGCTGGTATTTTTTTATACACTACTTGCTCTGAAGTTATTTGGGACATGATGTGTGTATAAAATATGCTGAGTTAACAGTATGTGACTTTTATCCTGAATTGGAGTGAAAAGTGTTTGTTATTCTTTATCAGTTATTTTATCAGTTATCAGTTTATTTTAACTGCTATTAAGTGCTATCGCTTTGAAATAAAATTGCAAACAGGTTTTCTGAATTCACTTGTAGCTACTTGTACTTTGAAAGTATATAAAGTTCTTCATTTACATGAAGGGCAGTGTTATTTCAGTGTCTTATGCTGTCAATACTTGGATAGTTCTTCAGGGGTGCTGTACAGAGGAGAGAATGGGTTATTTCTACTCTGCTCTTGCACACTTTTATATGCATGAATAACTTTGTTCCTATCTCATAAATACATATCAAGTAAGTTTCAAAGAATTTAATAGAATAATTTATGATTTATTTTGCAAAATCTGAGCCATAGAGTCCAGTTTGATGCCTGGCACCGGTTTATACCATTTGACTAAAGTATTTGTTCTTGTAGTATTATTTAGATAATTTACAAATAATTTACAGATAATTAGGAGTGCTTAGCAATATTTTGAAAGTTGGTTGCTTTTTTTGTTTTTCAGCTGCTTGTTATCTTCTTTAAGTTTTGTAGGTTTTCACAGTATAAAAACCTAATAATAATAGTATTTACATTTTATATTAGAATCAAGTCAGGTTTGATTTCATGGTTAAGCTAGCTTATAGTAACTCAATGCACCATTGCTTAGGGCAGAAATTCTACTCAGATTAGTGTCTTAAATGATACAAACACAACTTTGAAGAAAAACGTATGTTAGTTTTAGGTTTTGTAAGAGCTTACTTATAAGAAAAGTGAATTTTAGGAGAAGATTGGTTAAAATAGTGAGGTCGTTTTAAAGGGTACACAAAGCTATTAAGAACAGCTGATGTGTAATTACCTTTAAAGTTATGATCCATTTCCATTCCCGTTAGGTAAGTCAAGTAGATGTCATTTTGCAACTGTTTTTTCCTAGATACATGGGATATTTTTTTGCTTCTAATAGTATAGAAAATGAAGCTTGGGTGTTCATTTTGAATTATCTTAAATTTACCCTATCTTGCCTACTGACAGTGTAACAAACACTCTTAGGTTATGTAGGCTGAAAACTAAATGTCAATATTAGATATCTGTGTGTGCAGAATCTTGACAGCTGGCTGCTGATTAAAAGGCTACTGGAAAACTTCAGGGAAGCATTATGTTTGAGGAATAACTTTTTCTTCTGCTGGGAAATACCTACATTGGAACTCCCAGCAGTAATTTGCGACCTACCTTGATTACAAAATTCCCTCTTCCTGTCAAACTCTGTCCATATCTGCCGTTGGAAGCATCAGGATGTCACGCTGACAGAGCGTAGGAGCTGGAAACATGCATGTCTCTCCCCATAAACCAGAGGGTTTTTCTTACCTAGCAGTAGAAATGATGGTGGACTACTAGGGAAGAAAATAATGTTGGAAAGAGAGATGAGAATCACCCTCAGAGAAAGTGGTGGGACCAGGAGGAATATGAGATGAGTTTCTGTATCGAATTCATCATGGTCTGAGGATTAGTACGCTAGTGCAAACCCTATTCCCCTTCTACAGCTGTACATCACCTGCTAACAGAATTAAGGAGAGCAGGGTACAGATGTGAGGATAAATGGAATTCAGTTGTTTCATCTTCTTTCACTCCTAGAGGAAGCAAAAAAAAAAAAAGGAAATGAAGGCAAATGTAGGAGGAAAGGATATTTTGGTAATTAAGAACTTTTAACTGCATGTTAAAAATAATGAAAAATTATGAAGGAAATTATTTTCAGCCTGAGCAAACTTCAAAAACATCAGACAAACCATCCATATCCAACATAAAACTAACCAGTTAGTTTAATTGTTTAGGAACAAATTCTTTCTGGTTGCTTGTGAATAGTTGCAGTGCAATGGGCATATATCTTTATCACACATAAAGGAGAAAGTTACATAAATCCAGTTACTGTTCAGGAAAGTTAAACAGCTGCTGTTGGCTTCATGGTGAATAGCTGTGGATTCCGTGTTTTGTAAGTACAGGTTTAATTAAGAACTGTGTTGAGTTTTCATCTTTGAGTCATGGGATAGTGAGCATCCCAAATGTGGAGCATTTTTCTTTCCAAACTCTTTGAGCCTATCTGTTTAATCACAGCTTTGGAAGTACAGGGAAAAAGAAGGGAAACTATAGAAGGGCTAGAAGGGCAAAGCTCTTTTATCCACCAGTCAGTACAGTTTACCTATGGTGCTCCCATATGCATGTTTACCTACAATGCTATTCCAACTCAATTCAACCTTTACAATGA
The DNA here is from genome assembly GCF_001604755.1 of Lepidothrix coronata. Taxonomy (NCBI): domain Eukaryota; kingdom Metazoa; phylum Chordata; class Aves; order Passeriformes; family Pipridae; genus Lepidothrix; species Lepidothrix coronata. The sequence continues at coordinate 2,604,353 of NW_016690239.1, read as the reverse complement.
GGGTTTGTATCTAATAGGATTAGGATGTGTTTAAGGCTATTTACTCAGCCTTAAAATAAGGCTGACATTTATACTCAACTCTGTGAAATGCATAATTTCCTTTAAAAATTAAAACTATATTCACCTTACAAAACAATTGTGCTGATATTTTGAAATTGTCTTGAATATCATTAATATTCTTATCTATAAGTGTGGGCAGAAGCTGTGTACCAGGGAAATACTGTAAAATCTCCTGAACAATGTGATCATGTATAAGAAAATAGTTTTTCTGTTTTTCATATTAGATTGAAGAAAATTGCTCTTGAACAAAAGTGACTTTTTTAATGATAGGAAATATACTTGAAAAAGAATTAAAATAGTACAGAATGCTTGGACGAAAGCGTGTTTTTCCAAACCAGAGTACTTTTCTCTATAAATTGTTTGTGTTTTGTGAAGTGAATGTTAATGATGTGACTTTGGCACACAAAGTCATTTGCAGAACAATGAAGTAGGGACCATCAGCCTACCGATGTCTGTGCTTGACTGATGTCATTTAGCTCATCTGGAAGTTTCCAAACTTGGGACCAAAACTAGGGGGTGGCCCTTAAAAAAACCATCAGATGACAAAATACTGTTTTGCCTTGTGTGTAGCTGAGGATCACGTGGACAGAAGAAATGTAATTGGACAGTGAAATGACATGACAACTAAGTTTCTAAAGCAAAGAAACCACTTGCCACATTGTGCCTACATGGAAGCTGCATGTAGCATTTGGTGAAGGTACTCAAAGCTGTGGATCACAGTTTTGTGTGTTCCATGCCCTGGTGCATCTCTGGGCATTATGAATAGTAAAACACTGTTAAATATTTGTACAGCAATTTAAACATTCTACTTGGTTAAAATTATGGGTTCTCCTCACAGCATTACGTGGTGTGAAATAAGGAAAGGGTTCTGATTTTACAAAGAAGAAAACTGCAATAGACTCATATGTGGACATTTAAAAGGCAGTTTGGAGATCTGAGGTTGGAGCTCTGGTGTCTTTTCTCTTTTCACTTTTAAAATGTTAGTTGACAGTTGGGCAAACTTTTGATGTATATGTATACACTTTCCACTCCACATAATGCCGGTAACAATAATTTATAAGTTTTACTCACCATCTAAATTTGAATATTTAAGAAGTCTATATTGTCCTAGGAGTAAGGTTTTTTACATGTTCAGGATATTGTGCAGTCACAATCTTCACACAAAAAAAGTACATTCTTTCTGATTAAACCAAATCTGCAGATCTTAAACCTGATGCACTTAAACACCATCAGTAACATACTCGAATGTTAATGTTTGTTTTGATGCAGACCATGTTAAAGTCAAGCTTCTCCTGGCTCTCTGTTCAGCATCTGCATTAGAAAAATCACCTTTGACTGAGTAACTTTCTGCTGACAGTGGTTGTCAACAGTGGGTCCCCCTGGACCGCTTCCAACTGGTGCTGAAAATGATGTTTACTCCCGATGTAATTGGGACCAATCAATTTTCAAGCCCATTACTGGAAAGGATGACTGCATCAATCTGTAATGGGCCAGAAATGTGTTTGTCTCTTCTACTCAAGCCGGAAAACAGTTTTCAACATCCTTTGAGTGGGAATCAGAAAAGCTGTTGCCTATGATGATTGTCACCAGCTAGTTATTTTCTTAGTGTTGATGGACCCCAAAGTGCAGATGAGAGAACAGGGGGCAGGGACACAGCTGACAGGCTATTAGTTAGTGGACTTACAGTTCTTAGAAAATACTAAGTGGGGACAAACAGTAAGAGACAAATTCTCATGCAGATAGGTGTGCCCAGCTTCTTGTTGACTTCTGTGCATGCATCTTAAGAGGACAAAATGTGTTCATAGCTGTTTGTGCATGTTCGAATAATTTATTACCTATAGCTTGGAATAGTTTTAATATCGGAAAAGGTGAGAAGATAAAAGATTGAAGGAAAGTTCTGAATCTCTTAAACCCAGGTTTGCTTGGCTCACCATGTAGAAGTTTCTCTTTGTTGACTGACAACCTGAGGTGTTTTACAGCATTTTAAGAAATCTGCTTATTTTATAGCATTGTAGTGCATTCCACTGGCACCATCATGAAAGGTGAAGCACGTTCAAGACCCTCAGCTGGAGTAAATAGATCAGCATGTTTATCCTTAGTGGACCTTGTGCCTTTTTATAAGAACTGCATGGTTGGCCCTAATAAAATCAGTCTAATTATGAGCAAGCCCTCAATATTTTCAATGCTTTGCAACAGCTAGTCACAATTCAGAGTATGTAATCACATTTGGGATTAAAGATGAGAAATGTCTTTTGTTCTGATTATAATTTTTAAAAAACATTCAAGTATGTAACCACTTTTTATTGTGAAATTGGGGTAGAAACCCACTTTAAATTTAGTTGGTATTTGTAATTTACTGTTTTCAACTTCAAAACTTGAGATGGTATTTTTTTTTTTTGATCCCTGCTTCTTTCTCACTTGCATTTCCAGCTGATTTGATGTAACTCTCCATTTAGGTCTTCCACTTCTGCTCTAAAGTTGTTGGTGTCTCAGTTATTTTTTACTATGCAAAGGCCAGTTGGAGCAGATTTTTTGTAAACCTGTGGTCCTCATGAAAAGGAGCAATTCTTGAGCCTCTGGCAATGTTTTTTGATAGGGCCTAAGCAACGCCTTGAAGTGAATATTGAATAAGGGCATTGTGTAATGCCTGGAAATTCCAGTCAGGGTATGAGCCTCTTGGTAAGAAGCTGAACCAACTCAGGAGAAAAGATGACCCCTTTCCTTCTGCTGTTACCTTTCTTTTGTTGCTTCTCCCCTCTTGTAGTCTTCTTCACTTTCCATCTTCTTGATGCCCATGGGTACACACACCAAGCTGGTTGCTTTACCCTGCCTACATCTGTTCTCCTGCTCTCTCAGAATAGCTCTGGTTTTAGTGTTCTAACATAGCACTATTAAAAAAAAAAATCACTAGACGGAACAGAATAGCAGCTGTGTAATAGAGGCCAGCACAGTGTCCCAATGGGAAAGGGTCAGCATCCAGGGATTGAGGTTATTCAGGAAATGGGAAACATATTTTTTCTTTCTTTGGCCTACCTCTGACAAACTACTGTTCTGCTGCATAACATTTTTATTCTCACCGGAGTATGACAAGCTGCAGAATGGAGCAAATATATATTGCAGACATTTGTAAAATGCTAGATGACTTTCTCTCCGACATAAGTAATAGGTATACTGGTTTAGGTGCAGGAAGAATAATAATTCACTCAGGGAAAGGTATAGCAATTGGCCTTGCATCTAGTATAATTGGAAATGGTGAAATATAAAGGACTGTTACTGTCTTATTTCTCCCCCCCTTTTTTCCTGAAATTAACCACAATCCATTATTTCATGTACTATATGATCATGTCATTTGGGAGCAATAAGTGACCACATTTCCTCAACTTCATCACCACTGTTCTTGATTCTCTGATGTGAAATTCACTATATTCCTAATTTCTATTTTGAGCACATATGCTGGCCTTTAATTTGCAATTTACATGGATGATAGGGTGCTATTCAGAAACCTGTTTCTGCTGCCTTTGTGGTTTTCACCTCACTTCATGTGGTCATTAGGATGAACAGCATATAATTAACTAAATTCGTGTAAAGTCCTGAATTGAAAATGCCTCTCTGGACATCTAGTTTCTTAAAAATATCTAAACATAACCAAAATAAATCTTCCACTGGTTTAAACCAGCTTTGAAAATCAACTTCTGTTTTCTAGGTATGTGATACTTTGGGCTGTATTCATCCAACCTATTTGTTTGTTTAATTTATCAGTGATTAAACTTGTGTGTCAGTCATGGCAGATTAAAAATTATAAGATCTATTTGTGGGCAAGCAGCCAACAGTGAAGCCTGTTTAGCTTGTCTACTTAGCTGAAGCCATATGGACGCAAAATTACTTTCCTGTTGCATGTAAAATATTTGCCAAAAAGAGCGTTTTTTTCTTTTCTTTTTGCAATAACATTTCTACAAATTATATTTGTTGCTGACTGCTGCAGCTTATGAGTTTGTTGCATTGTACTCAGAGTGAAATTTTACATTGAAAATAGGACCAGAGGTTATGATGAGAAGCTTCAAGCTGAGAACTTTCTTGCTGGTGAAATACTATCTTGAGAGGTTGATAAACTTTGTGAAGCAACAGAAGAAAACCTTAAAGATTTTCCAGTAAAACAGGAATTATTTTGATACTTTCTATTTCCTGGAAACTTTATTTTATGTTCTCAAACTTTTACCTGAAACATCAGTTAGTCAGACACTTTGAATACCAGGGATGATTTTCCTAATAATTCAGAATAATTAAATTAAGATGGCCCTTGGAAATTGGCTTAGATTGGCACATGTGCTACAGCAAGGAAAAAGTTCACAAACCCTGAAGAGGGAAAAGAAGAATAATTTGAGAGCTCTGTAATCTCCCTGAGGACTATGTTGTTCCTGTGATTGCTTTGCTAAATGGAGAATGTTTGAACTCTTCTACCTGTAGTTTAGCCTGCTGGCCAAAGGTTTCTGAGCCCACTCATTATAATAGTTGCTTTTGCACAAACAGAGATTCAGTCTTGTACTCAACATGCTGGAACACTCAGCCTTCTTGTTCCCATTATTGTGTAAAGGAGCAGATAAGTGGCGTTGTGGGGATGCTGAGGTAGAGTTGTATCCTTGAATTACGTGCCAGCTACATGGCTGTCTAGTATAGAGAAAGACATTCACTGTGGAAGCATTACAGTTTCTGTTCAGTGGAGCTGCAATCTGCTAGGCTGCAGTGCTCAGTAACAGAGGGGGGGGTTAGTTTATATTACAAAAGTGCAACATAGGAAAAAAAAGCTGTACTCTTAAAAATCCTCTGAAATTTAATGATAAAACCTAATATTTCAGTCTTTTCTACTATGCTTCTAGGCAAAACCATTTTTCATTTTCGTATTGTATTTTATGCTTCTGAATTTCTTCCTTACCCTGGTAACCTGTGTGTGGGTCTTACTATATAATCTCTGTCAAGCAGAACTGTGTTGGAATAAATTAGGAAGAGTTCTATTGAATTTGATGACTGAGTTGATAGGTCATTCAAAGCCTATTTATAAACTTCAAATATTTTTGTTTATTTTAAACAAAACTGTTTTTTGTTTGACAGGTATCCTATAAGAAGGATGTGCAAGATACTCATAGGTACACTGAAGTGCTGAACAGGCCAGACATAAAGATGGCAACTGAGATAACAAAGATAATAAGTGATGTATGTTCTCCTTTTACTCTATTTGTATGTTTTTAGACATGTAATTTTTTAATCCAATTTCAATCAGATTTTTTTAGAATGCTGCTGGAACTCTCCAATGTCATGAGCAGAAAACCTACAACCCCAAATCTGATAGGAGATTTGATTAAAAAAAATCAAACCCCAACAAAAAACCCCCCAGTGTTGCCTGATATTTTAGAAAATGAAGGATTTATCCTTTTTTGATGTTGACAGTATGATCTTAGCAATTATTGGTAACTGATCTAAAGAAAACATTGAAATTACTAAAGTTGGGTTTTTTTCACCTTTATTCATGATAACCGTTTTCAAAATAAATCATATGCTTGTATGCTATACTTCACTTCAGAAGACATGGCAAGCCTTTTTTTGCCTTGGTGCAAGAGAAGCTTGCATCCCAGGACTTTGCTTCCTTTTCCCATCTCAGCTGGCAGCGACAGGAAAATGTAATTCCCCTCTGTCCTTCTGAGAACTGCTTCTTGCATGGGGGCTCTAATTCCCCTCTCAAATTCTGTGACTGTGGCTAATGGACAGGTGAAGGAGCAGTTTGAGAAGCAGCAGTGTGTGATGCAGTTTAATATTTTCTTTTGACAAGTCAAACAATGTATATATTAAAAGCCCTGAGTCAAGCTTGTAAGTAACTGATAATAATTAAACGTGAGACTGACTAGGCACATATGGAGAGACAGTTTTGAGATCTGAGATACACCTTTTAATATTCAGGACTGTTTGAAAACCAGGAGCCCCTATTACACATTATGCTCAACATGCAAATTTACTAATTGCTGTTCAATCTCTCTTGAGTTAGAGTGGCTTTGGGACTTTTATTTCTCCCAGTCTGTTGTTTTGACGTGTCCTTGCTGATTCATAGTGCCTGAGTAATACAAGAAGCCTATTTTAGGCAATGGATAATTTAGTTTGTGGTATTGCAAAGCACCTATTGTTGATTCATCTGTGCTCTTTTCTAATGCATTGTGGGAAAAAATTGCAGCAATTTGCATGGAAGGCAGTTCAGCTGGAGGGATCACATAACACCAAGCTTGTGCGACTAATTCTGCGCTGCTACACCAGTGCAATCTCACTGACATCTAGCAAGATCACAGTGGTAAAACTGAGAGTGGAAGTTGACCTTACATTTCAGAAAAAGCTGCCCCTCAGCCTAGTTTTATTTCAAGACTACTTTCAGCTGCTACAAATAATCTTGCGTTAACGATAGACCCTGTCATAAGAAATGCTGAGCCACTGTAATTCATTCTGTCTTGATCAGGAGGACAATATTTCTCAGGCTGAAGCTGTGCATTTGGTTAAAGTTGAATTTTGTGAATGTTGTGCATTATGTTTTACAATAGGTAAATTTTATGTTGTTAAGAAGTTGAACCCTGAGAAGAGCTTTATTCAGAGCTGATCAGAATGGTAGGGTCAATATAGATCATTAAATGAGACTTTTTCAACTAGCTTTAATGCTTACACTTCTCTTGATAAAACGAAACCAAACATTTTATTAGTGATTCATATTCCTTTTTCTTTTTCTTTTTTTTTTTTTTTTTTAAGGCTGAGTACAAGAAAGGAAGGGGAGAGATGAATAAGGAGCCTGCTGTACTTGGAAGACCAGATTTTGAGCATGCCAAAGGAGTTTCAAAACTTTTAAGCCAAGTAAGATTCTCCCTCAATTTACAATGACTTCATTCAGATATCTCATTCCTAGTAATGCAAAGAAATATTTAGATTTTTAGATAATTATCTCTAATTGCTTGAGGATTATGTTCTCAAACCTTTCATATAGTATTGCGAGGACTGGTAAATTCAGGATTCTTAGGAAACCAAATACACATTTTTATGCAAAAATACAATGAACTTTGACTGTTACAACTCGTCTCTTGTGGAGATGGTGTATATTTATACAGATTATCTAGGATTTCTAAAATATTAACTGTACATAATTTAGAGGTAAATTTTACTACTTATTCAGTTTGAGTGGAACCTTACCCTGTGATTAATCCCACTGAAGTAACTGAGGTCTTTTGTGCAATTGCTTGCTAATGTGAGTAATGGGATCTGAATTTGGCCTGACATGTAAACTACCCGCCTTCCCTCCCTCTGAAACTGAACCTTTTATGTACTACTGTTATATATTAACCTCAAAAAAAAAAAAAAAAAGAAAAAAAGAAAAAAAAGAAAAAAAGGGAAAGGACAAATTACTTTAGTCCTTAATTAAAAAGAAAGCTGAAACAGAAATATTCCCTCTTCCTCTTAGTAGTTTTCTACGCATAAGATCTACACATAAGACTGTAGTACAGATCAGCCTTACATTGTAAGAACAGTTTTGACTGCTGACTTGTTTTTGTTTTTTTTTCTTTTTTTCCCTCCTTTTTTTTCTGAAGTAGTTCTTTAACGCTACCTTGCATAATCCTCACTAGTAATCCTGTCCAGCTACCCTTGGAGCTTTTGTAAACCCAGGAACAAATTCTGCCCTCCTGTGAGAGGAGGATAACATTCTTTGCTTGGAGAACGGTGTCTTAGCCTTCCCAGAGCTACAAAAAAACCCGAAGTATAAGCAGTGTATATACTAGAACAGTCTCAGCATCAGTGATGTGTAACAAATACTTGTGATTTGGCTAGATGCTAAAAGTCTAGAACTACCATAAAGTCAGAATAAAGTGTCATAGAGAACAAGCTGCAAAACAGTGTAGTCTGCAGGAAATTGAACTCCTTTTGCTGTTATCCTTAGATACCTGCTGCATGGTTTCCTCTTTCACACTGGACCGTCACAAACTCACTACACAAAGAGAAAAAGAAGGAAATAAATGGTTTTTATTGCTGAGTTGATGATATGTTCAGAATCAAAATGAATTTGTCTTTTCCAAATAGATTTCTGTCTTCCATTTTGTAATGGATCATGTACTCATTCCTCTGCTGATGGGCAAGTCTGCTAAGAGATTATTTTGTGTTTAGCATCGTGCAGGCTAGGAAGTCAACTAGTGCTTTCTAGAAAGAGGCAGTGTGATGCTGCTTAGACCTGGGTGTCACTTATAGGAAAGGGAGCTGTCTCTCATTTAGCAAACACCTTTAGTGGTTTTTAAAAGGGTTCATATCTAAATTTAGTGTGTAATGTCCTTTATTTCTACTCAATTACTGCCTAAACACTCCTTTCCTTACAGCCTATTTGAGAATCTAGTGGGCTGGCAGCTGCATGTTGTCGCAAATGGGACCAAACTGGATCCCTTTCCAACAGCCCTCTCCATCTGCCCAAGCCTAGTACCCATGAGATTGTGGCCAACAATCTCAACAAGCGAAAAATATCATCTGGATCATGGGGTCTTGCAAGCTGATGCTGAGCTAGCTGCATGGAAGGCTTCATCAATGCATGTTTTATCTCATTATTGTTAGCTGTGCTTTTTCTCTTGGACAATGCAAGCTGCATCTGCAAACACTTTTATAATAGAGTCTCTTAACTGCCAGAGACTGGGATGGCAGCAGTTCTAGTTGAGATCTTTCTGCAGAAGGCAGCATTTACTGTGCAATTTTAACTGCTTTAGAGAGTCCAAATAGTGCAGAAGGTGTGGCAGGAAGGGAGGAGCGGTTGACAAAATTATTATAAAATGTATAGCTTGTGGTGGTCCAAACTCTGCAGCCACTGGCCCTGGATCCTTCCTTGTCTTGTCGTCTCCTCAGTCTACACTGTTGTGACTAGTTGCAGTGTTTGTGATGGGGAAAGGGAGGCAGTGCTGACACTCTGCTGCCAGCCGTCTGCCTGCAGCAGCACGGAGGGTGTAAATACCGGGTGGCTCTTAGCAGCAGGGAGGTGCACTCAGCAATTCCCTCACCTCCTCTGAAGGGAATGCAGTGGCCATGAGTTGTCTAATGTTTCTATATATTATTTGAATCATTATAACACTTAGACACACTAATCATAAATCAAAAGCACAGAAAAATGAAGATGACCCCTGTGTCCAAAGAGCAGGGTGGTGGGGCAGGATGAAGAATGCACCTGTGCTGGAGGAGAGGAAGAGACCTAAATATGAGTCAGTCATGTCAGTCCTCTTCACGCAAGGATCGTGAAACAGTCTTGTAACAATTACAAGATTTAAAAAATAGTAAATTTAATGATCTCATTATTGTATCCAGACTTTCTGGCTTTTAGAGTTTCCATTTATTTCTCAGCAAATGGAAGGATTATAAACTTTTTGTGCTAAAGTAGATAATCTCCCATAATAGCATGAATCTATAAGCTGCGACATGCAGAGAAATATTAGTTATTTGACCCTCACAGTAAATTTGCAAAGTTGGCAATTCTGATGGATGTAATGGGAAGAGAAGATGATAACATGTTTTAATGTGGTGCATATGGGTAGGTAATTTAGGGAGTATAGAGAACAGGAGCAAGAAGAGGTCAGGCAGTGTGGGTGTAACTAAGGGAGAAAGCAATCAAGGCAAGCAGGAAAGCAAACAAAGCAAAGAAAATAGTGTTAATGTTTGACTGGCACTCAAGGCTTTACAAAAATCAGTGTTTTCCCTCTCTCTCTCCTTTTTTTCCTTTTTAATTTTTTATTTAACAAAGCTTTCGAAAACAACAGCAGCAAAAATAATAGCTCCCAGAACTAGTGTATTTACCCACAGCATGTGGTAACCCTTTTCTGTTGATTTTAGAGCAAATTTGAAACAGAAATAGCGTTAGCTCTGTGAAAACATGAAGCTTGTCAATTTGCTGAATATACATTGTATAATTTGGGCTTTTTTTTTTTTTATTAAAACAAGCACTTGTTTATGTACTCTTTATGTGTTTTATTAGCTTCTTCAAAGAGCTGCTGATATGATGTATTCCCCTTATGGTGTTCAATAACTGGTTTTAGAATGAATAATTTTGGATTTTCATATTTGTTGCTGTATCTGGTGCTTATTGTTTCAGGAATAAAATTGTTAAAGGTAGAATGTTTTTCAAAATGCACCTTCTCTGAGATTTTCAGTAACAACACAAAGAGCCTAGGATTTTCTTAATCTTTCTTTGCTTTAAACTCTGCTAGTGCTTTTAGCTATGAATATTTCAATTTTGCTATTTGTTTATGTGACATTTCCTTCAATATATTTTTGTTCTAACAGGTTTTTCCTTTTTTAAAGACGTTTTCATATGGTCATGAGGAAGTGCTTTAGCTGTGTCTGCTTCATCCTGGGATCCCAGTGGTTGAATGATTCAATTTTTGTAGTTTCTTTGTAAATCTGAACAGTGGGTGATGTCATCCACTTCTGAAACTGAACACTCCCTGTGTGAACAGCTTTGAACTACAGATTTGATTTAGGAATGTTGCTGCTAAGCTTCAAAAGACACTGCTCTGTCCAGCTGCAATTTTGACTTTTATAGGTTTTGTGCAAGGCTGATGAGAACTTTGTTTATCCAGGCCTTATTTAATTCCAGTTTGGTTTTTCAGGGATGTTGTTGTGTTAAAAGCCTGCAGAGTCTGCTCTTTCTTATGCAACCACTAAAGAGCAAGCTCCATGCATTTCTTTTAAATTAGCACCCACTACATAATCTCTAAAAAAATAAACAAACTTAAGACTTTAATGAAGATGGTAAATAAGTAACCATCTTTTTAAGCCCTCATTAAATTAAACTCTCAGTTAATGATGAAATTGGAAGATAAGTGTCCACTAACAACTGTCAATTCTACTCCCACTTGTTTGCTCTTCCACCATATTACAACATTGTTAAGACCTTCCCCCTTCAGATGGTTTAGAAATCACATGAAGTGTTTTTCTTCATTGTTTTTATTCAGAACCCTTTCTCTTTATAAACTGCATTCATAACTTCATCCTGTTCAAAAGAAGGATAAATACCGGGTGTGTTCTTTCACCGTGACTCATCTTCTTTCTTTATCTTCTCCCACCCCACGCTTCCTTTCAAAAAGGGGAAAGAAACAAGAAAATGTTGATAAAAGAGAAAGTGGATGTCTGTCTAGCTTTCAATGAGACAAACACCCTATGACAAGTCAGTTAAATGACTGCTGGAAGTGCTCTGGAGGTGCTGCCGGGGTCGTTGGTTATCACTGTGTATCCTCCATTTTGCTCCAGAGCGACCTGTGCCATGGTGCAGGGGAGCCAATAAGCTGAGCAGCCAGAGGAGGCAGCAGGGCCTGGAGTTACCAAGACAGCCCTCACCGCAACAGGAACATTTACAGTTATATTGTTTGGGGTATCCTTAAATTTGGGACCTTCCTGCACTTTGGCATCAGGACACACGGCCCTGAAGGCACGGCAAACATCCTGAAGACTGGATTCACTGGCCCCCCTCTTTCCTACATTAGCAGCAATGTGATCTGAAGTGACATGAAAGAGGAAACTCTAGATTGAAATGCATTGCTAAAAAAATTTTTTTTAAAAGGTGGCATGAAACATCTGCTGCTGGGAGATGGCAAACTAGTTGTGAGGACAGGTCGCCTTAACACCAATGCTCTCCCATTTAACAAGAATCTCAAGGACCAAGATATTTGGTATGTGTGTACTGTTTGTGGCCATTTGTTGGCCGGGCAGAAGGCAGCCTGCAGGAGCTGGATATTTGAAGTCTTGTGCATGATATGGTTATGAAATGAATAAATGAGTAAAACACAATTTTGCTTGCCGTGCTGACTTGATCCCTGGTTTCAGAGGCTTTTTGAATAACATATTCCAGCACTGCCTGATTTTCATTAGAAGGCAAGTTTTGGATACACCTTTTAAAAGAGAAAAGTCCTCTGATTTATTCCTTCATTGCTCATACAGACCATGGATTTGCCTTTGTCTTTGTATTCAGATATATGCTTTTGCACTTGATCCAAAGCCAAGGCAAATATCAAACAATATGAACCAGATGAATCTACCAGAAGGCAATAGATACTCTCTTCTAGAGCTAGTGTGAAAGATTATGAAGTGCATCATGTGTTCAGATAAAGTTTCTCTTTAAAAGTAACAGTGTTTTAGAATTTCCTTCCTTAGAAGAATTAACCTAAGTACTGGAATGATGAAATAGTTCTTGAACATACGCAGCTAATTTCTGTTTGGGTGGCTTAGTTTTGTTTTCTTGTTATCCTGATTAATTAAATATTGGGCATTGTGACTAATGATAATGAGGTTGTATAAGCTTAACCATGTTGAGGGTCTTTTGAGGTAAGGAAGAACTAAAAAGGAAAAAAAATCACTCTTCCCACAACTAAAGCTGAGAAAAAAATAATTTTTGAAGGAGATTGTTTGAGGTGGTTTAACCACTTTATTAGACATTCATGTGGGAATAGAGAAAAAAGGAGAAGGGAAAAAGCCGTGTATTTATTTAATGCAGAGCGTGGTAAATTATAATGGATGTTGCATAGGCTCAGATATCAGGTGTCTGACTAACATTCATGAAAGCAGCATAATTCAGACTGAACTTTATTCTCCTCCATTATGCCCAGCTGTTGGAAAGAAGCAAACATGTGTGCATAGTCTCCAAATGTTTGATGGTAACGCACAAAGGGGGCAAAGGAGGGAGATACACTATTTGTTCAATTTTATATTATCAGATTCTGAATTCAGTTTTCAGCATGTTTTATGGAATTTTTGTGATGGAATTGCTTTTAATGCTGTTGTCTCAATATTTATATATTGCTCATTTCCTCTTACGTGTGTTGTCATTCCCCCTTTTTCTTTTGAATAAGAAGAAAAGAGAGTGAAAGTCGTGGCAGACAGGCATTTAATTATACTTTCTAGCACTGTAATGAGGTGGGCATTGTCCCCAGGAAAAGGCTGTACTACAGAGAGATTCCTCAGCGTCTCATGGGAAATTTCTGGTGGAATCAAAAATAGACCTGGGGGCTCTGGTGACAGTCTAACAGCATGACTGACACGTGGACCTGGTGGTGGGAAGACAGCTGAGTGGGACGTTTGATTCGGACTTCCCACTTTCAAGTGGTTGAAAAATTCACAAATGATTTGTTTTATAAATTTTACAATTTATTCATCTTAGAATTTATTTTTTTTTTTATGTTAGATACAAATTGAATGATTCTCAGTGAGGAGATTATCACTGCTAGTCGAACAGTTCTGGTTTATTTGATTGCTCAGGTGAATCATATGGTTTTAGTTCTGTTTTCTTTTTATAAATCCTTCAGTGCCAGTAATTGCATATGACAATCTTAAAATTTTAGTAAAATTGGATACATAAAACTTGTTTTGAAACCAACACAAGACAGTCACAGGTGTGGCTAAACTGAGCTTTTTTAAAGATTGTTTAAAGATTTATGAATAAGCCAATTGGCTTCAATAAGTGTCTTTGTAGTCTGAATTCTCTGTGCCTTTTTTAAGTGCTATGTGTTAATATTAGACATATTTGTTCTGGTGAAAGGTGAAATACAAAGAGCAGTTCAGTAAGGAAATGAAGAGTCACCAGTACAATCCTCTTGACAGTGCTTCCTTCAAGCAAGCAAAGATTGCATCCACCTTGGCAAGTGATGTAAGTTAATTGGCTTTGTATTTTACATGCATTTACATCCTGAATAACCTAACATTTGTTCACAAGTAGAATTTCTTTTGTCATCTTATGAGTTAGTCTGAGCTGCAGTCTCTGCTATGCAGTGTGTAGCAGGTACAGCATGTTATCCATTTCTTCCTCCACTTCTGACAGAGGGCTTACAGAGTTTTTCATAACCATTTTAGATGAGATTCATCTTGCTTAATTTTGTGTGTTCAAAGGCATGAGTGCTTATTGCCCTGTACTTGGTCCCTTTGTTTTCAGGAAAGAAATAAACAGGTCTAGAGGGAAATTCTCACCTGTTGTAGGTGCCTGTCTTTGAGGAGTGAAGGAGGTTGCATGAGCAGTTCAAATTTGGATGTCTGTCTTTGAGACTTCATTCTGCTGGTTGATCTTCTCAGTAGTTTTAGAATATATAGCAGTCACTATGTTGAGCAATGGGTGTCTGCTGCTGGAGCCAGACTGGAGAAAACCTCTATATAGAGTGATAATGCTGTTGGGATGATATATTTAAAAGTGTGTCTAATGCTAAAAATGTGAGCTCTTCTTTGAGGCTGTAATCCCAGATAGCGAAGAGTAGTAGTTTGGCATTTCCAAAGTATGGGGCACCATGCAATGGGAACAGGAGAGACCGGCTCTGGGAAGGGTACAGTAGAATATGTAATTGTTTCCAAAATCTACATATGAAGTAAACAATTAATTGAATTAATTAATATTGTAAGAAATGTGCAAATTAAATATAATAGATTTAGAGTCTGCCTAAATTAGTGAAGAATACATATGTGGAGGTATTAGTTTAAAAGATTTTTCATCCAAGATAGGTAAGGTGGCTAGTTTTCTTCCTGTAAAGGTGGGCATCCAGCTATGAGAAGTATGGAAAATCCTACTGTAGGCTGATAGGAAGTTATCTTCTCCTTCTTCATTAAGTGATTATCTTTTGCCTTATGCCATGATATTACTTATATTTGCTGAAAGCAATCTGCTTTAGATAAAAGATCCAGGAGCACTTCCCTTTTACTTCTATATATACAACCTTTTAAATTAGACAGTTAGCGTAATGCCTGAAGCAGGAGAAAAAGAATAAGAATTAATGGTGTTTAAAATGAATAGACTCAAAGTATTGAGGAAGATCATCTTGATTTAAGTGGGGGGTGAGAGGGGAGGGGAGAGGAAAAAGGAAAAAAAAATTCTAGTCTGAAAAGTCATACAAAGTGTGATTTTGTTGAAAGTGTCCTTTTTGGAGGAAAAGTTTGAGTAGTTCCTAAGTACTTCCTCTGCAGAATGAATCCTATACTGATTTTTCCTTTTCTTCCAAATAACAGTAGATGACCACCATCTAGTGGCTGGTACAGATTGCTCAGGCAAGCACTTAATGCTTTCTGTTTCTGGATGGCGACACTGTAATACAAATCTGTGAAATATTTTGTTAATCTTTAGTTTGCATAACCTGAATTCTCTTTCCAGGTGAATTACAAGAAAGATTTGGAAAGCCTACATGAACCAGCGTCTGATCTACCAAATCTGCTATATTTAAACCATGCTTTAAATATCAGCAAAATGCACAGTGATGTAAGTTGCCTTTTTAATAATGACCTGAAAGATAAATGTAGTAAGGAATGTAGTATGTATAGTCACTCTAGGAAACAAAAATTTTTGGTACTTGCTTCATGGTCTCATATGTAGTAGACTCATATCATGGCTAGGCTTTGCGAACGAAGATTTGGGAAGGGCTCTATCCACATTTGTTACAAGCGCGCTGGTGGCTAAAAAGGCCAATACGAGATAGACGTGTCCGATTGCAAAAGGCACAGCAGAAAGACTCCTTAGGTGGTATATTCTGCAAGCCACGATTCTTTCTGTGTTGTCTTTTCTCCTCGAGAGTGATCCTGCGTGCAATCTCAAAGGCATCAGCAGCGTTATAGATGGTGTGTCTCCAGACCTCCCGATTGGAGGCCAGAGTAGACCAGTGATGTTGATCAATCTGGCCAAGACTAGAGTATTGTAATTATAGTAGATGAGGGATGAAAAGCTGGTTTTTAGGAAGACATATTTCAATTATTAGAATGAACAGTATACTATGGAAGAATCACACAGACTTCTGATATTGAGTGTTTATTCTTATATGTCTGAAACCTTGTCTGTTTTTAAACTTTGTTCTAAGGTACTTCTTTCCTTGCAAATCTTGTTTTGTCTAAGATCTTGCTTTCATCTGCAAATGTCTGTACAGAAGGGGGCATTATGCTAGTTTAGTATTTGGACTTCTTTCATGAACAGCCTCTCGAGTGCTATCTTCCCTTACAGTTTCTCTACCTAAACCTTTTTTCCCTCCTAAATGTCTGAGGCTTCCTACACCAGGTCAGAATAGGCACATGCTGCATTCTGACATGTAACGAGACAAGTCTCTTGATGGGGCTGGTGGTCTGACGTATGATAGCGGTGGGGGTTGAAGTAGGAAGGACGAGCTAGGAAATCCCTGGCTTCTCTACCATGATAAAGCTTCTCTCCCACTCTAAGAGCACCTATGATGCATGTATGGTGCCTGTAGGCTGGTTAACTGCATTTGTCATCTTTACTCCTGAAACCACAGAAGTCCTGCAGAACTGCTGTGGAGAGGCATGAGTGGGTAGTGTTGGGAAGGAAGATTGCTCTACGGCGGCAGGAGTTGAGCAGATTTCAAGACAGATTTGTCATCTTATCTCTAATGAGATAGAAACCTGGACCTTCCCTTAAGCAGATCATGTCTTGCAAAATTTATTTCTTTCTTTTACCCAGGAAGGGTTGATTCATAATGTCCATAGGCTGGTCTGAGGACTCTGTAATACTAAGTCTCTGATTTTTGCATTGTCCAGATGCTGATGGGTATTTTTTCTTGCTACGAGCAGGAAGCAGAATGCTTTGCCAATCCTTAATCTCTCCACTGTCTTCTGCAGAAATCCTGTTTTCACAATCCTTCTCAGATTTGACCTCCCCATGTCATCGCTTTGATTTTAAAATGGTTAGTCTTCTGCCTTTTCCCCTGCTTTTCCAGTACCTTCCTTGTGTTCTCCTCCTTGTCTCTCCACAGCTCATACCAAATCTGTCTTGAAATCTGCTTCCATTGTATGAAACAGTCTTCCTGACTGTACTGTTGACTGATTTCCAACGACTGATCATATGGTCTGTTTTTTTTTCCTTCTGAAACACAGAGCTGCTTGCTAATTGCCCAGTTTTGCTGTTTCCCTGCAGTATACCTTTCTCCATTGAACTTTGTGCTTCTCATTATCTTTTGCATAACATAGCTACACCTGCACCGATGCGACAGATTGAAACCTGTATGGTTAATTAAACTCATAAATTAATCTGGTTGACTGAATGAATGGGTTTGCTGATTGACCTAGAGTGTAGGAGTGTGTGCAAAACTTTATGAAGCACATATACTGTAATATCAATGCAAGGCTGTTATACAAGTCAACTTCCATGGAAATAAATTCCATCAGTTAAGAGGAAAGGTTGATAAGCATTTTTGGACACAGATAGGCTGATTTTGACAGGCTGAACTCATCCTGTTTTTATTATTTTGATAAGGAAGAGAATTCACAAGATGGAATTTTCCCCTCATACAGTATTGTCCTGGTTTCAGTTGGGATAGAGTTACTTTTCTTCCTGGTAGCTGGTATAGTGCTGTGTTTTGGATTTAAGATGAAAATAATGTTGATAACAATTTGGTTGTTAACCAAACACTGATGTTTGATTATTGCTGGGCAGTGCTTACCCTAAGTCAAGAACTTTTCAGCTTCTCATGCAGCCCTACCATTGAGGTGTCTGGGAGTGCATGAGATGCTGAGAGAGGATACAGCCAGGACAGCTGACCCACACTGGCCAAAGGGATATTGCACACCATGTGGTGTCATACTCAGCATATAAACTTGGGGGAAGCTGACTGGGAGCTGCTGCTTGGGAACAGGCTGAGCATTGGTCAGTCAGTGATGAACAATTTTTTTTCATTTGTGTCACTTGTTTTTTCTTGATATTTTCTTTATCTCTCTTTTTGTTATTTTTCTTTTACTATCTATTTATTATCAGGATGATAAATTTTTATTTTATTTCAGTTATTGAACTGTTCTTATCTCAATCTATGAGTTTTATTATTTTTACCCTTCTGATTCTCTCACCCATCCCATTGGGCAAAGTGCATGAGCAGCAGTGTGAGGCTTAGTTGCTGGCTATAGTTAAACCATGGTAGATATACATGTAGCATAAGCTATGGAGACATAAAATTTAACACTTTGATATATATATAACAGCTAGTTTATTGCTTTTCACATTCTAAATCTGTGCCTGTTTTAGAGACTTTGAGATGCTAATCACCTACAGTCTAAAAAAAGGTGAACTTAGATGTATTTCATTTTATGGAACAGGGTGAATAAATAAAACTTAAGCGACTGAATCTAGTGCTTGTAGCTTAATGTAGCAAGAGGTTATGAGATTTACCTAATTTGATTTTATAGAATTATTTTTTTATTTTGTTCCATTAGTTGAGGAATGGAGTAAAGGTATGAAATCACTGTCTGTAGGTGGAGATAGTTTTCGTTTTTTCCACTACAGAAGTGATTTTGTTGTGTGACATTTATAATTCTTTCCACTAGGAGGCAAACCCAGACTGTCATATGTGTTCCTTTGCACGTCAAATGTAAACAATAACGTTTATTTTCTATCGAACATAAAAATTTGACTTTTGGATTACCTTGGTAAGCATTTTCTCTAAGAATGTACAAGAGTTGTTTTTTATTGTATCCTTTCTTCATTTCATCACAATATTTTAAATTCAAATTTGTCAGAACTCCTGAGTTGGGAGGCCTAAAATGTAGTTTCTTCTATGCTCTTTCTTCCATACTTATTTTAAATGGTATTTAAATTCCAAAACCTTCTGGATTTTGTTGATGAAAACATTCTTGGATATTTTTTATTTCAATTTGAATATAAGAAATCATTTAAGCAAAGCAAGGGCTTCTATCATTTCACCCTGGGTACTACTGAACAAATCCATCACAAAGCAAATGCAGTGCTTCAAAGTCAGGAATACACAACCGCAAACACATCTTGCAAAGAGAAAAATGCAGCATTCTAATAGTGATTAAATCAGTCACAAAACTGCGTGACAGATTACAGTGATGTACAGTGCATAGTCAGTCAGAAGCACCCCATGAGAAGAGAGGAGAGCGTTTTTGCAGGACCCAAACCTAATGCAGAAGCCTGACAGAGAAAGAGAAATTCAGACATCACTGTTTTTGAAGAGAAAAATAAATTAAAATGACATTACTCTTTATGAATATAATATTTTGATTTGTAGCTATTTGCTTTCTTTTAAGGCTTGTGTAGAATACTCCATCATACTGCACAATGATTGTTTGAGATAAGTAATGTGTTTGCCCGTCTTAATCAAAAGAGGGTGAATGAATGAGTTCAGAAGGCTTCTCCAGGTTTCCAAACAGAGTGTATTTGCTTTGCGAGTTAGCATAAAGTCATAAGTTGATGTCTTAACCCTGTGTCCTTCATTGTGATTTTACTGCTAGCTTTAAGGTCATGGTCCCTAGTAGCTGTGAGGGGAATGTTGGTGCAAGACCGGACCCTACTGAGGCATTAGTTTTCCTTCCCTTCTCCCTCCCACAGGTACAAACAAAAATGCATTTGAGAGTGGTGCTCCTGAACCTGAAGCAAAGACCTGTGGGGCCTGGCTGTGAAACAAAATTTTGTTGTTGTTACAGTAAATGTGTTGTTTTATGGGAAACATGGCAGGGGATCCTTATTAAAAAGCTGCCAACTGTTCAGACATAGGTCATTTGGCCAAAATCATGCAATTAGTTTAAGGATTGTGATTGATGCTCCTCACTCCTGCTGTCTTCAAAGCTCACAATTGTTAGGTTTGACAATTTGAAGAAAAGGAATAAATGACTCCAGAAAACAAATTACCTTATCCAGCTGCCCTGTTTCTTCAACAGGTTAAATTTGGGAGGAGTCTTCCAACTCGAAACTTCCAAGGAGTATGGCTAAGACAGGATTTGTCTGTTGCTGAGGCAAGCAATCAGATCTCACATTCTGTCAGCTGCTAACAGACTTTGTTTTAATTTTCCTAGGTCAAGTACAAAGAGAATTATGAGAAAGCTAAAGGCAGATCAATGCTGGAGTTTGTGGATACACCAATGTATCAAGTTTCAAAAGAGGCTCAAAAGATGCAAAGTGAGGTCAGTAAAAATGTGTGCCTGAAGACGTAAAAGTTAGATCAACAGAGAAGTTAGCAGACATCTTGTACTCAGGTTAAGAAAATGTATGAAGCAGAGTGTAAATTTAGGATATGGTAGAATTATACTGTGTAGTTATCTCTGCTATTCTATAATTCAGTTCTTCCTTCAAATTTGTTTTTTTCTCAAAAGGCCATTGGTGCTAACACTAGACAGAGGTTGTCTGTAGCATCATATAATTGAGAAGAAGCTCAAGAGGTCATCTAGATCAGAGATTACTAATTTTTTAACTTTTCCCTTTAATTCTGTCATTAGTGAGGGATGGTTCTCACATGTGAGTAAGTGAAGCCACAGAACCCAGACCAACCCCATGCCTTAACTGAAACATGCTCCTCAGCAATGGGGAAGGAGTGTTCCAGAACAGCACTGGCTGTCCTATGTCAGGCCATGCTTTTCTGACTTTTTAAAAAAAACTTCAAATGATGGAGATTTTGTGACCTCCCAGGCAATCTAGTCCAGTGCTTCACCATCCATCCTGAGCAAGAGTATTTTCCCGTGTCCCCCATGCTGCAGTTTGTTTCCATTACTTTTGCTGTGTCATGGAAAACAGATGACCTCATCCTTTTGGTAGAAACTTTAATGAGTTTCAGACCATTACCTTGTGTGCTATTTGTCTTCTCTTTTCCCTACCAAGCAAACTGTTTCTTTCATAGTTCAGGTTCAACATTCTCTTTGGAAATACCACACACATATTTTTGTCTAGATTGTCTCTGTCTTGTATAGCTAATCTAGATAATGAAATGAGTAATGAAGTTGCTTATTAGTGTGATGACTAATTTATGACATGGTTAATTTCTGGGTCTGTTTGCAGTGTTCTTTCTGAAATATGCTTGGAATTGTGTATGTATGTATGTACCACTAATTATTGGTTTTGTTTCAACAGAAAATGTATCGCAAAGATTTTGAAGAAGGGATCAAGGGAAGACCCTCACTGGATTTAGACAAGACCCCAGAGTTCTTGCATATAAAGCAAGTCACTAACCTTCTGAAAGAGGTAAAGGATTTTTTGCTGTTGTTAAGTTGTAAATGAGCAATAAGCAGCATCACTACAAGCTACTGAGTGCTGAATAGCTTAAAGTTAACTTGGTAGCTGAATACAGGTCACTTCATGAATAAGAATTGCTTCACATCAATTTGTATGAATAGTTGTGTAGTAAGCAAATTATAAAGCTCAGCACACCTGAACCAGAAAAACAGAGTTTTTAGATAGATGAAGGGGTGTAAAGGAGGATTTCCGTTGGCATCCAGATGGCAGTTTTTCCTTTTGAGTTATTATTTCACATCTATAATAGTCTGTTGTGGTTATATGGATGCCTTGAGCTGTGTATGGTCACTTTTAACTAAGTTAATTGAAATAATTATCTATCATGCATGTTATGGATGAAAATAAAGAAGACCAAAATTCCATAATATAGCTGTGATATTACATAATTTGCTTTAAGCACATTTTGTTAGATGGTACAGGTTTTCTATATGCCCTCTGTTTCTTTAAGATTTGTCAAATGTTCTCAGTTGTACGTGTCACTACAAATGAAATAATTTTTTTCCATAACTGAGAATCCTTTTATCTTTAGTCTTTTTATATTGTTATTCAGAATTGGTTTCATGTTAGGTTTTGAGTATTGGTTGGTTCTGTAGATTACGGTTACTATTTGACCAAATTTAGAAGAGCTGGAACTGCTAGAAGAGAAGAGCAGAGCTGATAGATATCCTCCCTTTGAATCTGGGAGCCAACAGTACCTTGTTTGTATTTATTGTTTTAAGAACTGATTTTTTTTGCCCAAACAAATAAAGATGCTAGAATTAAAAATCCTTGAACCTTGTTCCTTTCCTTGCTGTTTATACAACTTATCCCAGTCTGCTAGACTTCATATGGATAAAGAAAAAAATTTCTTTTCAGATTTTCTTTATTATTCATTCTCTAATAAATAATTTATTCTGATAAGCCTGGCTGTCAGGTAAGCAAGTCTCAAGCTGGGTCTAGTTTGTGCAGTACCATTCTGTGCGCGCATCTCATGTATACCTACTCACTAGGGAAAAATGCAAATGCTGTCATTTTGTTTAATCTGCTTGCTGAATGCTCACAGAAGTTGTTATTGCATGCATAGTTGTAATGTGCTATAAATGTTCATGTTTGAAAATTTTGATGTAGCTTCCCTCCATAGTGCTGTATGCATTAAGATATTCCCTAATTCTTACGTCCTCAAGTTTTATGACTCATTACTTAGGGAATAAACCATGCTTGTAAGCCAAAGGGGAAGAATATGAGAAAATGGGAATGATATTTTAATGCAAAACTGCATGAATTTTGTATGGTTTTATATCCATATTCAAGGAATATATTCCAAACCCAAAGATTACACAGGTCAAATTAATTATTATCTTTCACAATTCAGCAAAATTATGTATTTCTTTATAGTCAAGGATGTAGCTCAGTATCTTTGCATTAAGGTTCATAATAAACTTTAAATAGATAATGCATGGAACAAGAAGTTACTAAAAAATGAATCAGTTTTTCAATTGCTTCTTATTTCCCCCCCCCAAGTGTCAGCTATGTTCCAGCTTATTCTGTTGCCTTCCCACTGTAGATAATTCTGTACATATTTCCTATTTTGTAACAACATGAACTTTCTTCTCTGGAACCACATTCACAACTTCTTCAGAAGAGACAGATGAACTAAATAGTTCTAAATTAATAGAAGTTGTTTCCTGCTTGTTGTAGGACATGCTTGTGATGACAAAAGAAGCTTCTTTAAAAATACCTGTTTTCCTTTTATTTAAATAAAGAGCTTATGGAAGATAAAAGTGCGCACTGCTACTTATGAAATTTAATACATAATTAGGAGTATTAATTCATGTCTGTGTAAATCCTTCTGATATATATTTTCTTCAATGTTCTTCTAGTTTCTTTGCTTAAAAAAGCCTAATCCTCACCTGGAGATGGAGCAATTAAAAATCCTTACAAAACTTAAAGACCTTGAACTTCAGTAGGCTTACATCAGCTCTTTAGGACCTGGGAAGAGGAAAAACAACCAAATGTCTGTGGGCAGGTTCTGGTGTGCTTTGAATTTTATATTGAACATTTGAGTACTCTGGAGGCTGTGGCTGCTGAATGCTGATAGATCATATCAGTGCAGTGTCTAAAAGGCACAGGAGTGATATGATAGGAATATTTCTTCTACATTATAATTTGTCAAGCAGTTGTTTTAACAGGTCCTAGTGTGTTGTTCAGGGAATCCATCCTGAATGGGGTGCCATTATTGGAACAGAGGTAAAAACTGCAACACAGCATATATTGATCTGCAGAAAGAAAATGCTACTGCAGTAAAAATGTCTGTCTGAAGACAGTCAAGGCCCCTAAATATCATGCTAGTTCTGTAGAGGGAGGGCTGGTTTTCAAGAGCACAACAAAATATATGATGACTTTAAAATTTTTTCACTTTTCAGTGTTGTACCTTTTGATTTCACAATTTCCAATTCTATTTTAACTCTGAAATCTATACTACAGCTAATTCATATTTCATAGAAATTTCAAAGAGACCCTTCAGACATTTAATAAGTGGCATTTCTTTTCAAGATCTTGCACGCAATATTAAGTGGAGAAACCTCTTTCACTATTTTTTTTTTTTTTTTAATCCTTAGAAAGAATATCGAAAAGATCTGGAAGAAGGGATGAAAGGAAAAGGAATGACAGTGTTTGAAGATACACCAGATTTGATTAGAGTGAAAAATGCTGCTCAGATACTAAATGAGGTATGTTATGCTTGTCAAGGTTATTAATGTCACAGAGGGTTCACCTTTTACATTAAACTCAATGGAGAAGATTCAATTTTTTAAAAAAAATTTACATAATCTACAATGAAATATATAAGTATTGAAACTGAGGCTATTTCTGTTTTGCTTTAAAAATATAGTAAAGCTCTGGATAAAAATCAACTCAGGACAAATATTTCAGATTTCAGATTTTCATGCAATTAAAAGATTAAAGGAGATTGTTAGTGGGGTCAATGGATACAGCATTTAGAACTGTGCTGTTTAGAACAAGTGTGGTATGAAAGGAGAGAAGGTTAGCACTCCCCTTGATAAGGATGGAAGAGGTCCTAGTGGCCTATACAACACACATACGGTTAAGGCACTGCCACCTACTTCGTGGCATCTAACCATGTTTTTGGGCCCCCTGGTGGTCTAGTGGTTAGGATGCGGCGCTCTCACCGCTGTGGCCCGGGTTCGATTCCCGGTCAGGGGACTTCCCCGGGCAGATGGAGCTCATCAGCCCTGTAAGGCCATCCATCTAAGAGAAGGTCACTCTAAACAAACCTACGTCCTGGGGACCTCACTGTCACTGTCCAACCTCGCTCGGCCCTGGCAGATGAACCTCAGGATTAAAGGGTGGGCTCAGTTCAGCGCACACTGTGTCTCACCTAAAAAATCCACTGCGCAGGCTCGAAGGGTAATGACCTTTCCCAAATCTTCGCTCGCGAAGACTGGCCATGATGATGATGATGTTTAGAACAAACTTGTCTGTTTAGAACAGGCTTTCTGAATGCATGAGTTCCTCAGGGTGGTCTTCCAAAGACTGTCTCTGGGAAGCAGCAGTAGGGTTGGAGGGTGTGGGGAGGGAAGAGGGAAGACTAAGCTCATGCTGCACGTTATGCCTTTGGGCATTTTATATTCATTTTATACACACACGTGTGTGTGTATATATATATATATGTATGTGTATATATATATATATATATGTTTATTTGCACACATATACATACTTAGCCATGGGGGACCCCTGGTGGTCTAGTGGTTAGGATGCAGCACTCTCACCGCTGTGGCCCAGGTTTGATTCCCGGTCAGGGAAACTCCCCCAGGCAGATGGAGCTCGTCAGCCTTGTAAGGCCATCCATCTAAGAGAAGGTCACTCTAAACAAACCTACGTCCTGGGGACCTCACTGCCACTGTCCGAGCTTGCTCGGCCCCGGCAGATGAACCTTAGGGTTAAAGGGTGGGCTCAGTTCAGCGCACGCTGGGTCTCACCTAAAAAATCCACTGCGCAGGCTCGAAGGGTAAAGACCTTTCCCAAATCTTCGCTCACGAAGACTGACCATACATACATATTTAGCCATAAAAGCCAGAGGGGATGACATGCATAGGGCCAATCTGACCACTGAAAAGAAGTGCAGGAATATATAGCTGTAACTCCCAGGATTATCTTTCCCTTGGTGTTTTACACAATATGAAGCTCGGAGGAAACATCTGCTGTCCCACTGCTGCAGAGAGGAATTGAGGGATGATATCTTCCCACAGGTTAACTTACACTTTTTCAAAAGACTATGGTTTGCAAAGTAAAGAGTTGTTTTATCACATTTATGTCCATATCAGAATGAGATAGAGATGGAAGACTGAAAATCTTTTTGCTTTTGTTCTTGTAAGTGATCAGACCGTTGCATCGAGTAGAAGAATATTCTCCTTCTTTTTTCTAACTAATGTAGAATCTAAAAAATAATTATCAAACAAGAAAATTAAGGAAAATTTTTTAATTACATGTATTTATTTTGAAAAAAAAAGGTTTCCACAGGCAGAAATGAACTAGAATAGAAAAAGAGTGATTACTACTGTAGTAATAGGAATAGCACTGGCTAAGAACATTTTTTCAAATTAAAAAAAGGTAATTATTGTATACAATATTTCAGTATTACATTTTAATATATTTTGCTGATGAACAAGGAATATATCCTTGCTTGTATAAGATGAAGATGAAATATTCATTTTGTTTTCAAGTTATTGGTTATTTATAATTTATGTTGTGAGGAAAAAGGAGCAATCGCAGATGAGTACTGCTACTTGCCTAATGGCTATGGTTCAGGAAAGACCTATTAAATGAATAAATTACAACTTCCTGCTCTGGAAGTTCACTGGAAGCAATTCTGTATGGTATTAAATTTCTAACATGTAGTCTTTTCATAAATAAAATATTTTCTTAAAAGAAAATGTGTTTCAATTAGGCTGGCATCAAGTACCAGCTTATTACACTATGTTCTGCAGAGCTAAACTCCCCCTTTACTTTAGAGGATAATTGTAGCAAGCTGTATGGACTGATTTCCTCCCACCCTCTGCCACATTAAAATTTCAGTGGTAGAGATTTGTACAGTCAGTGAATACCTTCTAAAAGTTTTCCTCCTGTAGTTTGTTATGCTTTTTTTTCTGGCAACAGCTTACCAAGTGTCTTGAGAGTTGTGGCCCTTAATCTGAGAGTTTTACTTGACTCTAAATCCTAAATTTCAATCTCTTTTGCAAAAAAAAAAAATCTACCTGTAACTCTCTGGATACTGACAATATAATGTATAAGTTTTATCTTCACAGAGACAATACAAGAAAGACCTGGAAACTGAAATTAAAGGGAAGGGCATGGAAGTTGGTCCAGATACCCCTGAGATAAGACGAGCCAAGAAAGCTTCGGAAATTGCAAGCATGGTCAGTACTGTACCTGGTCCAAGCTTTCCATTTGACAGCATGCAATAAATTATTGTTGTTGAGAATTCCAGCTGGTGACCAATCTAGGCAGTAGCGATACCACAGATTTCACCAAATAGCTGATCTGTCGAAATGCGCGGAGTCTGAAAGTTGCATAATCATGTGAGAGAAAGTTAAGACTTCCCAGAACTGTGACTTTTCCATCATCTTTTGCAGCTTGTTCTTGTTCCTCATGAGTTATGCCTGACCTGGGTTGTGTTCGATTGCTGTGGGCTCTACTGCTTTTAGGTCGAAATAACTACTTATTTAGTTAGGGCCAAATGATAAAAGGAGTTAGAGAGATGCTTAAACCTCATGACCCCAGTCTTGCAAAGCATGGCAGAGGGAAGAAAATCTCATCTTACTTTTGTCTGTGATTGCAGCTGCCAAAACTGGAAAGACAGATGTGAAAGGCTACATCAGAGCTGAAGTGAGCAGTCTCTTAAAAGAATTTTTTAGCCTGTCAGCAGCTACAGTGTGGGTGTCACATGGATAGATTCTACAAAATTATTACCGTTGAATCAATACTTATTTGGTGTTTTGTGAATGCTGCTCAGTGGAATTGCACAGATTAAACTGGGAAAAAAATTAAGAATTTGACTGTCAGATGTATTTCCAATGCTATTATTTTCAGAAAGAATACAAGAAAGACTTGGAGAATGAAATTAAAGGAAAGGGAATGGAAGTGAGCATGGATACCCTTGATATACAACGAGCCAAAAAAGCTTCTGAAATTGTCAGCCAGGTGAGTACACAATTAATCACTTTAAGATTACTTTGGAAGTAAAACACCATGAGATGTTAAAACCATAAAATCTTCTTGAACATTCTTAGGCTAAAAGATGTAAGCAGTGCACAAAAAAATAATTAAAGAAATTGAAGAGGTTTTTTTTTTAAAGTCTGACCAGTACTATCAGAATATCTTTGAAGACAGAATGTATGGAGAATTGTAGTATTAGTTATAGGGTTTTTTCCCTTTTATTTCTTCTTCAGAAAGGATATAAAAAGGATCTAGAGACTGAAATTATAGGAAAAGGAATGCAAGTTGGTCTATGTACTCCAGAAATACAATGGGTCAAAAGGGCTTCAGAAATAGCAATCCAGGTAGACATGGTCAAAGGCTGAATGTTTTAATTCTGTGTAACATTGAGTGCTTGACATACATTGCTCAAAATACTTCTTCTGTAGCTCTGTAGAGGCTTTCATACCTGTATGAAATTAATTTACATGTAGTAAAATGTCTTAACTACCTGATTCTTATTTTTATCTAGGCCTGTTATACCATGACAATTGAATTTACTTGTTTACATCTACCTGTAGTTCTTTTTACACTACCTAATGATATGTTACATATATCCTGCCAGTAAAGAGAAAATATATATGAGGATATATAATATATGAAGATATATATTATATATATATGTATATTATATATTTTTAGTGTGGGGGACAGTGTTGGGTGTCCCGCACAGGCAATGGTAACAATATCATGGGGGAGAGGGGTTGAAATAAATACTGGACAGGGATGAGGAGGCTCATCAGCAATAGGCATCTTTTGTTGTACTTTTGATATCCTCAGCCCCAAAGAAAGAAATAGACATTTAAAAATTATTTTTCAGAAAATGTACAAAGATGAAGCGGAAAAGATGCTCTGTAACTATTCTACTGTCCCTGACACTCCTGAAATGGAGAGGATAAGAAATACTCAGAAAAACATCAGTTCAGTGAGTAATAGTGCTTCTCTCTTTGCTTGTAACTTTTCAGATATTTTTCATTTTAAATAGGCTCTCTTGTGCCACAGCATGAAATAAGGAACTTATGAATAAACGTCCTTTGCGCCATTTGCATAATTTTCCTGGCAAAAGCTGTATCACTCATTTCTTTCAGTAAAAAAAATACACAGCTTTTCTAGGTGTGACACTATTATTTTGAATTTCTAAACTACTTATACTACCTTGCCAAGCCACAGTTATTTTTAAATGAAGATTTTTTTTTTCTTTTTCCATCAAGCCCCAGGAAGTACTTTATTTAAAAGGGGAAAAAAAAAATCTAAGGCTTCTTAATGTGCATATAAGATTTTTCATCTGTTTTCTATCATATGTACTGTACATCAAGATTTGGTTATAAAATTAGAACAGACTGGGTTTCATGAATATATATATCTAATGATTTTATGTTACACTGGGTATATTTTTAAATTTTATGCTAGATTTAAGTTTCAGTATATCTCTAAATATAAATTATGAGCTTACATTTCTAAAATTGCCCAGTTTGGGATGTATTACGTTCCACTTCCTTTTTGGGCCCATTAATTCTGCTGTTTGTAATTCTGCCTTTGCTTGTAATATAAGAGAGAAGAGGAGTAAATCTAGCTTCCAGAACAAAAGACCAGTTAGTGGCTGCTTTTTATGACAGACTAAGTAATACTAATAAAACCAATGATTTGAGGGAAAGGAATATAGGTTACTTAAATATTTTAGTATTATGGGACACAGATGTTGTTCTTTAACTTAGAGATATCTGCAGCTTCTCCAGCTCTCAGAAGTACGAGCTCAGTTAGTTTCTCTCAGAGCTGTTTGCCTGCAGCTAATCTGTACAGCTGTGGCATCAGCAGGGGAGTAAGAGCCTGCCAGGAAAGCAGAGAAGATAACTGTTTGAGGCTTCTCTAGGTGGTGGTCACTCCTGTAATGTCTTCCTGCTCTTTTTCTTCCTTTGGATGAGGACAGCTGAAAGCTACATCTTTCACAGAATCACAGAATATGCCAAGTTGGAAGGGACCCACAAGGATCATCGAGTCCAACTCCTGGCCCTTCACAAGACCATCCCCAAGAGTCACACCATGTGCCTGAGAGTATCATCCAAACACTTCCTGAACTCTGTCAGGCTTGGTGCTCTGACCACTTCCCTGGGGAGCCTGTTCCAGTGCCTAACCATCCTCTGGGTGAAGAACCTCTTTCTAATATACTTCCCCTGACACAAATTCAGGCCATTCCCTTGGGTTTTGTCACTGGTCACCACAGAAAAGAGATCAGTGCCTGCCCCTCCTCTTCCCCTCAGAAGGAAGTTGAAACTGTAATGAGGTCTCCCCTCAGTCTCCTCCAGGCTGAACAGACCAAATGCCCTCAGCTGATCTTCACAAGGCTTCCCCTCAAGGCCCTTCACCATCTTTATTGCCCTCTTTTGGACACTCTCTTGTAGCTTAATATCTGTCTTATATTGTGGTGCCCAAAACTGCACACAGTTTTCAAGGTGAGGCCACACCAGTGCAGAGCAGAATGGTTCAATCCCCTCCCTCGACTGGCTGGCGATGCTTTGCCTGATGCCCCCCAGGACAGGGTTGGTCCTCCTGGCTGCCAGGGCACTGCTGACTCACAGTCAGCTTTCTGTCTACCAGGAGCCCCAGGTCCATTTCTGTGGCTGCTTTCTGATAGAAGCTCTTGACAGGCCCACTGACCCCATCTTGTTTCTTGCGATCTGCTGCTTCCTGGTTTTGAATGGTGCTCTGCTGCATGGTGTGATGGTGATTGTCACCATTTCTTATATCACTGGCATCCTAACATGCTGCACTGAAACTCCCTGTAACAGAGGGGATCCAAGTGAGCCTCTATGATCTGCTTTCCTGCCTGCTCCAGCCTTTTGATGAAGTCTTCAAATAGAAGACCTTAGTGGGTCTGGCAGTGGGGACTCGCTGACAGTTAGGTACCAGGCATGTAATAACCTTTCACTACTTAAGCCTTGACAAGCTCCTGATACATCTGAACCCCTTGCAAACCTTTAAGGCCAGTTTGAGCCTTCAGTGCCAAGGCTGACAATTATCCTCTTTGTTAGTGTACTAGATAATATAAAATGTTTTGTCTTCGAGGTGATTTGTATTTGCTTTATTTTGTGATTGTCCATTTTCTGTTTCTGAACTGGATCCTTGAAATGTAGGAAAGCAGTTTATAGCTGTGATTGAATTACCTTTTTTTTTCCTCTTTCTCTATGTCTTAATCTTCCATCATTCTATGAAGTTTAGATTATAAAGGTAGTTTACTTTTTACTGAGTTAAGATATAGCTGGGAGCAGCCTTAATATAAAAAAAAATTATGACAATAGTCTTCTGATTTTTGGATTTTGTCTCAAGTATTTTCCTGCCTTAAGGGACACAAAAAGTGACTAGCTCTGCAGGTAAGATCATTGCTGCTTTTAGCTCACTAGCTCATTTGGCAGATGATTTACAACAGGATATTTACTTCCTAGTCATCTCTTTCATAGAAAAATTCCTGTCTCCAACATATTTTACCAATCCCTACGTGGTAGAAAAGTTCAGTCCATGACATAAATCTTTCTACCTGACATGTTGTTGCAGAAGAACTTTCATATTCTTACTCATAAACTGTCTCTGTTGTCACATGGTAAAAAAAATTCTAAATTGTTAAAGTTTTTCTGAATATTTTAAAATTAGTTGTGGACATTCACTCTCCTCCAGAATATTTGGCAGTAGTATTCACCCTAGGTTAC
Organism: Lepidothrix coronata; assembly: GCF_001604755.1. Taxonomy (NCBI): domain Eukaryota; kingdom Metazoa; phylum Chordata; class Aves; order Passeriformes; family Pipridae; genus Lepidothrix; species Lepidothrix coronata. Next base: position 2,573,318 of record NW_016690239.1, on the reverse strand, counting down.
AGAGGACTTCCACAAAGTAGGAGAAATGAATCAAGAATGATGTTTTTATTGTTTAAAGTTTATTGATAGGAAAAGTTAAATAAATCTTGGTTTAAGAAAAGTAGAAATACTAAATGGCAGAGATTTATTTTATGAACTCCAGGATCAGACTTGTTTTTTACACTACCAGCCTGGAAACACTTACTGGAATGGCAACAGCTGTGACACCAAATACTGAAATTCAAGTAAAACTTCTTTAGGAGTTTTGCAGCATGAACTGGTGCTCCATGGTTATTTAAACTATAGCCACACTTGGAATCTGTGGAGGAGTTATTTACTGTCTCTTTCAGTAACTTTGAATGATTGATTTTACTGATGCAGTTTGTGTTTTATCCTTTGCTGGAACAATTGAAATAAACAACATGTGTATCTGAAATATAGAGGAGAATTATATGAACAGCATGTGCATCTTTTCAGAAGGGAGTTTTGTTTTTAGATGCAGTCCTCAGCTTTCTGACTTGAACCCACAAGTCAAAAATTGTGTGACTTGGATTGTAGCTCTGGTTGTTTTGGTTATTTTATCAAAAATATGACAACATTTTCTAGTTTGTGAAATTAGAAATAATAGTAATATCTGTTCACTTCTCACAGCATTTTAAGATCTGAAGATTAAAAATACAAAATCAAATCTTGCATGTATATGCACGTTCAATTGAAATTAATGAAATTATTCAAGTAAAAAGTTACATTTGTTAAAGTTTTTAGATTATGATAAAAATTTTAATATTATTTCCAAGTTTAAAACTGTCATTACAAATACTTAAAAATGCTGAGGTCAGTCTAAGGATGAGAATATATTATCTGGGTTACAGCTGAAAACAATGTTGTTGTAGTTATTGATAATTGGTATGATTTATGAAAAATTAAAGTATTTGCTTTCCTAGCAAGATTTATAGTCAGACCAATTTGGAACTTGGAAAATTGCCCAACCCTTTTATGAGAACTTGTACTTGCGTTGCTAACAGTCTTATAATTACTTTTTCTTTTGGGAAAATGAAGGTATTTTATAAGAAGGAAGTAGGAGCTGGCACAGCTGTAAAAGAGACTCCAGAGATTGAAAGAGTAAAGAAAAATCAACAGAATATTAGTTCGGTAAGTGCTATTAACATTAATTATTCTTATGTGTGTAAATGGTGGACAATTTTTTTTTTCATCTTGTTTACTAAAAATTCTACATTTTCGTATTATGCATCTCATTCCAATGAGATATATATTTTAGAGAATATAGGGTTTTGGATATAGAGCTCCATTCTAGTAGAGATAGAGCTCATCTCTAGTGTAGTTCTTCAATGTCCAAAGGTAGAGTTTCTAATTGAAGCATTATAAAAAATAGGAAAAACTTTTAACGAAATATTTGAGGAAAGTGTTTTGTCTTTCAAGGGTGAGAAACAGGAGATGCATCTCCTGATATGACAGACTGAACAGCAGTTGTATTTGCAATTTAGAAAAATACTATGCGACAGAAAAGAAAATCTGTAACATTCTGGTGGAGTCTGCATGTGTCATGTAGGACTTGATACAGTTTGCATGTCAAGAAGAGGAAAATTATAGCCAAACTTGAGCTATGTGAAAAGGTGGAGAGTTTGTGCCTCTTTACATGCTGACGACAAGTTGATTTGTGGATCTGATGAGATTGGTTTTGAATTGATGTTGTTTATCTGTGGATGTCCCATGTCTTTGGCACTTTAATGAGCAACTAAGAATAAAATATAAAAATGAGTTTTTTCTTCAAGTGGAACATTCTCTTCTGATAAGTAAAAACTTGGAAAAAAGCAGAAAATGACTGCCAAGCAAGAAAACCCTTTCAACTGCATTGTTCACTTGTTTGTTTTATTTGGTGTGGACTCCTCTGGGGCCATTTTTATATTTGTGACATGACTTTTCTGATGATTAGACTTTTTTTAAGAGTAAAGTTTGAAAGTAATATAGAGATGTGACAGTGAGTTGTGTTTAAATATTAGTTGAGATCTAAATTAGGGCTTCTGGACACTAGAATTCTACTAGAATTTCCTCGGTTAACGAGCACTGGTAAACACTGCATATCCCACCAAAGTAAGGTCAGGTAGGGAATTTCCGTAAAATTTTGAAAAGCTTGTATTTTACTTGGATTTTTTCTCTGCTCCATCCATCACACTTCATCTTATCATTGTGAGTCACAGTGGAAGCTATCATGTGTCCTAAATCCTGAAGCAGTGGTTTTGGTTGGGAAGCTGTTGGTTTATGTCATTTGAGGATGTTTTTTTAATTTTGTTTCTCTCCTTTGATTGTTTGTTTTTTGATTTCCGGTTATCACAGGCATTTATTTTGAGAGTAGTCACACACACACACACACACACACACGTACTTATTAGGAGTGGTCTTGCTCTGATGTTTTTTCACAATACCTTTCAAAGTGAAATAAAAAATAGTGTACAGTGTTCTTGCTGTTTTAGAAGTCCTAAACAGGGGTGAAGAGGGGAAAATGAAAGGTTGATCAGTATGCTAGTGAACACACTTGAACACCTACCAAGAGAAACACAAAATGCATTAGTGCTGTAGTAGTATAATGGAAGTAACATGGCCTTTACCTTGCTAGTTCTGTGTGTAGAGATAACGTTTTACCAAAGGTGTTTTATTACATGTTATGTACTTGAAATTACTTAAGTCTTATATAATATTTATTAAAAGTGTATAATGCCAAATTTAAAGACAATGTGCAAGAATATTTCAAATTATATGTCAGCAAGAGGGAAATTATATATTGTGTGGTAAGAGGGAAATTATATTGTGTAATTTACAGATGTCCCAAAGGAAGGGTAAATTACACCAATTTTGAATCCATTAGATTTAAACATTTTACATATATCTTTGAATTTAGCCAGAGGAACTTAGGACAGCTTTATAACTATTTTCTGAACTAAATGAAACTATAGAATGTGAAGAAAATTTGCAGTGAAAGAAACCCCAGAACACCAAACCAAAATAACACTCACTGTACAACCAACCACACAAAAAAGTCCGTTGAATCATGTTCTGAAAGTGATCAGATTTTTCCAGATTACATATATAGGAGAGAAAGATCAGAATGGTCTGTTTTCAAATCCTAAAATACAAGGTGGTGACAGCCAAGGAGGTTGACCTCATCTCACCTGTTATGATGATTAGTTTGGAAGAAGCAGCCTTCTAAACAGTTGGAGTCAAGATCTCACAGAACTTTCAAAGTAATCAGCAGACCCATGGACTGTAGCTGAATCTGAACTGAAAAGCTACAAATAACTAAGGAATTTTTAAATTGTGTTTATAATGAGGGGCAGGGAGGGCTGGACACAGCACTGGGAAGAAGGCTTTCAGGAGAAGATTCTATTTTTGTTTTTGTTTGTGTGAAATTCATGAGGAAACCCCTGTGGTATGTTAGTCAACAACACAAAGCTGGGGTCTGTTTAAAACTCAAGTAATGGACATTTTGAAGCATTTTAAGGACTAGTAGCACTGCCAATTCTTAAACTTACCTAATAGTCTCTATTAAAAGATCCTTTTTTTCCAGTGCTTTAGTATTTTTGCCAGTCCTAAACTGTCTGGACTGAAATTTTCCATTCCTAGTCTGTGCTTTGGGCTGGTGTGGTTTTATTTATTTATAAATTTCAGCCAAAGCAGCTGCAGCTTCCAAGTATGAGCTTAGAGAAAAACAAGTTGTTTTGTCTGTGTTAAGAAATGAGGCACTCTCCAGAAGTACCACGTCTTGGAGAAGAAAGTTGAAAATTAAATGTTGCAAAAGCAACAATAAATATGACAGCATCTTCAAGGGCATCATCTGTCCAAACATCTATATTCTCACTTATGTATCTGCATGTGTTTTTAGAGAACTTGAATGAGACTTTGCAATCATCCACCCTTTTAGGAACACATTTGTGAAAATGCTGGGTTTCTGAGATGGACTGGTAGACTCCACAGCAAGATAATAGCAAGTCCAAGTTGTTGTCAAAGTGATGCGAGTCTCCAAGCAGTATATGCAGCATCCCAATTATCATGAAGAAAGCCACAATCCCGTGTGATGAATATTCCTGCTGTGTTTTAGGACACTGGGCTTGTTATATGCACTCTCCTATGCATTGCATCAAACAAGATGTATTAGAGACCCTAGCAGCCTGTTTCAGAAATTAAATATAACTGTTCCTTTTCAGGTCAATGGTGTTTGTAGATGTGGTCTAGCTGTGCAGTATGTGTAAGGGAGAGATTATAAACTGTTGTGTTTTAGTGCCTATCTGTATCTTCTTTAAATTGCTAATATTTTGTAATATCTATTCTGCAGATTAAATATAAGGAAGAAATTCGGCATGCAACAACTATTTCTGATCCACCAGAACTAAGGAGGGTTAAGGAAAACCAGAAGAATATTAGCAATGTGTGCCCCATTTTCATTGCTTGCCCACTTTTCTCTGCTCTATTAAATGTGTTTGTGTCTCAGTGAATATGTCTGTGGTGTTTGTGCTAGTTCCTCTTTGTCCACAAAGTCTAATTTCATTAATTAATGGTAAAATGATAACTTCTTAGCCTTGCACTTTGATTAACAACGAGAGGGAAGTATTTCTGTTGACCTATCACTTGCCTGTGTTTGAGATAGAACTGCAAGAGGGTGAGTACTAAGTATTGTGTGGAAAGATGTGGGCGATTATTTTGTATTTTCCATCCATTGTATGGTATTTTCCATCCCAGTGCAGTGTGTTCTTTAATGATGTCTAGCACACTGTTGTATTTCTATTACTCAGAAGTCTCTGTTGTAATATATTCTGAAATGTTTGCCAGGTTCAATACAAAGAACAGCTCTGCAAAGCTACACCTGTGAGTGTCACCCCTGAGATGGAGAGAGTCAAGAGGAATCAAGAGAATGTCAGCATGGGAAGTTGCTCTTGTTTAATCCTTTGCATAATTTTTGAATGCATAGGATAAGTACAAAATTCTGCCTCCAGAAGAGGCAGAAATTCTGCCTTTTCTCTAGTTAGGGGGAAAATGATGTATTATAATGTATTGGGATTCAAGTAATGGAATTACTTGAATTCAAGTAATGGAATTCCTTGAAAACCCTCTTTTAGGAAACAACTGTGAAAAGGCATTGCTTCGTTTGGAAAATGGCACATAAAGCAACACATATTTGATTAAAGAAATGGCTGCAATCCTTTGAGATCCTTGAGATGTTGTTCTCTGTTTTGGATATTTACAAAAAATCTTGACCAATTTTTTTTTTTTAACAATGTCTGTTTCTAGATCTGTTTTACTTTGCTTTATAAAAAATTAGCTACAGTTGTACTCAAACTTCTGCTCTCTTACCTATCTCATTCTGGTTCTTCAGTAACCTTTCTATAAGAGTTTAGTATTTAATAGCTGACATAACCATTAGAAAGTCATATGATTTCCAGGAGCACAGAGAAGAAGGCAAGGACTTTTGGAGCGTGCTACTGCCTTCCTATATGGATGAAATTGTACCCTGTTACTGAGTCTTTGAGAGACCAGCTGTTCTCCTCACTGGGAGCTGCCATCAGCAGCCCTATTTAATGGGTCTACAAATAGCTACAGTGTTTCCCTGGGGTGTTTTCTGCTGCATTCACCGGAATTAATTTTAAGTCACAATTCTCAAGAATTCTGTCCCTCTAAGTTAACTCCTGGATTTTTTTTTTTATAGATCTAGCTCTTCTAAAATGTATTCTGTTCAAACAAACCTGTTTTCCCAAGTGATTCGAGCCAGTCTGTATAGTTTTTCTACTTAAATCATCATTTACTTTTCACCAATTTCTGTTTTATGCAAATTTCAATGGAAAGTTTAAATTATCTTCAGGTTACTGGAATAGCTTTGAATGAAGATTCTTAAATTTCAGCTACTTCTGGAAACATTAATTCTTGAATCAGTTTACCTTTAAAAATGTCAGTTTGCAAGTTTAGTCCATTTGAAAGCCTACCATCATTTTTTCAAGACATTAATTTTTCAGTTGGAATATATTGATGTGAACATACCAAAACTGTGTTGTTTTGGAAGACATGTATTGCTTGAGCAATACATGCATTACTGCCACAGAGCACTGCAGAATTATGAATATAATGTATCTGCACAGTTATCCTTATCACATGAACTCAAGAGCTTATTAAAAGAAAGTGTTGTATGGAAACATTAATTTTACAAAAAACTATATGGATTGGCAAAAATCTCTTACCAGAATCTGTTACTAAAAGTTTACTACATCTGACTTCCGAGCATTTGGGCCAGGGTTAACCTTAGACTGATTGGTCCATCAATGCCACATCTTATCTTTTATCCACTTTAGGTGCTGATCCGGCCTTGAGTGTGCATTTGGTTAATGCATCATTGCTACAAGTGTGTTTTGTTAAAAAGTGATAAAGGGGATATTCCTACAGTACAGTTAAATAAATGCATGGTGCAATTTATACTGGATTCAGTTGGCAGTTGTCTGATGTATTGCACTCTCTGCGTTTAATCACCTTTGAATACGTAGAGTATAAAATTTAGAACATAGATGGAAACCTTGTGGAGTTGCTGAGTCTTGACAAGTATACATTTGCAGTGGACCTTGCTGAAACTCAGTTTTTCGTTGCTCTGCTTGACTTCATTATTTGTGGCCTAACCCCTTTCCAAATATGAGATATGTCTCTGTACATCCAAGGACCAATCTGGTAAACATCAGGATGTTGTGTGCATATGTGTATATATATCCACAGAAATACATTAATAAGCACCCTATACAGAAAAAAATATCAAGGTTATATTTCAAAAATCAAGTTTTATAAACTTTAATAAACCTCAAATACATTTTAGCTTTTCAGTTATTTCCTGGATGACTTTTTATATCATACATTTTAATGTAAAACAATGAGATATTGCTTTAGCTGAAATAGTATGTACCATTTTATTCTGTTAAATAATAGGTTCACTACAGAGAGCAGCCTGGCAAAGCTACTGCTGTAAGTGTCACTCCTGAGATAGAGAGAGTCAGGAAGAATCAAGATAACATCAGCTCGGCAAGTTGTTTGAATCATTTTGTCATTTAGATTTTCAGTCATTGTGGAAATATAATGTGGATATGCTTTTCCATTTACATTTGACATGTCAAAGGAATCTAACTGCATCATATTCAGACTTGCCTGATTATTTTTGCAAAATAGTAAGTGGCTGTGTTGATGCCAGTAGTTCTCAAGGTGAGAGTCACTAGAGGTCAGTCATTCTTTCAAGAATCTTTGTCTCTTGTTATTGAATTTTCATTGCTAGATTGCAGGAGTGAATTGCGGTAAAGAACAAAGGAAATAAGAATTTAACTTTGGTGCAAATTTCTTGGGTTTTTTTTTGCAATTCAAAGCATGAAAACATCCATGCCACTCTGTGACATGCCATCTCTGTTAGAGCTGAGTAGTCCTAAATATATCCCATTGCTAAATACTAAAGAGTAAAATAATATATATTTCTTGGCTTTTATGGTAATAAAATTTGTCACTACAGTGGCGTAAGAAGCAGGAGACAATTCTGTTAAGGAGCAGTGAAGAAGTCAAAACAGCATAGTGAAGTAAAGGATCAGACTAGTTTTGTTACAGTTTGTGTCCTCAACACTGAAACAGCATCAGTAACAAAGCTGTTGCAGATGGTAAACAGAAGAGGTTTCATGCAGAACCACTGTGTCAAGGTGGCAGAAGAGAACTAAAAGTAGTGAACACTTTAGAACTGAGTGTAGGAGTGAAAAGGAAAGTACGTTGGATTTGTCAGAAGATTTGTCTAAGGACAAAGGAACAGAATCTAACATTGTAACTACACATATCTTAACTACTTTTTGAAAATGCTCATGAATATTTACCAAAATCAATTAGTTTTGAGGTGCATAGTTAAAAATAAGAGGAAAACGTCACAAAAATTCTAGACTTTAAATTATTTTTTAATTTTTGAAAATGAAATGCTTTTTGCCAAGTGACTCTCAGTTTGTTTCTCAAGCATTACAGGGATAAATACTCCTCTATGTTAATAAGCATGATGAAAACCAAGCTATGTTGGCTGTAATTATTCTGTTCAGAAAATGCCTTATATTCAAAAGCATATGTAGCTGAATATATTTTCTAAAAAAATTTACTGTTTAATTCAGAAGTGTTTGAGGAATATGAAGTACCATATATTTTTGTTTCGCTGTACATTACTTCAAACTGACCTGTGAAACACAGACAAGAGTCATATTTTCATAGGTATGTTCTCTTTGCTAATATGTAATCTTAAGGAGAGTCAGACAGTTTCAATACATGGTTTCTCTCATCACAAATGCGTGTTGAAATAGATTTGCACAACACATTTGAGAAGTAACACTGTGTGAATACACAGGTAAATATAAAATATTTACTAACACTCAATGCACAGGTTACAATGTGATGTAGGAGCTAAGAGAGGTCATTGGCAGAAGAATTCAACAAGCTAGGAGAAACTGTAAGAGTACTCAATCCAGAACCAATAAGTAGGACCAAATACTTTTACTATTTTAGAACTACTAGTCTGTAAAAAGCTACAAAATAAGCCAAACAGCAGAAATGTAACACAGGAGGTTCTGTACTTACTGATGCACAAAACACAGAGCCTGAATATTCTTTTTGGAAACAGTACATTCAGATTTTTCCCAGACATGTTGCTTTTGTGCCGCTAATAAAGACTAGCTATTGAACAGGAGCAAGAAGGCTTCCAAAGAATTAATCCACTTGTAAGAGTTGAATTCGCATGGATTCTCAGGTAATCCCATCCTGGAAGCAGACTGAGGACAGGCTCTGGGTCTGTCTGGGAAATAAGAAGGTATCTTATCATCAGCCATACAAATATGTTTTAAAGATGTCCAAGTCACAGTGGTGTTTTCTTATTATTTGTCTTATTTTTCAGTTGATGAATTAATTATTTTGTTTATGTAATTTAAACAGTCACAAATTTCAGCTTTTGGATAAATACTTTGTTTTGAGTAAGTGATTGATGGAATAAATGTGCCTTTTGACCTTACAAATATACTAGCTCATCTGTATCCCCCTTGTGAAATAACCTACTAGCAAATGAGTGTAAAGAGAGAAACTGTTAGCATTGTAGTTTGGAAAGGGTACTATTGCATGGTGTGATTCTCACCATCCTTTCTACTGTAAAGAAAAAATTCACGGGTGCTGTTGTTCGTGTTTTGCAGGTCAAGTACAGCAGTGATCAGAGGCAGATGAAAGGTAGACGTAGTGTGCTTCTAGACACACCTGAGCTAAGACATGTCAAAGAAACTCAAAACAACATCTCAATGGTAGGGTACTTTCTTCCTATAACTAGAGCATACTAAGGAATGGCACTTTACTTCCACTGGATTTTGCCTTCCATTAATATAGGTAACTAATGGAATTCTCTCAAGTATGGAAGGAATATTTTCTTCCTATGCCTGTAGAGGGAGTGTTTGCTAACTGCATATGACTGTAATGAACATTTTCAAAATACTAATAAACAGTTTTCTAACAGTTAAATGTCTGTTCTTTTGTTTTTCTTTTTTCCTTAAAAATGTACACACCTCATTTGAGCATAACAATTTCACTGGATCAGGTGACACACTTCACCTTGTGCCTGTGCACGTTCCTGGTTTCTGCGTGACTTTGGTTCTTGGAATGAGTTGTTTTGTGTGCATTGGCTTGTGTGAGAATGTTTATCAATTTAAATCTTTGATGATTAAGATTATTTAAAAAGTAAGTATGCATAATCAGCAATACTACCTTTATAACTCTTACTAATACAGGGGTTTTGTTCCAACACTTGGTGCTGTAATGCTTTCTACTCTAATGTCGTTGTTTTTAATTTTTTTTTCTTTGAAAATCAGGCTCTTGTTCTTTCTAAAAACCTATGTTTAAAGCCAGCTGGCATATGATAAAACAAAAGAGAAAAGAAATACCTTTCTTATGAAGCTGTGCATGTAGTCAAAATTCTCAGTGAATGAAAATGTTTGAGTTCTTTAGAACTACTACTTCTGGAACATTTTTACTGACAGATGTAGTTGTCTCCATCAGTAGAGAACCATCTTATTTTAGAGAAGAAGGGAATGGACCAGATGACCTCCTGAGGGCAGGGGTTTTTTGTCCCTTCTGACTGCAAGATGATGCTTTGCAGCTTGAGCTAATGCCTAATTTAGTGTCAATAGAAAAGAAAAGCAACATTGATAATAAAATATCAGGAAATCAAGTTAGGGTGATAGAAAAGACTTGGCTGGCCATCCAGTCTGTCTCGTGTGTACCAATTCTATTATGGTGCAAAGTTAAAGAATAGAAGTGCCTCATAAACATATACATTCCTGCATAGAATAACCATTTGCTGTCAATTGCAGCTTAGGGAAAAATGTAATTCTTCTTTTTTCCTAGGTAAAATACCATGAAGATTTTGAGAAGACAAAGGGCAGAGGCTTCACCCCAGTGGTAGATGATCCTATAACAGAGCGTGTACGGAAAAACACCCAAATTGTGAGTGATGCAGCATATAAAGGTGTGCATCCACATATTGTTGAAATGGATAGAAGACCTGGAATAATTGTTGGTAAGTTGTTAAATAGTGTTGCTATTGAAAGCACTGAGGGAAGATAAAAGCCTCTGCTTGTGTTCTCCAGATTTCTTTTTCACTCTTTTCTCAGCATGAAACTTGTGGTTGAACTACTGGTTCCATGTCAGCTTCTAGTGAAGTAATAATGGGAATGGATGGGAAATACATTATCATTTGCTCTGTATTTTTTTTTAATATGGATAGTCTGCTATTACTTTAAATTTGAATTTTGACTCTATAAGGAAAGCAAAAATATATGTAATAATCTTAATTTTGCACAGAAGAAATATTATTAAAATAGTGATTCTCCAAGATTTCAATGTTTAAATGTTGCAGGCCTGTTTGAAATTTCCCCTTCTGTCAGTCAATAATTTCTGCAGAGCTGTATGTATCCATTTACCTCTTCTTTTAGAATTTCACACAGCTTTAAAAATATCTCAGGGTGTAATTCATCAATAACTCATTAGGTCTCTGGTAAGCCAAGAAGCAGTGTTCAGAAGTGATGTTTTAAAAGGTGGTGCAAGATATGATCAGGTGTTCAAGGGTAGAATACAGATTAGATTTGTATGTAAAGACAAGATATTGCATTAAGATGTTATTTGGGATATTCATGATGAATATGAACTCTATTTAAAAATTAAAGTGGATATTTGGAATGGATTAAAAGTTAGCAGGCCTTCTATGGCAAAGGAAATGGCAACCTGACTTTCTTTTCCTCATTTTCTTTTCTTTTAGTGTGTCTCTTTTCTCTTTTTCTTTGCTTTACAACCACGTAGACCCCAGAGGATCTATGTACAAAAACACATGCTGAGATAACACTCTAAATTCCTTCATACATAGTAATAACAGCAAAGTTGACTTTACCTTGCAAAACCCAGAGAAACTGCAGGTGAAATGGACTAATTGGCGGGTCATATAGTCCATCCTCCTGCCTAAAGCAAGGTTAGCTATATCATTCCTGGCAAACGCTTTTTGGTCTTTTCCTTAAAGTCTCCAAATACTCTCTCCCATAGCTAGAAGTGGTGCAGCCAAAGAGAGAAAATCTCCTGCAAAACTGCAGTGTAATATGCAGTTTGCAATATGCTGTTTAGTGCACGCTTCAAACCTCCTACTCTATCCTGCATTACGGGTGTGCTGTAGCCCTGTGTAAGAATTGTGTGCAATCCAATGCTCAACAGTTGAAGGCTTGCTAACACAAGTATATTGGGATTAAGAACATCCCTGAGATAAATTCTTGAGCTGTAACTGAAATACTAGTACTATTTATCACCTTAAAATACTCCAGTATCAAAACACACAGAAATTCTTAATCCCCCATGCCTGCCAAACAGCAAAAATAGTACAATTATTTAAAGGAAAAAGTCTGTGACAAACCTGTGATATTTCAGCTAATGCTTTTTCTGAGAACTGCAATTATTATATCTACTTGTTTAAAAAGAAGCAGTGAGCTCCTTGTTTATGGAATGTCCTTGGCAGCTCAAAAAAACCTGCAAACTGAAAAACACAACGATGACTCTTGTGAGTTTTCTTCCTGGCTGATAATTGTTCATCCTGTTAGTTAGTACCTCTGTACCTAGAGTACCTCTGATTGATTTTTAATGTATTATTGGTGAAGCTGTAACAATTTTTCAAATGCCTGATTGCTGAAGTTAATGTCTTGGCATCGGCAAATAGGCACTAGTTTTTAACCATGCTAAAGCTGTTCTAAGTCCATCAAGATAAACTGATGTAGCTGAGCTTTGGATCTGTTACTATAGAGGATCCACAATTCTCACATGAATATAAAGATATTTTAAAATGGCAAAAGTAACCAGGGAGTTAAAATTGATTTGTGTTATAAATTGCCAAGATTCTGATTCTATGTATGTTATTTCAGGTTACAGAGATGGATCAAATCAATCCAAATCAATGGCTGTTGCACTGGTGCTGCCATGAAGCCATACTTATTACATTTTTTACTTACTAAGGCATGCAAACAGGAAAAGTTGGGCATTCACCAATTCCCCCAGCCCTCTCATACCTGTCAGTGCTTTATGTAGTTGCGTAATTTATCACCATTAGGACTAACACATAGTTTATCAAAAGGTTTTGTGTTGGCTTTAATTCATCTTGGCAGGAAGGAGTTAGCACTACACCTCACCTTATGGGAGTTGCAGTAGATAACATATAATGTACATACACTGAATGTATTCTAAAACTGTGGGATTTATTTTATTAGCTCTGTCTGTTCTTTCCATTGCATCTAGGCTATTAATCATTTGAAACATGACATATTTGGGGTCCTCACAGTTCTACTTTACCTATCAACCCATTATTTATCTTGCTACCACTCAAACCAGCAAAAGAACAAAGTTGGAATGACAATTTTTTTCCTACTTCAAATGCATTAAGTAAATGTTTCAGACAGATCTGCCCAAGAAGAAAACCCCAGTAAAAAGGTGTGATCTTTTAGATTTGTGCTTTGACTGATTTTGTGTTTTACATCAAGGTTTTATTTGAAACTGGTGTGAAGAGATAAATAATTATTTTATTTTAGAATAGCAGATATCATAGAATCATTTAGATTGGAAAAGAACTTTAGGATCGTCAGTTCCAACAATTAACCCAGCACTGCCAAGCCCACAACTAAACCATGTTCCCAAGCATCATGTCAGCACATTTTTAAATATCTCCAGGGATGGTGACTCAACCGCTTCCCTGGGCAGCCTTTTCCTGTGCTTGATAACCCTTTCAGTGAAGAATTTTTTTCTAATATCCAGTCTAAATCTCCCGTGGAACAACTTGAGGCCATTTTCTCTCATGCTGTCACTTGTTACATGGGAGAAGCGACCTACTCCCACCTTGCTACAGTCTCCTTTCAGGTAGTTGTAGAGAGTGGTAAGGTCTCCCTTGAGCCTCCGTTTCTCTAGGTTGAACACCCCCAGCTTCCTCAGCTGTTTCTCATCAGAATTGTGCTCCAGACCCTTCATTGACTTTGTAGCCCTTCTCTGCACCTCCATGTCCTTCTTGTAGTGAGGGGCCCAAAACTGAACATGGTTCTCAAGGTGTGGCCTCATCAGTGCCCAGTACAGAGGGACAATCACTGCCCTGGTCCTGCTGGCCACACTACTTTTGATACAGAGATGCCGCTGGCCTTCTTGGCTACCTGGGCACTGCTGGCTCATGTTCAGCCACTGTTGACCAGCACCCCCAGATCTTTTTCCACTGGGCAGCTTTCCAGCCACTCTTCCCCCAGCCTGTAGCGCTGCACGGAGATACTGTGACTCAAGGGCAGGACCCAGCACTTGGCCTTGTTGAACCTCTTATCACTGGCTTTGGCTCATCAATCCAGCCTGTCCAGATCCCTCTGTAGAGACTTTCTACCCACTTCTGCCCATATGAATTATATACATTAAATTGATGTGAGTAGATCAGGAATTTACACTGTACCTGCCTCTGCATTTATTATAAGCCTCCTCTTAGGTTGTACAATGCTGTAATTATTTGTTAAAACTTTATTAAAATGTAGTTAAATCTATATTTAGATGCTTTTCTGCTGTGATTTTAACTTTAAGTCTAATATGAAATTAATTATTTCCTATGGCCTCTTTTTTCTTTCGATACCCTGTTGAGATGTGATTTTGCGAGATCTTAATAACTTGCATATATGAATCAAACCTGAAGATCTTATGAGTACCACCGTCATTGAACTCATACATTGAATTCCAGAAATGCTTTTCAGTAGTGGGGTAATGGATCAACTCTAAGTCTTTGTCCCAGGAAACAGATATTCGGAAGACAGGAAATTACTAGTTAAGATCAAGAGTGGGCTTCATTTTACCCATCTGTAGATGTCTGCAAGGTAGATTTCTACAGCTGAATTTCTCACCTTAGACCATTTTTTCTATTAATTAAGAAAGATGGATACTTTTGAATTTATATAAATTGAGCAATTAGTAGAAATTTATTTTGGATAAGATGAACTGTGCCTCTGATTCTGCTTGTTAGGCTGACATGATCTCTCCTGTATACAAAGGAGGGTCTGTAGTGTCTCTGTCAACTGTAAACTGCCAACTCGCAGTTTTAGAGATATTTACTGCTGCATCTCCATGGAGTAAGGGTGCTGTTGGTGAACTGTGAAAATATCCTTGTAGCTCTGATTCTTTTGGTTCTGCTACTGGAAAAGAGCTCTGGTATGTGATACTTAACTTGTTTCTATTTAGTTAGACTTAAGAAAATACTATGGTCATGTTTAGAAAATGGAAATAAATTGGGAGCAAAAGTCTTCTTAAAGTAGTGTCAAAGCTTAAAATGCACTAAGTTCTTTTAAGCAGGAAATTAATGCTTTCTGATATTTTCATGTGAATATCTAGATATTTTGGTTAATTTCTAGATGAAGAAAATTGATTGCTGATTGTTAAAGATCATTCCTTTCATGCTTGTTGTTTGTCTGTCTTATAATTTCTGTGCTTTGGAAAAAGATCTTAAAGTTTGGCGCACAGATCCTGGCTCCATCTTCGACATTGATCCTCTGGAGGACAATATTCAGTCTAGGAGTCTGCATATGCTTTCTGGTATTGCTTATATCCTGAATTTTCCACGTGCTTTATGTTTTTGAAACTAAGTGATACAGTAAATTTTCAGGTCAATGTGCCAGCCATATGTTTTATAAGTATGCTTTCATATATATTTATAACTGCAGTAGTTTAAAAGCAGTGTTTTATAGGAACTTCAGCTGTAATCACATGTGCAGATAAGAAATAGTGAAATAAATCTTATCCTAAACAAGTTATTCATGCCACTTACAAGTAGCCACTTAAAAAGCATTGATCTACTTTGTCCTCACTATAAGCAGAATTTTCAAATAGTTGGACCTTATAAAATTTCAGTTATAGAAAGTGGCCTATTTATGAAATTGGTTTTTTATGCATGTTTTGCCTATATGGAATATGATATTATGCTTTGTGCTATTATTGCAACTCCAAGGCATTCATAATTTAAGGATAGATGGAAAAGGAGAGAAAGTAATATAATAACAGGTATCAGTGTTTTGCCTTTACAAGTTTATGGATTTTTTTCCACCCTATAAGTATTTCTTTTGAATGTTTAATTTTGCACATGTGTTTTCTTTGCTACTGATAGCGGAACTTTAAATATTCCTTTGAATAATATACAGAGGTATTTCCACATGCACTTGTATGCATGCTGGAATAAAGCAACATTTGGATTTTCCACTGGAAATTTTTATATGCTTCATCTTCATCCCTTTTCTTGTATCTCAATCGTACCTTCCATTTCCGCTATTCTTTTAAAGCAGAAAACAAGCTTAGTTGTATTAGATTCTGAAGCAAACTTTGGAACTAGTGGTGCTCAAAATGGATACAAAATTGTGAAGAATTTACTTTTCTTTGATTTTAATAGCATCAGTGTATGAAAAGCAGTGTTAGCAGTGGTGAGGTTTATGTTGTTGCTTGTCTTTGCGCTTCTGTCATCTATTTACTGTGATATTTATTTCTTTCTACCTTTGTAGAAAGAGCAAGCCGTTACAGTAAGCAGTATTTACGTTCTACCAGTTTGGGAGATTATAAATCAGATGGCTCTGACACGAACCCTACCTTTTCTTACTGCAGTGAGATAACAAGGCCATCTGAGGAAGGAGGTACCCCTTATTCCCACCTTTTCTACTAATGACACTATTGCAGTGTGTTGAGACCACACAGGCCTGTATTAACTCCATCACCTTGCAAAGTTGCAAATAGAAATTGTGTAAGCTATTGCCTGATTGATGAAAAAAGCAAAGCAAGGTCTCAAAACTGCACAGTTTCTTGCATGCTGTATTACTTTATTGTGAATTCTCTTTCACCTTTTTGGTAATGCTTTTGGTCCAGAAGCTCTGTTAATTCCTAATTGCAGTACTTAAAAGAAGATGTGTTCTGTTTTTGCAAAACATACCTGAATCTGTTTTTTTTTTTCTCTTGAATGACATAATGTAACTGAATGAAATATACCTCTAACCTGAAAAAAAAATTACCATGTACTTTTCAGTCGGCAAATCAAATGTATCATAGTATTTTAGTGACTAAAGTACTTCTTCCCATATACAAATATGCAGGTGCTTGTGGCTCTCTGTTTCCTTCCTAAAAAAAAGCCAAACCCAACAAATTTTATCAACTGTCCTCTTTCTCACACATGAAAGTTTTCTGCTCATCTCAGTGATCTGAGAATCAGGGTTAACATTCAGCTGCAAAGCTTATATAGTCTGTTATTGTTTAACATGGATTAGTATTAGAATACTTTGACAAACTGCATTGTTAGGTACAAAACCACATTGTGCATCTGGTTGATGCCATAGATTAGAAGAAAATTTATGAAAATGATGAATAAGGGTCTAGTCATCCTAGAGACGATGAATTGTAACTATTTGGAAACATTGCATTCTAAACAGATAATTTTTAAAAATAGTGATTTCTACTTCTCAGTTGTGAAAGAAAGTCCATTGAGAAGGTTATCCAAAGGGTTACTAATATTTTTTTTAAGAAGGTGTTAGAAAGAAGATATTGCTACCATTTAGTTGCCTGGCATCTTTACCCATGCTTTTAGAAAATTTTAAGGCATCTTAATTGTAGAGTGCAGCTGTTTATGTTCTTCCACTCACTGGAGTAATATATTATTGTAGTGGCTAGTGTTCATGGAGTCTGCATTATGTTGGGTGCCATGTAAATACATACAAGCAGACCTGATTAAGAATGGGCGAGGAGGAAGGTGTTCAGACTAAAGAACTGACTCTGAACAAAGAAAGAAACACACATCTGTGGCAGAAATGTATTGCCTTGTATCATGTCTGACCATCTTTATTTGATATTTTAACTATATTCCCAGCTCTTTTAATAGATGATAGCAATTATCCACATTATGCTGTTTTTTATGTCTCTTCCTGTAATGATGCATAGTGGGCTTCACAGTCCAGTGCATATTGCCTGTCTGTAGCTGTTCTGATCTTTTTTTGTCACTACTCCAAGCCATTTTAACATTGCTTGGTCAGCTTGATTTGATTTTTACCATGTATTTTTTATTACTTGCCATATTGAGAATGGGAAATGGGCTTTATTTTCCCACTTGTTTTGGCATTAGTAAGCTTGTTTTTTGTGGCTCTACTTAAATCTGTTGTTGTGGTGATGTGTTGAATATATCCTTGCCAAGATCACCATATTTTAGCAAGAGATTGTTTCCGTTTTGACCCAGCTGGCTAGCCAGGGTTCAAACACTTGTAGACAGTTCCCATTGCCGGGGAGAAATAAATGCCAAAGCTAAGTAATTTGACATAATCCTAATGATTTAAAAGGAAATGCCATTTCTGTGAATGCAATAAGAAATAAACAGCAGAAAATAGCATCTTTGGTTGAAAATACCAACCTTTTTCATGGCAGTATCCCATCCAAAATGTCATTTAGCACACAGCTACAGGACGAGTTTGCCCATGACCTTTATACAGTGTCTCTGTATACCACGGTATACACAGTATACCACAGTATACCACAGTATATGGCATACCACAGTAAATGAGAATCAAATGCATTTTGCTGAAATTTCATGACTGTTTCTCATGGAGTTTGTACTTTTAGATCTAGCAGGGTTTCTCAATGACAATTGTTCAATCTGATGGCGTGCCAACATGAACGACGGTTGGAGATCTGTGACCAATTTTACAGTCTCTGAGTGTCTCATCATCTTTCAGATATTTCCATGTTGTACAATTGCTAGTTTATTCTAGATACCTTTACCTACATTTGATCCACAATTCAGGTCTTCCACTGCCACTGCTGATGGAATTGTTCCTTAACTACCTCTTCCCAGCCCTTAGCTGGGTCCCTGACTTTATATCAGATGTTAAAGGCTTATTCAGATCTAAATAACTCTCTCTCGTCTTTGGGGAATTTTGGTAACAATATCACAGGGAGGCTACTAACCTTGGTCATTGGAATTACGTCTTTCTCCTTGATTCCCTGACCATTATTTTGGATCACGATGTTGAGCTGAGCCAAGTGTGCCTCCCAGGGAGCTTTCTCCACAAAATCAGTAGATTTTTGCATGATGTAAGTCCGGAAAAGTCCCTGTTCTCCCTTTTAGAGTATTACAGGTTAAACTGATTAGGAAACAATAGTTAACACTTTCCAGCAAGCCTGATTCAGGTCATGAACTTTCATTTTAATATTATTTTAAAAATTACTTTTCAACTTTGTGTGTCTTTTTTACAGCTTCTTCCTGTGAGTGTTTTTCAAGGTTGAGCCTGACTGTATTACTTCATGGTATCACTGAGTTTTTTTGCCCTAGTGGGCAGAAGGTGTTGCTCTAGAGTTTCTCAGTCTACCTAAATCCTTTGTAATTAGTTACTGCAGGCAAAGATTACCTTTTTACCTGCAAGCCATTCTGTAGGACTTTGCAGAAACACTGGAGTGCCATATTTTTTTCAAAATTCTCATCTGTAGTGAGTAGTTGTTTTCAGCTTTGCTAGAGAGGAACAGAAGATAATGATTTCTCTCATTAAGTTCTGCTTTTAACCCTCATGTCACAATTTCTCAGACACAGAACTATTCACTTTTGGGAAGGTTTTTCAGATTATTTTCTTCAGAAAGAGAAGTTGAGATATCTGGATGTCAGATTTATTTTTCTTTATAAAGACAGGCCAGACAGATTTTTTTCACAGAACACTACAAAAGAACAGCAAAGTTCCTTTGCTTTCAATTCAGGTCTTTCTAGACAGCATTGTGTCTGGCAAATGTCTCAACTGTGGTGTTTTGAGGTGTTTTTTTTTAGTTTCTTTATAAAGTCCTGATTTTTCATGCAGTCTTATACACTGGTTTTCTCCCAGTTCTCTTCACACTCACTCTCTTGCTCCCCTTCCTTCCCTACCAGTAATGTTCCATCTTACTCATTCACATTCAGCCCCCAGGAGAGAATGATTTGGTTCATATGGCTCAACACCTCTTCTAGTCTTGCACTTTGGACATTTGTATTTGTATTGCAACCATCTATTCAGGAAGAAGATGAATTTGTTTTACATGTAACTCCCATTTACATATAGTTATGGAGTTTTTTTGTGTCTGATGACAGAAAGGAACAGAGTTATCACCTGATTGAACTTCTTGTATTTATGGTCTCTGCAGTGTTTCTCAGAAGTCGTACTAAAGCATGTATTTTTATAAAGATTTCTTCTTTTTTAAGGTCTCCATATCATATTAATCTACTCTCTTTTGCTAGAAACTTACTTCAGAAAGTGAAAATAGCTTTTAGCTCACACCCTCATAGGTTAAGACTGTTTTGTTTAGTTCCTCCAAAGTCAAGACTAAAAGTGCTTGAAAGTAGCACAAGTTTGTAATATTGGAGACTTTTTTGTAAAGGTTTGTTAATTTGGAACACTTTCTAAAAATATTCTTCACAGTAGTTCCGTCTGTGGAGATTGAGGAGGGAAAAGGACTTTTTAAAACTAGAATGTTAATATGTGGGAGAATGTAAGATAAGGAAATGAATTTGTGGTATATGATGTAGTGGCAGTGACAGAAACCAAGCTTACTTCCTCAGTTGCCATATGTGTGCATATGTAGACAAAGGATGGCAAGATAAAGTGAAGGCTGCAAGTAAAACCTTTAGGCTTGATTAGTATTTTTCTTCAGACCCATTGTTTGTAGTAAGCAAAGAAATAAAATACTGTAGCCAGAAGAAATTCTGTTTCTTTTTCAAGCAATTTAAGTCTTCGGGAGTGCAGAAATTTGTCCTTAAGGGAGTTGACCTCGTGTCTGTGGGGATCACTCAGCTACTATTCAAACAAATTCCAGGCTTTGCCATGGTGGCGGGGAAGTGTACACGTTTGTCTACTGCTGGAACAGAGAGTCCTGATAACTGACCAGATGGTAGCAGAGGAGCCCTGGCACTGCTACCAGATCTACCATTTTTATCATTCACTTTTGCATCGATCTTTGACACATTTTGAGATGAAGAATTCCTCTTAGTCTGTTGGAATGAGGAGACCCATCTGCACTAAAGAGTATCACTGTTATTCTCATTTCACTGTTATTTATTAATTCCTCCCCGCCTTTCTTCCCCTCCCTCTCTCTCTCTCTCATTATGCAACAATTCTATTTCATTATATTTCAGTGAAAGTGTTTTCCTTAGCTCTCCTCCTTTTGCTTTAGTCATCAAAGTCCTTTTATGCTGCTGTCCTTCAATCCTGTTTCAACTGCATAATGTTTTCATTTAACTTTCTAGTATTTTTCATTCTCTCAGTTTTTATTTTAATTATATTTTAATGTATTATATCTCTGTGAGACTTTCTGTTTAGCTTTCTCATGTTTTTCTTGGACTTAAATAACAAGGATTTTATTTAATATTACCAAGTTCTCCTTTCAGTCTGAAATGATCTTAGTGAACATTCTGCAATAGCTGAATTTAACTTCTTTTTGTCCCTGATACACCCTTTTTTTCTTTCTAATTGAAACTTGCAAGGCTGATTTTCTCCCCTTTTGCATTTGACCTTTCCCTTTTTTGTCTTTTATTTCCTCTTAATTTCTAGTTTAAATGGTGTGCATCAGCATATAGATATGATATGTAAATTTTTTCCTTACCATATGTTCAGAATTATTCAGTGTAATAAAGTGTCCCTTTATTCTCATTTTACATTGTGTGTAGTCTGTAGATGGAGAAAAATAAAGGTATCAGTTCATTTTCAGTTATGGGTATGTTGTTACTCTGATGGGAAAAAACCACATGATTTCTTGGTTATTTTCTAAGTCATCATCATATTATCTTAAAAGCTATATAGAAATTGGTCTGTAGGAGACAGAAATCAGGTTTACTGTACTCTCAAAAGCACATGTTATGTAGGAAACCTTAGTGGATATTAGGACAGAATTTTCAAGTGCCTTTTGTTGCATTTTAAATACGAATGGTGAAATTTCTTGTATTTGGTTGGAGCCAGTGTGTTCCTGATTGGCTGCATGTATGCTATTTATGCTTGTCTCCTTCAGCCTAAGTTCTTCAGTTTGAGTTTGCTTGCTGCCACCAGACGAGTAGTGAGAATTAGCATAAAGATGCCTTGATCTGAGGTTTAAGGCCTTCCTTCCTTTATTTTAATGAAAAGGGTCTGCTGCTAACACTCAGGTCTCTCACTTTACCTTTGCATGGGAAGTGACCTTCTTTTATTCATAGTGACAATCCAAATACACAAATGTCAAGAAACCATGAAATTCCACTTATATATTCCTAGTCTCTTAATTTTGGTTATCAACCTTAAAAGCAACCTGCAGATCACTATGAGAAAACTGAAAATTTGTGTTAGATACTTCATTGATACTACGTAACAAAAAAGAAATCCAGAAAAGATTGGTGTAAACAACCTCTGAGGAATAAACATGACAAATGGGCATTGCTGGCAATTTGACTCCAAAGTCTATGAAGACTGCAGAAAACACAATGGTCTAGTATCTTCCTTTAAGTTTTGAAGTCTTTATATAACTCGGAGTGGAAGTTTAATCAATAAGAAACAGTAAGTCCTTTCATCTCTCTCCCTAGTGGCATGTCCTTCTTGTGTGATATGAGCCTTCTGAAGAAGAAAGGCTCCAGAGCAGCTGAGCCTACTCCCCTCCCTTCCTCCAAACTCTGGGGGTTATCTTTCTCCTTTCCTCACCGAGGCAGGAGCGTGTTGTAGGCCATTAGAAGAACTGCTCTTTGAACTGCAGTGTGGACACAGCCCTGCAAAAAGCAAACATAGACTTTGTGTATTAATGTGTATCACTGTCAGCAGCCTTACACTGGGTACCAGCTTGTGGAAAGGACTTTTATTCTTCAGCCCAACATCGTCATTTTAAAGCATTAATTTCAGGGATGTCTCCTTCTTTCCCCCTAGCACGCACCAATATCGACTCTTTTTGTAACATGGTTCTTTGTAGGATTTGCCTGAGGCTTTGACACCTACGCATGCGTATCACAGAAAATCCTAGAACAAGGAACTTTGCTGCTGCTTCTGCTCCTGGTTAGTCTAGTCAGAAGACAAACTAGTGAGATGAAATGAAGAAAAAACCTCTTCTTTTTGCATGCTGGAACTGTAGAGATGTTCCCTAGTATGTGGGCCAAGGAGTCTCCTTGCATTGGGATAGTGCTAATAATCTTCTCCTGTGCAAACAGATGGAAGAAGAACAGGAAAGGAAACCAGATTTGCTTTCCTTCCTTGCTCTGTCCTTTCCATGAAGAAAATCCCTCAGGTTTTGAAGTCAGGACAAATAACCATTAGTAAAAGACAAGTCAAAGGGAAAAAGAAGGAATAATACCTGAATGCTCTTTATATTGGAATAGAGAAATCTGTCTTCCATCTCTAGGTGCAGCTGGCAGGAATACTTAGAAATGCTAGGTCAAGCAGAATGACACAGCAGTTATATTTCCTTCTCTGGCAGGCAAGGAAAAATGGTTCTGTTCTGCTAGGGAGCTGAATTCTGTTCCTGTTATGTTGTTCCCTCAAGTTCGGAAATCAAACATGGCATTCGGAGGGAGAAGAATTGTTCAGTTCATGGGAA
Organism: Lepidothrix coronata; assembly: GCF_001604755.1. Taxonomy (NCBI): domain Eukaryota; kingdom Metazoa; phylum Chordata; class Aves; order Passeriformes; family Pipridae; genus Lepidothrix; species Lepidothrix coronata. The sequence goes on along the minus strand of NW_016690239.1, from coordinate 2,550,188 downwards.
GAACTATAGGCTTTTGTGGGTTTCTTGTCCTCTTTCAAGTGTGTCAGCAGGCTGCCCTGGCACAGAAAGCTGAAAACATCAAAACAGCTCTCTGTCTTCTCTAGATACCTCATGGTGAGGGTCACATCTACACTTCTCTTAGCCACCAGGCTCTCACATCTGTTTCTGAATTTTTTGTATTTCAGACTAGGTAGTACTTTGGTTTTTATTCTTCTACATACCAGCCCTCAGCAGGTTTGCCCACCTGAAAACTAATGTGTGGGAAAAAAATAGTCTTCTTCCACTCAACAGCAGCATAGTAAAAAAGTGCATTTCCATCTTGGTAATTAGGTGATTTTTTTTTTTGTTTTTAAGCGTATAATGTTCTACAAATGCTTGCAGTCAAATAATAAATACCTCACCACAAACTTCTGTGATATTTTTGAACTTAGCTAAATGTTGGTTATACAGGCTGAAGTGCATGCCTATGTTTGTAACCTCTCTGATGCCACAAATTATTTAACATGAAGAATTTTCTTTCTTAGAGAGTTTATATTCCAGAACTGGTGTCTCTTGATCTTCCATTCTCAAATAGATTTTTGCTGAACTTATATAGTTTCCTTTGTAAAGGTTTGCTGTAACTACATTGTACCTGAAAAGGACATGCTTTTTCACGCAGTAAGACAGAGTTCTCTCCCTTCTGAAAATTGCATCTTTCATTTTGAAGGAGTTGTGTTCTGCTGTTGCAGCTTCTGCCTCCTGTTTTACAGTGATTCCTAATGTTCAAAGGGAATTTTTTCTCCTGATTAAAAATAATGACATTGCAGTTGGAGGAGTTTTTGAAAACAGTGGGAGGCTTCCTTGTTTTAAAAAGATGAAACTTTTTCAGCTGTAGATTTGAGGTAAGAAGGAAAAATAAAGGTAAGCTTAGTTGTGAGAGTTTAGATTTCAGTTAGAAACAAGTTGAATGTGTTCCTTACACTTGTGCTGATTTCTATAGAAGATTATATGGTAAGAGGATTTCTTGATGCTTAATATGTGATTTTGTCTCTGAGTAATCCATTTCAGCTTTTTAAGCCATGTAAGTATAGGAATTCAGAAAGGCAATGGGACTACATTTATGCACTGTCTTGAACATTAACAATTTTCCGTCCTAGTCTGGACTACTGGACTTTTAGTGTCTTCTGCTGAGTACTTTGTTAATGCAGAATATGAGAGAAATTAGTCGAGAAGATTAAATTTCACTCTCTTCTACCACAGAGGTACAAAATATCTGTGAAGCCTTTTTTTAACATAAAACTTGAAACTTCATGTTGTACTCCAAGCTTAGTTAAATTTTGATTAAGGTTTAATTTAGGGTTCTGGGAGTAAAACTAAATATTCCACACTAGTTGTAATACATTAAGAAATAAATTGTGATTAGTCTGACAGCACATTTTCATTCACTGTATGTTCACTGAGGATGAGTTAACGTTCCAAGGAGAGCTTTACTTTTCACTTCCAAAATATTTTTGCTTATATTCCTGATATGGTTTGAAGCTGGCTCTCTGCCAAGTCTCCAAACCTTACCACAAGAAGTCCCCCGTCCCCCCACCCCCAAACCTCAGGGAGAAGAGGGAAAGAAAAAAACAACCAAGAAAACTGAAATGAGAGAGAGACAGCTAAAGCAATATATATATAAATATATTTACACTTATGTTACAGTTATATACAATTGAAATATATATACAATTTCACAAGGGAAAGGGAAGGGGGAAGAGAAAAGGAACAAAGCCAAAATAAAATATATATATATACCAATCAGTAGCCCGAGATCTAGCAGCTAAAAGAATTGGCAAAAAAACTATCTTACTACTCTCCTTGGGACAACAGAAAGTCTCGCTGGAACGATCGCCGGCAACCTCAGTCTCCCAAGGTCTACAAGGCCCCACCAGGCCTCGCTCCCCAGCACGACAGACTCAACAGCAGGGGACCTGCACCTCCAAAGCCACCGGGAGGAAAGAGAACGAAGACCTTTCCTCTTTTCTTCTTATAGCCCAGCTTACGTAAAAATCGTAGGGAATACTGGGTAAATCTGGGCCCTTCCTTGGTTACAAACTAGTCACCAAGGAAGGCCTAGACCAAACTACCACAATTCCTTATGCCTATCTTTGATTCCCTTGCTTCTCTCCCACATCCTTGACATCTGGCATCATCAAAAGGCAATACCTGCCCATCCAGGTGGAGGAGAATCTGGAAGAGATCCTGTTTTCAATTTCTGTAGAGTAGCAGCAGTTCCAGGGATCCTTCTGTTTGATCTGCTGGCTGTCTGAGTTTGATGATCTCTTTTTCATTAAACAGTTGGTGAGCAGAAAGTGGAAAGGAAATTTCCAAGTGACTCCACAGCTGGAAGTGTTAATGGTTCCCTTGGCAAGCAGTTGTGTCAGTTGTTCAGTGTAGTCCCCTAGAGCAGCTTTTGATACACTTCAGAGGATTTTATATCCAGCAGACAGTAAATATAATTAGTAAAATTATGTGCAGTGACATACATGATCCTGGTCCATGCTATCTTTCCACCATTGTTCAGACTGGTTATTCACACTATGCAAATAAATGCACAGAAATCAAAGCACAGCTCCTGTGAGAAGAACTTACAGGCTTCTCTCTCTAAGGCACAAGAGCTACAGTAGATGTTCAGTAAATGTAAGAGAATTCAAGTTATAATTGAAGGCGTGTGGGTAATGTAACATGTAAACATGACCTTTATTTTACTCTTTCCTTTTGTGAGGAAGCCTAGAGCAAAACCCTGCCTATTCACAATTTAAGTAGGAATTGGAGCTTCCTGTGGTACACCATGGCCCACTAGGACTGAGGATGCCTCAGGCTGGCTTTAAGACATTGTGTGCCTTCATAAATAAAATAATGTGGTCTGGTGCGGGAGGAAAGAAAAGGCATATTGTACTGTTTTCTCAGCTGAGATGTGCTGCAGCTTAGATTGAATGTCAGACAAAAAAGTCGGCTGGTGGTAAGGTTTGTTTGTCAGTGACACCAAATCCTGACTGCAATTCATATTCAGAGCAAGATGCCCTGCAATTTGGTTATGTCCCAGGTACAATACCAGAGGGGTAAATGAGGATACATATGAGTGTTGTGGTATACCAGCTGTTAATAGATGCATAGGCTAAACTCTTTGATCTGTACAGCTACCATTGATGACTAATTCCAAAGTAATATTCATAGTGGTGTCTGACTAAAATGAATGGGGGTAGTCCTTTTATATTTGAATGGTTAGAACAATTCCTAAGACACAGTGTAGTCTATATAGTCCCTGTTATTAATTCTTTTCTCCTCAAGTTGCGATAGAGTATTTAATGTATTAAATCTGTTTGTGAGGAAAATGAGTGAATTGAACATCTAGAAAAGATTTGTGGTTGAATATTCGAAACGGAATATTTTGTTAGTTGCACTACATTTGACTGGTCTAAAATGTTCTGTGTTCTTCATAATAACCCTAAAATGACATTTTAGGATTCAAAACTGGGAATAGATAGGACTCCACTTTTAGGGTTAGAAGCCAAATAGTTGAAGTAGTTTTTACAGTGCTGTAGTAAGAAATTGTCAGTGGGATCTGGAAGGGGGGATAAATGGTTTGTATTTTAAGTGAAATAAATTGTAAGTAAAGTAGATTGTTGTAACTGCCCATAGAGTCCTAAATGTTAGATATAGAATTCATACAGTTTTTAAAATTCCCAAAACAACTGTTCATAGAAGTTGGATGAAGATAATAACTATTATCATTCATTCTAAATTGTAATTTTGTATTGTGTTCATTTCCATTTTACAATTTTTTTAGCAAAAACCACAAAAACGTGTGAGTATGAATAAACACTACAAACAGCCTTTTCCTATATTTTTAAAGGCTGATAACACTTAAAATATTTTACTTACTGTATTTCCAGGGAGATCATTTAACACCCTATTTTATAACAAACACCTTTAGCTTTCATGTGAAAAAGCTTTTGTTTGAAGGGTCTGCTATGGAATTACATTTATCAAATCAGTTCTTCTGAGTGTTTATGGTCTTACAGTCCTAAATGGCCATTGCAAAGGCAGGCTGGGGAAGCTGATGGCATTTTCTGATCATCAAAACTGTCTGCTCTGCCAGAACAGGACTGGCTTTTGCTCTTTGCAGGCTGTGAGACAGCCACTCACCACCTCACTGCTCCACAGTCAGACACAGACAGAGACTCCGTGGGTCATTTGAGATTTGGCCTCTTTTCCTCTCCTGTTGGCAGAGCACTAGATTACATGTATTTAATACTTTACAACTCTGTGATGCTTTACTATGACAGTAATGTGTTAACGATCATAAAAGCTTTTGAGATGTGACTCAATATCCTCCAATCCCTATTCCTCAGTAAAAATGATGCTCTAAGGAGTATCCACAACCACTTCCTGGCAAAAATATTCCCTGTGTTATTGTCTTTTAATGAAGAGAGTGGATGTTCTGCTTACTGTCCTCTTTCTTTTAATGTTGACTGTAGAAAACAGGACATCCTGGGTTCATTTCATTTTTCTCTAGACTGTAACATTTAATAACTGCTCTCAGACAAGGCTCCTGGAGACTGTGCTAGCCTGGCTTTCTCTGAATATATCGCTTTTGTGCAGTGCCTCTGAAGGAAAATGAAAGCCATACTACTTTTGTTTAAAGGAAGAAATTGTCCATGAGAGACTGGCTTTTTGCAGTACAGAGACTTAGAACCCTCAGAGAGGCCAAAATGAACCTTGGGAAATAGCTTGCCCTGAAAAAGAATATAAAGGAATTGACCCACCATTCCTCAAAACGTGAAGAATTAAGGAGAAGGTCTGAATGACCAGATACATAGACCATGAGGTACTAGAGAGACAGTTTGCCAACTGTTCTTTCACTATCCTAGCTAGTACTTCTAAAATTCCCACTCCATCTGCTATTGGATTTATGATGGACTATTATTAGTGATATTGCCTGTTCATACAAATCAGGGACTTTGGACTGACATATGAAATAGTCCCTGCCTAAAAGGGAACCTCAAACAAAACACAGAATTCTATATGTCATGAGCACATTAGAAATTCTTTTTGTTGTTCCTTTCAGAATTTCTTAGCTTTCTTTGATGTATGCTAAACAGCTATGTGAGATCTTCTGTGGTAATTTCATTCAAAATCAGATTTAAATTTCTTATGTTGAAATTGCTTTTAAGAGTTATAATTGCATGATTCTGCATTTCCCATAATGATCTACTTCAGCTTGTATGGTGGATACATATAGTTAGTCTCAGTTATTGCTGGCTGATAAAATAGTGTTCTAAAATAATGATACTTAAAACAATCTTCATCTAATCATGACACTAATGAAGTTTAAAATATTTATTTTATACATTGTAGTATGTCTAAGTAATCTTGAGAGGAGAGACATTTTGATTTTTTGCATCATGAATAATTAATGTTAGTTAGAGATTAGTAATTTTGTTGACCTTCTCTCCATCATTTTTTAAGTATTTGAATATTGCATGGCGCGTATCATATATCTTTAGAATTTAGGTTATGGAAACTTCCTAAGCTTGTTATGCTCTGAATTTGCCTCTGACTCCAAGTAGTTCAGAGCTTCAATTCTAATGAGGTCAGTGAGCATGGCAGATATTTATTAACAGTCTGTGTGAATTAGGCCATACTTTCAGGTTGTTATTTCAACAACCTAATTATATCTGGGTTTGATATTCCAATTTACTAAGTATTACTGACTCCTGTAATGGATAGTATGCAGACAAACTGCTGCTTCTGACAGCACAACTGAGAACAACCATTCTGGTAGCTTAGACATCCATGAAAGCAAGCTCACTGACGAGTAAAGGACAAGGAAAAGAAGGAAAAAAAGGAAATAAAAGCAATGAAGAGAAAGTTACTTTTACAAGAAAAAATGCCAAGATGCCTTACCATGATGTTTTCTACTGTTCTAAAAACAGCACTGTTCTGTATCAGGTCTCAGCATCTGCAGTCTTCAGGTTAGTATTTTTTGTGTGCTTACACAGTCTGAACTATTCTCAGTAAATGTGACTCTGCTGTGCTACTCTTTTTGATTAGAAAAAAACAAAACTGTGTAATAGATAAAAGTTATAATCAGTTCAGAGTGTGTTTTTCAATTTTCTAGCTTATTTGAAAAGTTAGTGCAGAGCAATTTAACTTTAGACATGACAGGGAAATTTTCAATGTTGTTCATCTGAAGGTAGCAGTTTAATGCCAAACATTTTGTAGGAATGGATCACTTGTGATTAATATCTCATTGCCAAAATAACCCTATTTATTTCAGTTTGAGATTTTTAAGGTTATAGCTTGACATTTTTAAAACAAAGAATTCAGCCTTATGTTGAAATATGTTTAATTTTGAAGAGCCACATAAATTATAATAAAGATTGAAAAGTGTAGATATTTTTATATGATTAGCAAAAAATTGTTTCTTTACCCAATTTTTAAAATTTCTTTTTGCATGAGCCTTTGGGATTTTTAAAATTTGCATCCTAGTTTGGGACAGGAGCATTCTTGGCAATCATTTCTGCACTGTAAAATTATTTATGGGGTTTTCCTAATGTTGTCTGTATCTAACATACCTATACTCTTCTGTTTGTTTTCTCTGCTCCTGTGACTACTTTACTATGTCCTTTGGAGACCATCTCCTTGCTCAGTACCATGGGGGTGCCGCAGAGTTCTGCAGCTCGTATCAACCTCTCTAGGCAATCCTTGCATGCACCTTGAAGTCTGTTAAGTTCTCTGATACCTGTTTTTAGCTGGCTGCATTAGGCTTAATCCTCTCTAAGCTTCCACTATGACTTTTTTCAAATACTGTGGAGATGTAGGATGCAAGTAGTTGAGCAGCGCGTGCCACATGTAAGCATACAGGAGCATCTGCATTATATGGGGTGCTTTGTTTGGAGCTGGATGCTGGGATATCTGGAGGGAAGCATCCTATGAGAGGCTCAACTCTTTTGCTGTTTGAACTCAGAGGTAGCTTGCAGAAAAGTAAAGTGCTTAGGGGTACATACCTCGGGACAACTGAGCTCATCCAGCAATTTGCTGCCTTCTGCTGTCTGTGGCCTTGGGCACTTGGTCCTGCTTCCATCCTTGCACTGAATCTATCACTGTCCTGATCCCTTGCTGAGCTGACTTAGCTCACCAAGCCAGCAGAAAAACAACCTAGATGAGAGGAAGGAAAAGGTGGTAGGAGTGTTAGGTTGTCTCAGCCACCTCATGGGACATAACCAGCAGCCAATATCTGGGGAAAGTGATAGAAAACAAAAAAAATAAACAAGAGTTTGTAAGCAAAGTTACATCAGTGACACTTTCTGGAGAAGGCTTTGCAAGCTATCAGTTGTTATTATCCAGCAGCTTCAACACAGCAGTAACAGTTGTATTTCCTATATTTCCTAGGGTTGTATTTCCTTAGCTGAGGACCCCTGGTGGTCTAGTGGTTAGGATGCGGCGCTCTCACCGCTGTGGCCTGGGTTCGATTCCCGGTCAGGGAACTCCTCCGGGCAGATGGAGCTCGTCAGCCCTGTAAGGCCATCCATCTAAGAGAAGGTCACTCTAAACAAACCTACGTCCTGAGGACCTCACTGCCACTGTCCAAGCTCGCAGATGAACCTTAGGATTAAAGGGTGGGCTCAGTTCAGCGCACACTGTGTCTCACCTAAAAAATCCACTGCGCAGGCTTGAAGGGTAAAAGACCTTTCCCAAATCTTTGTTCGTGAAGACTGGCCATGAATGAATGAATGAATTTCCTTAGCTATGTATTCTTGTAACTTGCACTGGGAAGTGGTGAAGGGGGTTGTGCAGTTAGGGCACAGTGACCTGTCCGCGTGAACAGCACATGAGGTGTACCCAAGTACCGCAGGTACTGTAGAGCTACATGTCCCCACATGTGGTTGCATCACTATGACTGTGTCTTCTGTTGCATGGGACATGGCTGAGTAATTTCTAAGGAAAGGACAAAAGAAAGAAGGAACTGAAAACTAAGGGGGAGGCTTTCTAAAGAAAGGCTCTGAGGCCTGTACTAAATGTTGCAACCTATGGAAAATAAGGCAGCAGCAACAAGGCAAAACAGGGGAAGGACTTCAATATATGTGGAACAGGATGATTCCCATAAGCAGCTTGATCTATTTTGGGTGAGCTGATCGTAATGGCGGTAACACAGTATGATGATACTCTATTCTGGCTCTGTTGCAACTTTTATGCTGCTCAGAAAATCTACAGCTTATTATCTAGTGTCTTGCAGACACTAGACTTAAGCACATGCTAATCATAATCTTTCTTTTTACTTTGTACTCTCTCGTGTAGTTATTACAAAATGTTGTACTATTCTTTGTGAGTTCTCCGAAGTCTTAGGAGTGAAATGATGAATTAAGGTAATATCAAAATAGCAAGTGAAATAAATGCTTAAAACTGCATGATGTGTGTGCGAGTAAATTAAGTGATTGTTATTTTCCATCTGATAGTGTAAATGGCATGTGTTGTGGTAAACGGCAAAAATGGAGTAGTTAGCAGTGAGGATATGTTGTTTTACCATGGATTATCAAGGTTCTGCTGTACAAAAGAATGAAAGAGCTTAAGTATGGTTTTGATAACATGTATCTTGGAACCTAACATTTAAGTGATTTTTTTTTTTGCGTAATCTTTTTTTTTAACCTTGTAGTTATACAATTATACCATGTAGATATACAATTTAACCTTGTAGTATACAATGCTCTCTAAATGATTCCAGTTTCCACAGTGTGACGTTTTTCTGTCCCAGTTCTTCTCAAAGCATATCCTGATTGGTACACATTCTGCAGACTCCATTGTCTGTGGCAGCAATTTGATACTTACTATCATTCTGTCAGCTGCTTCTTTCTCTTGGAGGCTTCCTCTCTGCTTGCCTTATATCATATTCATTCATTTTTCTCTCTCTTTTCTCTGAGGAAGCCTATAAAGAGATATATGATAAATTTCTTCAAGTAGATAATTTAAAATGAATATCTGGCTTTCTTGGTAAGTGGGACAAGGAAAACAAAGTTTTGATACACTAGAATACATCTGGTAAAGTCTTAATGCAGCAAGAAAAAACATCCACCTGTATTTCTGGGAGCAATGGTCAACCCTCAGCTCCCTCACCAATAAATCTGGCTTCAGTTAAATGAATTTCATGTTCCATCACTGTATTTTATTGTTCCCTTAGGTTATCTAAAACCATTGCTTTTGCTGTTGCTGCAGTCAGTGATGTTATAGAACTTTATACTTCAGTCTGACCAAAAGACTCCAGTTAACTATAGGTGATGATGATGAAGACAATTCAAACTCTTTCTCTACATCATTTAATCTCACCTTGAATCATCTGTATGTCACCAGAAATACAGCTCAGATATGTTGTCTCTTCACTATTCAGCTTATTTATGTGATTCCCAAATTGTCTTCCAAATAGACAACCATCTGGATGTTTCTTAATTATTTTTGTAAGGACTTGTTAAAAAATAATGATTGTTTTTTGCAGCCCTACTACAGTATTGTTTTAATGAAAAAAAACACAAAAAACCAACCCATGTGTAATTATTCAATCAAGTGTCTTCAACACTAAAAAGTACTGATATATATGCTCACATATATGATACCTAAATAAATTACTAGGAGATAATCAACACAACAAATCCTAGAATTTCCTTCTTTTTTTTTGGTATAGTATCTTTTTCTAATATTCAGCTTCTAGCACTTCCCAAAATTTCTAATGCTTTGGAAGAAATACTTTGTTTTCATGGATCTGTGGTTTCCACCACTGCAGATAAAGTAGCAAACAGGTTTTCTGAGACAGTTTGACAGAATTCTCTTAGCTTGCAAGAGACTGATTGCTAAAGAGGAGGGCACATCTCAGATCTCTTGCTGTCACTTGTCACAGAGGCAGGAGGCACAGGTTATCCTCCCCAGAATGAGCCAGTTGATTTGGAGGCTATAATGAAGCTGACCATCAGTAGGCTCGCTACCTTACACTGACAAGGGATGCTTGATAGAAATGGAGAAAGATCTGTTTTGGGAAGAAGGAATCCAGTTCCTACCAGCATCTTTACTTTTCTAAAGAAGAAAAGAAGAAAGGGACTCTGGGGTGTCTGCCCCTGCCAGGGACTAGGGAAGAGCTACCAGCCCGCTGTTGCTGCAGAGCAGGCTGGGTGCTGACTGATCAGCAGCCAGTGTTGGCTGAAGATATTCCTCCTGTTAAGTTAAGAACTTCAAGCTGTGCTCAGTTTTCAACTCACAGAACCAATTTATGGGTGGTATGAGGAGATAAAGCTTCATTGGCTTCTATGAACTGACCTACATTTATGCTGGTGGTGAATTAGGCAAAATATATTCATTCCAGCTTGATCTCAGAACCTTTGATTAAATTATGTTTTTCTCTATTGTCTCATGAAGGGCTACATCTGGTCATGTAGAAATAGCTTGTAACAACATTGAAACATAAATTATTTGATGAACTACTTAGGACTATTCACTTAATGCATGATAATCCTGTGAACATGTTAATGAGCAGCAATTCTCTGATGATTGAACTGCTTTAAAATGTCTTTCTACTTATATGTCATTAGAATGAACTTGGCACTTCTAAAACATCCATTATTCATCATGTTCCAGTGTTGCATCTGACGGTGTATCACTAATTTCACTCACTTAACAAAACAATCTATTCATTACAATAGTTTGAAGCATGTTTTCTACATCAGAAAAATTCTAGTTAAATATACAATGTTACTTATCTTTACAAATATCATAGAGCAAAAAGTAGCATCCCAAATTGTAATTACACAGCGCATTTGGATATGCTAACTAAAACTAAATAGAAGTTTTAAGAAGAACCTTCAGTTGAAATAAATGATTTTGTTAGCTGGAGGAGCAGGATTGGTAAAACAGCTCACCAAAAGCAAAAGTTGACTTTTCTTTCTGAAATAGTTCAGCAAACATTTTCTCAGTAATGCCTTTTCACGTGTATTTATTGTCCCAAAAATTTAAGAAACAGAGAAAGAGAATTTTTAGTGCAAATATGAATACTTCTAAATATATATATTTTCAATGGTTTTTCCTGCTTCTCCCATGTATTTTTTCATTTTACAAGTCCTGGATCATTCCAGACATTGTGAACCCCATTAAATCCTACATTAGCTTTGGTCCATTTTGAATCTGTGTGTGATGGCTACTTCAGAAGAGTTTCTTCCCAGCAAGCCCAAGAGATCTATCTCAGAAAGTGTTGGACTGCTGTATGACTCCATGGTTGAAGATTTTTTACTCATGTTCTGCAAGGACTCTTCTCCTTAAAGCAGCAGACAGCTTTTGGTAGAGGAGTTAGATAGAATATCAGCTAAATGGACCACTTGAAGTAGTATCAACAGAAATGTGTTTTCTTTTCAGTGTAGCTAAATGAATTTCCAGCTGAATTAGCAAAATTCTGGTAAATAACTGTGGAGATGGGCTAATAACCTCCAAACAAGCCAGAAGACTTTTTTCTCAGAGTGAATGAGAGTCTTATAAAACACACAAATATATGGTGATGAAACTTTCAGTCTTTAGATGCTGAAAACCACTTCAGTCTCTTAATTTTACTTTAAAAATGCTTATTTGCCTGGCTAGGAAAATAGTCAGTAGGCACTTATGCTGGGCTTACTTCTCAGAGTTTTTTGATCAACCATGTTTTTAACACACTCTATTTTGGTCTGTTGCTGAAGTAGGATATTTGGGCAGATATGAGAGGTTTATGAATGCTTTCCTAGTAACCAATGGAGTTAGGGAGTCTCTGTTGTATTAATACTTTCAGCAGCTCTTGGTAAAATAGAAGTCAATATATTAATGATTAACATAAAAAATTGTTAAAATAATGTGAATAAAATATGTGTTAAAGAGATGGAACAATTGTGTGATAAGAGGAAGATACTAAAAAGGTGGATTTTGAAACATTAAATAAGCATGGATCTCTCTGTGCTTGGCTAAGAATGTTGATGGCATCAGACTGCACTAAGAAACTCAACTCTGTGTTCACTTTTTAACATTTCTGTCTCTTCCTGTGAGTCACAATCCTTTTTTGCTCATAACACAATAAATAAGAATTAGTTTGCAATGAGTTAAGAATTAATTGCAGTGAATTTCTACTGACGCATTTAAAAACTATCAATATAGTTCTTTTTCATGAATCTTTCCTTAAAAATGTCAGTTTATGGGACATATATGTGATGCTTCATTTATGATAGTATCAAAATTGAATTAGTGGTGTCTCAAGCTTTCATACACGTTTTTATGGTTAGACTTCTAATGGTAAGTTAAACTTTTCCTTCCAACTAAGCTTGATAGTGTTTGTGGACATATTGCTATAGCTTTGCCTATATTTATGTGTAATTCAACCTATAAAAAGCCTTATGTTGTATATGGAAATAATTCTGACTGTTTTATATGGAGGAATTGATATTAACAATGCAAATAGTTTCTACAAAATGCTAGAATAAGGACCATTTTTAAATCTTAATTAAGGTGTCTGTATTTCTTTAATGCAGCCCCAGTTCTCCCTGGGGCATATCAGCAAAGCCAGACTCAAGGATATGGATACATGCACCAGACCAGTATGTCGTCCATGAGGTCCATGCATTCACAGCCTCATTCAGCAAGCCTGGTGAGTATCGGATTTAAAGGAGAATTTTATTTGGTAAGCAACATATCAGCAATTGGGAAATCCCTTAAATATGATTGAATTGATCCCCTTGAGTTCTACAGCTAAACTATTTGACTGTCCTAGTCCTAAATGTAAGTGACAGTCCTCATGTATAAAAAAGATTTAAGAGACTATAGGCAGTGGTAAGAACTCTTGCATCAGAATGCATAAAAAAATAATTTATGATATCCAGAAAAATAACTGAATCTTTTACCTACTTAAAACAAATAGTAAATGCTTGGACAATATTTCACATGCTGAACTTTATATTATACTCTGTGATGAATTCATGCTCCTAGCACTGGATGAAACCCACTGATCTCTTAAGATCACCCTGTTGATTTAAATTAGTTTCAATTTTTTTTGACTCGCTGATTTTGCACTACAGGCTTTGTGCCTGTCTGCATTACTTATTTCTTCTTGTATAAAGCTGGCTCAGTCTCTGTGTTGGTGTGCCCTTTCTAATTCAGCTGAAGAGTCATGCACCAACTTGTGCCTGCTCCAAACTGAGTTATACTGGTGGACAACTGAGAAGAACCTTTATCATGAAACTGTGGCTACGAAGTTCTTAATTGTGGTGGATGGGAATGTAAAGCTGGAGTGAATATTTCATTTTAGAAGTAACTGGTCCTGGTAGGAGAGCTGAATGGGTATTCAACTGGGATTTTTAGGAAATTGAGCTTCTTTTTTCCTTTTGAACTCTATATATATAGAGTTCATTTTTAATGGTTATCATATTTTTTAAATTATATTGCTGCCTAGAGATTCCATAGTTCAGATCCAATCACCTTTTACCTTAAAAATATTGACTTGCAATTTTGAAGTTTAAACTCTTTTGAATGGATGTATATTTACTACATCTGTCACATTTTAGAGATGAATAAATATTTAATTATGAACCAAACTTAGAGCTTGCTGAGCTTGAAAATGTTTGTTTTCCAGATTTCTGAAACTTGTATTTTTTTTGTAAGAGTGAAACTCTGTGACATTTTGTATTGTAAAGATCATGATGTTCTGTGAGGTGTGAGTGGTTTCAGGCTTCCCAGAGTCTTATCTGCCTGGGGCTGAGGGGGCTAACTTGCTGGAAAATCTGGGATTCAGATACCTGCATCTTTGAGTGAATCAATAACCTGAGAATCTCTTTGGACAGCTGCATGACAGCTGTGAGACGGCTGATGCTGGAATCAACCATTAATTTCCAAGGATATCACAAGGCATTTGAGGAACTGGCTGTTTTCCAAAAGGGCCAGAGTACAAAAAGTAGGAGACCGGAAAGCCTCGACTTTGCCAGGAGATTTCTAGTAGTTGGGGAGTAAAGCAAACAGCTTTTAAATGCAGCAGATAGAGAATGGAGATGCCTGCAAATCTTGAAATGCACTTACCAACCTTTGCAGCCATGTGGGCAGGTAGATGACTACTATTACCCTTCTGTCTCTATGTCCCAGTGACTTATGTGGCAGACTGTTGAAACAGCATAGTTTCAGTCATCATGAGAATCAACATCTGCCTCTCCTTCCAGAACTGGAAATGTAAAGGTAGTAGGAAAAGGAAGGGAGTGACATTAAAGGATTTTAAAAATGAAGGATTGACTTATTTCGACAGGATTTCTTATCCCTTTTGTGCAACTGTTGTCACTTGACATCCTTTTAAGTGATAATAGCTGCTTATCATGGGAAAACAGCAAACATCATGATTTGAACAGATCTTGCTGCTGTTAAAAACTGAGTGGGCTTCCTTGTAGACAGTAAACCCCAAACATTTCCAGAAATCAAGGACTGCTGCCTGGTGCTGACTGCTAACTTGCCAGTCTGGTGAGGAAGACATGAGCATGATGTTGTCACCCCAGGGTGTTGATTCTGCTCCAAAAGAGGCATCTCAGATGCGTCTAGAAACCTGCTGTGCTCCTTTGGCTTTCCACCTTCATGCCAGAAGACTGCGTTTTCATTACCCTGTGAAGCTTATCCAGGGTGCTGGACATGCTACTCTCAGCTGTTGGGATGATACAGAGGATTCTCTGCATGTGCTTGGGGGAAACCCCTGATTGAGGATGTGTTTAAATGTAGTAATTAGCACAGACTGAAAATATCTAGTCTTGGAGTGCTTTTAAAATGTGATATGGACATGGTGTAGGAGATCTGACAAACACAATGTTTAGGTTCATTGTTTTCAGCTGCTTGTTCAGTTCTGGGCTTGGAGCAGTACTATCAGAGATGTGGTGTTGTCTGGCTAGTAACAGAGGGAAGAAAGAAGTAAGAGAAGAAAGTAACAGCAGGAGGAGATTGAAGGAAAGAAAACCTAGACTAAATAGTGACCTCAAAGCACAAACAGTTTTTGAGACTTAAGTAGAAGCAGTGAAGGTGACAAAGTCACTCATCAGTGCCTGAGTATGGCCAGGACATCTCTAGGGTGAGAGTGATTAAGTTCCCATGGGTTATATCAGAGTGAGCATAATTAAAGAGTTAGCTACTGTCGTAAAACTACTCCTTTCAGCTGATTTGTTGTATTGTTATCAAATCAGTGTCCCCAAAAGATATAAATTAATTTTATAATCATGCCCACCAATCTTCTATACTGAGAAACCGAATTTTTCTAATTTCTACAGTTTCAAAATTTGGTTTATTTCATTTTAGCTGTGTTTTGTGTGAGGCATGATCCTAATGCAATCTTTTGATAGATTTTTTTTCCTCAGATAAATTGCTTTATTTTCTGATTCTTAACTTTTGCTCACTTTCTGCGAGCAGTTCTGCATAATGGGCTGAATTAAATTGTTGCTTAGATTACAAAGATGTTTTATAACAGATGCCTGCAGGCTGTTTGCCTCTTTGGAAAACAAAACCCTTGTTGCAAGTTAGCTGCTGTATTTGAAAGGATGCTCCAACAGGTACTGCTCCTTGCAAGGAGCCATCCATAGAATGAGTATAAACTAGTGGATGAAGTGGAAAAACGTATCTGTCAGTTCAGATCTATCTAGGGAGCTGAGAATATAAATTGGTCTTCAGTTCTTTATGTGCAGAGGACTTAACTGTTCTGTCTAAGCAGCAGCTGTGAGATAGACCTTTGAGGAAGTGAGAAATAAGTGAGTATTTGACTGTTTTACAAAACTCTAAACTTTTCTTACAACCTGTTGTACTCAGTACCTGCTAAACTCACTACTGACAGAGGAATAATTCACTAGAATGCATTTTAAAAATCCCTTTTTTGAGTCCTTTAGGCATTGTAATTCTCAATTATATAGCACAGACTACACTCTGCAGTGATAATTAGGCATTAAATGCTAACAGGATTATTATGGAGATTTCTCCTGACAGCCATTTAGCACCTAATTAGGTGTTAAGGCCATAAATTTAGGTTTCTCAGCAGCATTTAGGGCCCTAATAAATTCTTTTGAAGTTTGAAATTACCAGCTTGTCTTCACAACTGTGCCACCACAGTGATGTAAACAAGCTGCCTTTAAGGAGACAGCAGTAGTATGTCCTTTGCCATCGTGCTCTAAGGATGAATGAGCATCCTTCTGAGTGAGCAAGAACTCTCTATTTTTCCAATTTTATGTTGGTTTAATAAAACATTTAATCTCTTCTCCCAGCCTTTGCCCATTTAAGGGAGACATATAGGCATGGCTCAGAGTGAAATCCATTTGCTGTCTTATGCCAGATATAGATTTATTACCATTTTTCTTAAATGGACCTTCTTTTGAAATAAATTTTTCAAAGGCCTAACTGCTGCTGAACTTGTAATAGCATGTTTTTCACTGCTTTTTCGGAGTTAGTTTAGAGAAAGTCAGTTAGTTGAAAAAGTTGGAAAAAATAAGATTCCTAAAGGCAGAGGGTCTTCTGACCGCTAGTTCTCTTTAAGGAATTTTTGGTGATGATAGAACCCACCCAATTACTTGCTGTGATGTAGTGCATAAACGATGATGCTTTTTTTCATCAACTCCCATGAACACTTGGAAGACTTTTAGGAACCTTTGGTTGAAAATTAGTCTTGGTCACAGCCTGTAGGACAGCAAAATTACAAGGCACTGCAGAGAACAATTATACAGAGCAAGCAGTTCAGAGTAGGCTTGTCAGGAAAGGTGGTCTCCAGTGGTCTCCTTGTTTGAACAGGAGCTGATTCTCCATACTGTTTAATCTGCACTACCAATTATAAAGGCAAATCAAAACAAGAAGTGTATTTCTGGCATGGGAACAGAAATGATAAATTGCCTTATAGTGTTTGGATTAAATAATTCCACATTTCCAACATGTAACAAATGGCCTCCTCACTCTGTATGAAGAAGTCTCCACCTTTTCAGAAAACAGTTTTACTAAAAACACTCAAAACCCCATATATGATATATACTAAAACTAATCCAGAACTGTTTTCCTGGTCTGGGTAGCAGAACGAAGTTAGCTGTCTATTAAAAGGTTCAGACAATAATACTAGGCATAACTCAAACATTGACTGTTTTTACCTTTTTTTCTCTTCAAATCATTCTACCAGAAAATTTCAGCTACTTATGATAATATAGCAAAAATTACCGAAAGGGAAAGTGAATATTGTCAGTGATGCTTGAACTGTACTTGACTTCTCTTGAGAGCCAGGGTAAAAAAAAGAAAGTATTCCTGGGAATTTTAAAATGAGTTATTTTTTTCTTCTGTTAAGGTAGAAGAGGAGATTGTTCCCCCTGAGTTTCAAAATCCACTTTGAATTCCAGTATAAAATCATAGCATTTTATTGATTATGAGTGAAAACAAATACTCTATTTAGAAAAATAGAGAAAAAAAATTTGATATCGTGGCTTACAGTGGGCAGAGTTGTACAGAAATTTGGCTTAGCTAATGACGGGACTTTATGTGCTAAAGAGAACATTTTATCTGATATGAAAAAATGAGTATTCATAAAAATTATTTTTACAGACTTTTTGAAATCTTGTTTTTTCTTTAGATAATAATGCATCATAATTCTTAATTCAGGGTAGAATCCTAATGAAATGAAAGACATTCCGTGAGATGGCAAAGTTAATGACCTGGATGAAGACTGTGTTCCTTTTTGTAGTGAAAACATAGGAGAAGCTATTTGGGAATCATGCAAATAGGAAGAAGAAGCACAGCTAGCCATGGCTGGATGTATTGAACTGTTACTAGTGAATAAATGAAACAACAATTAGAATATTTCAAGATGCAGTGAATGGCTTGAAATCTGTTTGTATGAGGTCTTTGGACAATGTAGGTTAACAAAAATAATTATTTTGCTACTCAGTATTCACTGTATTTTTGACAGGGTGGAGAGAGTACCGTTCCTTTTCAACAGGTAACTTGTGATTTTACTCTCTGCCTTGCTCCCTCTATTCTTTTTTCCTTCTCTTTTCATCTTTGTGCAAAGAGAAGGAATCTATCTCTGTTTAGACTTGAGACTTGACAGCCTTGTTTTCTTTCCTTCAACAGAGAACGTATAGAGCTATGTATGACTACAGCGCTCAAGATGAAGATGAAGTTTCCTTCAGGGATGGTGATTATATCATCAATGTGCAACCAATAGATGATGGCTGGATGTATGGTACTGTTCAGAGAACTGGGAAAACAGGAATGCTTCCAGCAAATTATATTGAGTTTGTTAACTAATTTTTGTCTCTACTCCTTTGAGCTTTATTATGATTTACTCAAAATCTAACCTTTTAGAAAAAAGTCAGAAGAATCTTTTAAGAGTACATGATCATTACGTTATCACTGCTATAACAGTTTGCATTCTTACTCGGAATCCAATTTAGACTTCTTTAAAATAGAGATAAATAAACCGCAAGAAGCTCAGAGCTTTGAAAATAGCATGGCTTATAATCATGCTCTCTCAAAATGAAAAACATATATGGAAGCCTGGTGCTGCCTATCCTATAAAAATTTTAGTCAATTACCTGTAAAGGGAAAATACCTTTTCCCTACATATCAAAGAGGTTATTTCTCTTTGTAAAACCAACCATAAAATCAATGCACTTCTGGCACTCTGAAGTCACAGGAAGTTAACACACTGAGTTTGAACACATCTTCAAATTATTAGGGAGGTGTTTAACGTTTGAGCAGTTAGCATCCTAATAAAAAATAAAATGTTGAGTAGATAATTCAGTCATTTGATATAATGACAAGTAATATGCCAGTAAAAAAAACAGTAAAATCCCCTACTGCCCAGCAGCCTTACAATGAACAGGTCCATTTTAACAGCAAAATTTTCCTGACTCTTGCATACCCACATTTATTTCTGCATTACCCATTTTTTCTTATTTACAAGTGACCTATCAGCTTTGCTTGCATCCCAATCCATCAGTTAGATCCATGTCTAGATCCATGATTCTTCAGTATCTTTTCCACAGAAGATTCCTTGCAAAGACTATCTAAAGTATAAAACCTGTCAAGTCTTTTGTTTCCTTCTAATAATAACTAGCATTTAAATAGAAACTTACATTAGGGCAACGTACAACCAATACTTCATGTAGTTCCTTTACCTTCACTTGTACTGCTGTAAATAAATATCCTGTGTGAGGCCCTGGTGCTGTGCAGTCACACAAAGCCTGCAGTCATACCCCTCCTTCTTACCTACCACAGGTAACTTGCTTAATGGCTGCTTTGCTGATGAGCTAATGTACCTACCCCTGCTTCAGAAATACTTATGCCTCCATCGAGGAGTGGAGGAGAGCTCTGTTTATTGTAGTGCATTTCAGATCAAAAAATCTTGGTGATCCAACAGTGGGTTGTACGCTTGCCAAATGTTTAATGATGGAGAAATATGTTTTCTTTTACTGACTTGATCTTTCTCATAACTGACACTGAAGGGAAAGCTAACTAAACAAAAGTCCAACATACTCTATGCCATTATGTTTCAGTTTAGCCATCTGTAGAAAACAGTAAAAATATTCTGCTGACAAACCTTCACATATGCTATTTGGTGTCTGTTAACATTATGGTCAGAACTGAGAGATCCAGGTCTTACTCTGTGAGGCTGAGGAGAGGATCAAACAACTGGTGACATAGTGGACCTGTAAGAGGGACTGTGTCAGCAGGCTTGGGTCACAGGGAACTTGCTTTTGCTTTGACTGGATGCTGCATTCCCTCCCAGGGAGAAATTCTGGGAGGAAGGACAAAAGAGTTAAAGATTCATGTGGGAATGAATCTGCATCTTGTGCGGATGCAGATGCAGAAAATGTTTTTACTGATAATATAATTTGTGGAGTCCAGCCATATGCTAGAGAAGTTAGAGACACTTGTAGTAACCCTCAGAATGTTGAGTCTGCACTGGCTTTCTTCCATTTCTAAAATTTTTAAAGTAGAATTAAATATAGAGCTTATAGACAATTTTGTATTTCTCATTTCACAAAGTAGGCAACTTTGCAATATCTATTTAAAGAACAAGGAAGGCAGTATGGATTTGTTTTGTCAACTGAAAGTTGTCAATGCAAATACCTGCACATTCTATTTTTGCATACAATTAGAAATTGGAAAGCTTATGCAATTTTATTTTGGGTTTTGCTAACTCGGGGCTGATTCCAGCTGCCAAACAGAATAGAATGACTGCATTAAAAAAAAAATAAAAATTAAAAAATGTCCATGACTGTGGAATTGCCTGGGCTTTCTTGTCAGCAGCCTAATTCCAAGGCTAAAGCTGTCCGGGAGCATCTAACTTCAAAAAGTATTGTTTAAAACCAGAGATTCACTACTGTAAATATCCAATCTCTATGGGTGACTGCTGTCATTTAAAATTCTTGAAAGTTTTGCATAAGGAGCTGCTGCTGCAGCAGAACCTTATGCATTGCTGGTGACATCCACGTGAAATAGCAAACTTTGCAAGTGAAATGGCTTTTTCAAAAGGCTACTGTGATATGCTGAGCTAGAAGCTCTGAAAAAAGCAGTCTGCTTCTGTGTTGGTTTTCATCACCAGCCGTCAACAGCAAGGAGAGGAATTTCATCTTATGCTGGGTAGCAAATTTTTCAGATGATGCCTGAGGCACAATTGGCTGTCACTTGCTGCTTGCTGCTCTATTAGCTGTGTAATGCTGACAACAATAAAAACAAGTTGTCAGTTTGTTAACCCAATAAAATTTAGAGAATAGATATATTGAATCAAGTTACAGATTTTAGTGATTTATAAAAAAGAATCTCAACCTATAAATAGATGATCATTCTTCCTTAAAGAGGAGACGACTTGCAGTGTTGAACACTTTATGTATAGAAGTAAATGAGAAAATGGGCATTTGATGACATTAGAGAACTATGTTGTAATAAGCAATCAAAATAAAATTTCCTTTATGAATTTTGAAAATTCATTAGCTTGGTAGAGCAGCTAAAGCAATATGCAAAAAAATAAAAGGTCAAGAAAACAAAACAGTATGAGAATTGTATTTCTCTTGAGAATGGTATATCAGCAAAATTATTAAGATCTGGTTTAAGTTACTCATTCATGTAATCAAGTTTTTTATGTCATATATGCTTAGGAATTCATGTTTATGTGGAACAGTTCCTGCTTTTTGATATAAAACAAACTTTAGTGTCATTATGCAGCTTTTTTCTAAGCAAAGCAATCAAAGGCCCAAAATTATCAGAGTGCAATTAAAAAAATGTTTTTATAAGATCTAAAATTTGTAAGGTGGGGAAAGTAAGTCCTAAACTAAATTGTGCCAGCATAGGTTTTAAAAGGCATATGTTGGAGCCTGTTACGTGCAGTGTGATATAGAGGTGAAAAGATGTTATATGCTGTCTTGTCACCTTTAAAATATGTATTCCTTTTTAGCACGGCATGTTCCCCTCACTGTTCTTTCTTCCCGTAGTCAGTTTTTCTGGGGAAAGGAAAGGACTTTTACAGAGGTGAATTTCCCAAGCTGTTCCAAAGTTCAGATTGGAAGTTCACATGTTCTCCTTTTAGAAATAAAGAATTCTGTAAAGAATGCTTTAATTCTTGCTAACACGAGTATAAATGTAGAAAACAACATAGAGCATATTCATACATATATACAAGAACAAATGGGTGCCTTGCTTTTCATTACTCTTTCTTGCCTGGCTAATCTTCATTTTCTAAACAAAGCTACGTACAGATACTGCAGTTGTAATTTTTCATTATGGAACATTAGCATTTAATCTTGATGAAACAGGGTTTTCTTGATTACATTTGACATACAATAAACTACTTCAGCAGATTGGGATTTGACGGAGAATCACCTCCCATGGATTATGTTTTTGACAAATGTGTCCCTCCCGAGTGTTCCTCAGGGATATGGAAGGTCTCCAATACTTGGGAAGGTAATAATTCTAGTTTTTATTGTACAGTGACTGCATGTCATCTTGTACAATGGAAAAGAAATGACAAATACCAAGGTCTTTGGCAGAAGGTGGTACAGGGTATAAAATTTTAGATTTTAATTAAGTTGATTAATACTCCATTTAAACTATAGAATATGCTTTAGTTAGTAAATGTTTAAATAATATACTGAAACAGACAAAAGATGCTGTTGAAAGAAGTTCTCCAAACTGATGTGCTGGCAAATGTGAAGTACTGGTGAGCAGTATAAAGAATAAACCATTTTGCAATGCTTTAGTGATTTTCTCCAGCTTTATGCCATAGGAACCCCATCTCTCCTTTGGAAAGAAAACCTGAAAGCTCTATTTCCTATACTGCCTGCACTACAACAGTATATTCAAAGGAATTTCATATGCTTCTTGTGTCTGATAAATAGAATTTGCATATTGTACTTAAGTTGTAATCCAGTTGTTGTTGACATTTGTTTAATTATTATTATTTTAGGGGGGAAATAAGCTATACTGTAGCATTTCAATCGTGTATTTAATATTACTATTAGAAATTGCTAGACCATTGGAAGACAGCAATGACTGTATTGACATTGATTAGCATGATGTGGAAACTCGGCTGTTGGTTTTTGCAGTGTGATATAAAAAGCAAAAATGAACCGCTGTGCAGTTTGGCTTATGTTTGCTTTAAAGTGTGTAAAGTTTTAGTTATTTTGCAAAACTGTACTGTATTTGGGGGTATACAGTTATGGAGGTAACAATTGTTTTTCAAAGGACAGATAAACTTTCTCTTGGATCATATGATGTATCATCTTAATTTGGCTTTTGTTATGCAGAAAGTTAACACCAGCTATTAAAATATATTTTAGTAGAAATGCTTTAATTCCTGTTTCTTCCTCTACACTGTGAATATTTAAGCTTTGGTGGACTAGAGCAACATCATGCTGCCCAAAGTACTAACCTATGCAAACTAGTTCACATTTTAGTTGATGTCACAGTGGATGTAACATAGCAATTTTGCAGAACATTAACCGTCATTCAAATAAAATATTAAACCCAGCATGATGTATGTATTATATTCATAAACAATACTCTGTAAAGCTACCATTCCCATAATATAAGCTATCAAAGATGTATATTGTTTTAATTGAGGAAGCTTTGAGTTTTCAAACTTAAGTAGAATATTTAGCACTATTATTTGTCAAGCTTGATTTCAGAATATAGTTTCCTAAACCACTGTTTTATTTCAGACATGCCCTCTCCTTAGAGGGTTAACTTGCTTTCAGTCTGTATTTGTAACTCTTCAACTGAACACCAAGTTACATTCCATGCCCCTTGATTTGTTTAAATAAGCAAAGATAGTAAGTGAAGGAGATCTGCTGATTTAATTGATCCTGGTTTGCTGGACTTTGAATGGGCATTTGGCTAGGCATGCTCTCAGTGCAACACTAATGAAAAGAAATTGATTTGCTGGCTTCTTTAAGACAATTTTATATACAAATGTCATTCTTGGGTTATCTTTATTCATTTACACAAGTCAATTATTTTTACAACATTGTAAGAAAGTTTAAGTTAAAATAAAATCCAGAAGTATTTTGGAACTGCTCTGCCTGTAGTTGAAGAAGATTATTATGCTTAGGGACATGTTTTGTTTATTTGAGTGTTAACTGTATGGTATAATGGACTGCATTAGAATATTTTTACCAAGTGTTAGTTTGAAGAAGGCTGTTAACAATGAATGAGGACAAATGGCCGCTACAGATGGAGCTGGTTAGCACCTTTTAGGTAAGTGATATACCTTTGCTACCACACTAATTTCTCCTCAAGAAATACATGTTAGCATTTCCTATGAAGTTTCATTAGTTACAGAGCTTTGATTCCATGGTCTGAAATACTGCCAGAATAGCAAAATCTAATCTTTATATATACTGTAGCAAACAGCAGTTTTCAATAAGAAAAAGATTTAAGAGCTGCCAAAATGGACCTCAAGCCCTTGGAATGTGTTTTATTTGAAAATCTCTCCATAATCTGCTAGTGCTACTGAAGTATTTGATTTTTGTTTCTATCCTAAATCTATATTTCAGGTGAAGGTCCTCCTGGCAGCCACTGATGTGAACTTGGTAGGAGTCATGTGTTCAGCATCTGAGGGATTATGTCCTTATTCAATAGCAGTGTCAAATCTAACAAATGACTGAAATGAAGAAGGCTCTTCTGTCTTTACTGGCCCCATAGAATGTAATTATCAACTTCATAAACACTTGAAAGTCTTGTGGAAACTGTCCATGCTGTGTATTGGATAGGTTGAGAGTTTCCAGCTATCACTGCTTTTAGGATGCCCTTGTGTCTGCTCTGTCACAGAACTGGACCTTTGATTTTCTCTGTTGTGTTAATTGGCAAGAATAAGCTAATATACCATAGAGTTCCCTGTACAGAGCAAATAGTTGCCCAGTGCATTGGCTGTGACAAGTACTGCCTCCCCTCCCTTCTCCCACTCACACTAACAAGCCCAACCATGTTTCTAATCCTGTCCTGCGGTGACTACCTCTCTCATCTTTCTGTGAAGCTACCTGTGGGACACAGTAAAATGTTATCAACAAATGATCCAGATTTGGTTTTTTTCTTCCAAATGATTCCTTTTATCATCATTCTTTCAATGATTCTGTTTATTGCACAACCTCAAAACCAGTAATATTGACATAAGGAAAGAGGTAGCATGACCTGGGTGGGAAGGCGTGCTGAAGTGAAAAGCCACAGATTTCTTACTCAGATTTTGCTGCAGAGGTTATTACAAGTCAAGCATATGTCTGAGGGTACCATCTGAATAACTAACCTGTAAGCTGAGCAGTACTGTGTGGATTTGCTTGACCTGTCTGAGTGTATGTCTGTACTGTAGTGTCAGAAGTGACTCTGGGGTAGTGTGCAGATACCTCCTTCAGCTTTTGAACAATTATTTGGAATCCCAAGAGCAGGCCATCCACTGGCATATGGCATTCATAAAGGCAAATTTATCCTTCAAGAAAAGGAGATCTCAGTACAGAGGAAACAAAATGTCAATAGGTTTAAAGTGCGTTTTCTTGTGCCCTGTGGGAAGGAAATCCTTTGTGTACAGTCAGAAGACTGAGCCCCATGACACTACAGCAAGCTCCTATCTCTGAACTGTATTTAGAATTATAGTGAGATGATGTGTGACAGAGCTCACCAGCTCCACAAATTTGATACCATATAATGCGCTATGTGCTGGGCAAGTATTAACAATGACAGCAGAAACTGGAGATTGATATTTATGCACTATGTCCTAAACAGAGTCTAAACAGTCCTTGATTTTATATATTTTAGCTTTGTTTTCTTTCCCACCTGCCTGCTGTTGACAAAATCTACATAAGAACATGCCTGTTCTCATGCAGAAGACTACTGGCTTGTGGCTTTGACCACTTGTGTCTACAAGGAGAGATCCCCAGATATTAACATCTGGCTCTTAAAATACTGCTTGGCATATAAATATCCATTTTCAATGATTTCACAAACAACTGTCAGCTTTCGTGATTGTTCTTCAATTCAAGCCATATTTTTTCCATATTTTTGCTCCTCCTCCATCTTTCTTCTTGTGACATGCTTATGATCTGTGTTGGTTGTACAGCAGCTTTTCCAGGACTCAAAGGAGATACTTTTAAGAGGCTTCTCAAAGCACTGAGAAGAATTTAAATTGCTTGAAAAATGGTAGTGTTGTCTCCTCATTAAGGTCTTCCTCCCCCAGCAGTTGTCCACTGGCTTCACTGTACATTTTGGTCTTTTGCTTCCTCTTCTTTCTGTTAAGTTCTGACATCTCTGTCACCAAACCTGGTGGGCTTGGGACCCCTTCAGTCAGGCCTTTACACCACTCTTCTGCCTCCATAGTTTCTGTATTCAGATTTGGAACTTAAAAGTGGCTCACCTATCTGTTCTCCTGTCAAGATCTTTGAGCAGAACTCAAAGAATATTAGCATGTACCCATTTACCCCAAGAAGTATTACATTTCTGTTGTGTCAGCTTTGAACAATTCTTTGTGAAGAGTCCTCTTGACTATGCTTTCCCTGGCCTGCCTTGCTGGTGGGTGCTTCTGGCAGCTTCTGAGCTGTGCTACTGATTTCAGAAAAGAGGGAGATCACAGTTTTTTCTCTCTGATCAATACCTAAATCACTTCTTGTTCATTCTCTTCTTCAGAGGATTAGCATCTTCATTATGTTGTCCCTAATTCTGGGCTGAACTCTTTATTCAGGAGTCATTCTCTCTCCATCAGTGAAGGGCTCATGCCATGTAAATGTAGTCTGTTGCTCACTGTGGAAGGTGTGTTGATAGGCACTGTCCTGCTAAACGGAACATTTCAGTTCCTAGCACTGCTTGTCCTGTATTCATAAGATAGGATCTCTGTGAAACATGATTATCTGTACCAAATCCCAGCCTTTCTATAAATAAATGTGTCTTTATAAAGTAAACACTTTTTTCTTACTTATAGTCCATCTGACTCAAGATGACATTGACATCCTCCAATTTCATAGATAGTAGTGATATTAGCAAGCATGCATCTAAAATGTGTTAGATGAATTATGCTCTAAGGTGCTGTTTAGGCAGACCTTGATGACTGCAGCTATTTTACAGTATGGATATATCAAATTAAATGGGATAAGTGGCATATCAGGTCTTGCTGGCAAGTGGTTCAACTGAGAACTGAGTTTATGTATTTGAGTGACCCAGCTATTCAAGAGACTGTTGTTTTCATTTCTACTCCAGCAGTCCAAAACAAATACAAGAATTAGGTGACAATTATTCATAATCAACTAGTTAGCTATGCAGCTTAAACAATTCCTCCATCAATATGGAAGTGAATAAAATCAATCATAGTTTTGGCAAACCATGTGCAAGGTGGATCTAGGCATTTGAATTGACATTCAGCATGCTTGCACTTCCAACCTTTATCTTTCCCTCTTCTAACTTTATTAAAAGTTATTAGTGTGCTTTTAGAGAAATTAATTTTCAGTAGAAGAATAGATTCAAGGGTCTTGTAAGGTCTTGGAAGACAACATTTTACAGTTATGCTTTCAAACCTTTAAGTTACTTAAACTTTTAATTTGGTCCCTTGCATTTTTGCCTGGCCCCTAAAACCCACTAAAATGGTTTTGCTCTGCTCTATGTTCAATGTTTCATTTCCTGTGGCAATTAACTTTGTGAGAAGGGAGAAAGACCATAGACATTGGAGTACGTCAAGTAACTTTCTCTTCCTACAATTTTTCATTGCTATGCTAAATAACATCTGTGAAATATCCTTCATTTCAAGGCTCTTCATTCCACTCTCATGAAACATATTGCACAAGTGCCATAGCCCCTGTTCAAATGCCGCTGGCCACAATGCTCTGTTGCACAGCTGTGATTATTATGAAAGGGGGGACATTTGTTACAATGGCAACAGCTACAGTCTTGATGTCAGAGCAAGGACTCCTGCGAGAGCTTTCTCAGCTTGTCCTTACTTTGAAAATGGTAGTCATCACTGCACTGTACCAGTGCTCTGTGAGATTAGTAAAGTTATAACTTTGCAACTTGGTTTGTTTTCTGGATGCTATAAAGTCAACACAGCTGCAGCTGCTTTTGAGCAGATTGATTTTAGATGCTGTTTTGACTAGTTGCTGCTTATGTTTTTGTTGGTATGCTACCGCTTTCTATTTTGACTTCTTATGGTATGGTGGCTAAGCCAGAAGAATACATCAGATCTGCTCATTTGAGGGCCTTCTGCCAGTCTAGAGATGTATGTTTTCTTATTTTAAGCCTTTCTCCTTTTTCCAGCACTGCCAAACTGTTTCTCAAAGATCAAGGATATGAACAGAATTGTACTCACCCTCTTGCAAGAAGGCAAGAACTGTGGTCTGAATTGGTACAAAATGATCCAAAACAAGGGCATAGTCACTGGTCACAATCAAACTAATTTGTCCTCTAAGTGGAACACATGGCACGTGAAGAACACACACTCCTTTGCCCCCCCCCCCGATTTTTTTTCTATAAATATTGCTGGTCTAGTGACTGTATATTTTAAGGTTACGTGAATCCTGTCCAAGAAACACACTTTTTTGGGGGTAAAATAGCAACAGGCTTTTCATGTATAATTGCAACATGCATTAGCCTGATCGCTGTCATGAGGAACCTACAACTGGACCAGAACTTCACATTTAAATAAGGTGAGTATAACAAGATTATCTAGTCTGTGCTTTAGATTATTTTAAAAAGCTTTTTCTCATTTGAATTCTCTACAGATAAGTAGTGAAGGGTTTTGTACAGGATTGATCAGCTTTATCTAATTTCAGAAAGCAATGTTGTGAAACCATGGATCTTATCAGAGTAAATGGACCTTATTTCTTAGTCCAGACCAAGGTTTCTTAATCTGCTGTATTTCTTGTTTGTATTATGCTGTGTGTTCAGCTGAGGCAAAACAAGGTCGAAGAGGCATATTTTAAAATACATCTAGATTCAGAACCAAGAAGGTGAGAGACAAGTGGGTTTTTCAAATCACATCTGAAATCTGAATCTGGTTACAGAGTGATGGAAATTTTACTCAACATTTTAACACTTCAGTGTGCTTTAGGAAACTGGTCATCATCCTTTAATGAATTGCATATAAATACTGAAATGGTCACTGAATTAGGAATCATAAAATTTTGTTTACTCTTAAACCAAGTATCTAACAACTAGACTAGAGCTGTGTGGACTTCTTTCTGACTATTTAGTCTAAGGACTGTTTAATTAGGCTGTGTGAAATGGGACATGATCAGTGAAATGGGTGTCGATTCTGAACTTTCTGTAGTTTGGCAGTTAGTGATTCTTGAACCAGATACTTATCTGGATGAGGGTTTGAGTTACTGGATGAAAAGAGCTAAAGCAGTCATGCTGTGAAAGACCATCTCTTCTTTATTTTTTATAACAGACCTGAGATACACCCTCAGCAGAGTGTTCAGGGCCATGAAACATAAGTGGGGATGGAGGAGTGTCCATGCCATTCCAGCTTGGAGATATTTGAGACTTGGTTTTGGCCACAGCATTTCCTACATGCTATGAAGAAAATATGAAGGGGTGATATATAACACAGAGCTCTGAGTCAGTACAGCCTGTTTGGCTAAGTGTATGTCATGCGTAATTTTTAAATCATGTTGTGTGGAATGGGTGGGAGAATGCTTATGTTGGCCTTCAACAGATAGGAAATCCTCAAGCAGAAATGGGACACTTGGAAAAATTGAAAGCCAAGTCCTAATTTTATCTCCCAGCTTTGTTAAGGGTATGGGTGCTCCTCACAAAGCTCTGAGGAAATGACAGGTTTTGCTGCTGATTAGCTGATGGTGCCTTGCCTTTACTGGTGGTAGCAGGTCCTGAGTGCAAACCTTCTCAGGCCAAGTCACTCTGGGTGGGTGACCTTGAGGGCCACCTTCTGGTAAAACCTGGATCTCAGCACTGCCATTCAGCATGGGCTCAGTACCCACAGATTTCTGAGCTCTCCTTTTGATTTTTCTTTTTTTTTTTTTTTTTGAATATAAGTTGCTCTTTCTACTTTGTTGTGTATTTTTATCTCAAGCAGCAAAGCAGTAGCTGTGGCAGGAGGGACACAGGGATGTGTTACCTGGAGGTGGGAGTGCAGCAATGGAGGTGGTGGAGCCAGTGTGCCAGAGGGAATACAGACTCAGGGAAGGCAGAAAGAGCTATTGAGCCAGAGGGCTGTGATAGACCATGTTACCTGGGAGCTGAGCCCCACCACTCGCTCTTGCTTATGACAGGCAGGAAAGGGTAGTTGATGTTCAAGCACCAGTTCTCCTAAGTGGATATGTGAGCACTTGTGATGAATATTTTTCACACTCTCCAGTCCAATTACAAAGCCTGGAGGAACAGAAGGAGCACTGCTGGAGTAAAATTTAGGTTTTTTTGCTTCAAATGAAATTACACTTGAAAGCATTTAATGCCTTCCTTGGCTGGCAGTTTCAAGTGTGGTAAGTTTTACCATGAAAACCAGCCTTCATAGTTTACTTTCTTTCATGTTGCAGTGCAGAGGAAGCTTCTCTTGTTTCTTCTTTTATCTGGGTTGTAGTGGGAGATCTCTTTACCTGGTGCAGTGAAGACATTAAGAAACTGCCACTGACCACAGTCATTTGCTGTAATTCTTCTGCTACATATAGCATTGATAGCTATGTATCTATCCCCATGTTTCTCAGTCTTTCTCTTTTTTTTAGAAAAAAATATCCAGCAGCTGAGATAGAAGCATACAACAATGTCTCTTTCTTCTTCTCTGTTGTACTGAAAGAGAAGATGAGGAGCAAAATAATTGCATGTGAGCTTTCAATACAGCCTGTCAGGGCAGGGTGAGCTGTAGTTCATTAGTCCCCTTAGCAGTAAAAACGGCAGTCATGTAAAACTGGCACAAGGGGGCAGGTGTGCACCATTGAAAATTCTTCATAGTTTGAAATTGTGTTTATGAATGATCAGAATTAGCTGCAGGACATAGACTGGTAACTGTCTTGTTACGTGCATAAACGGTTATGTTAATTGTGTTTTAAGAAAAATGGTGCTGTATATTTAATTAGAATGAAAACTCTCATTTCTACATAAAACAAAAGGGTTTAACAATACAAATTATTTACAAAATTTGACTTCCAGTACAGATCAATAGCAGAGATAACTAGGGAATAAAGATATGTTTCATTAATACTTTTTACGGGATCAGATGAAATGAACCCTTCAGCTACTGTAATTCAACACTTAAAATATAAATATGTGGTCGCTGTGTTGGGGTCATGCTTAAAGGTGTCCTAGTACTTAATCATATATACATGCTCCCTGAACAGTGCTAATTACTCAGAAACCTGTGGTGGTGTATATGGTGGAGTCAGGAGTTCATAGAGTTAAATGTCTGTACAATTGCTATATATGACTGCAAGAAGAAAGCCAGCGCAGGAGGTGCAGTCAAAGAAGAGCTGCAGTGAGAGTTGTTACAGCAGCAGAGCTTTCATTATGCTCTTAAGACAAATTAATCTGTTGTAGAGACATCTCATGCAGTGACAGCATTTTCTTCCCCAAACCTCTCCTTGCTGTGACATACACTGCATTTTCTTTACCTGATCTGTTCCACATTTAATCCAAAGCAAATAAATACTTTTATATTTTTATATTAAAAGTCAGAACTCAAGTGCTAGAGATAAAAACAGTAATTTTATTTCATGCGACTCCATTAAAAATTAATTTCTGTTGCTGCCTGGACTTAACATAGACTTTGTTGCTCAAGCAATGCCAACTTCAAAATCGTCTTCTATTTAGATTAATCTGAAATTTTTCAGTATACAAGACATGGAGATGAAGCTTTGCAAGAACAGGTGTTTCACGAGAACTTCATTGTGGCTGAGCTGAAATGAATATCATTAATACAAGTGAATAAATTTACACATATGCATTTATACAACAAGATATATACACGTACGCAACATGAGTTTGCAATTCAGTGCTAATCTGAGAAACTAATTTTTTGTGGAAGAAATAGACACTCAAGACTGTTTAAAATCTGACTCTTTTATTGTTGTAATACCACGTGCCAGCAAATGATCAAAACTTAACGTGAAGCAGTGGGGCTCTGTTCAGCTGCAGACAATGCAAAGGTGAATAGCTGATGCTTCCCTGCTGCCTTTCATGTTTCCAAGCACATTTCTCAGCCTCACTTGGATTGTTCCAGGTCAAAAGTAAGTTTCTTTCCAAACTGATAACATCTGACTGTGAGAGTCATCCCTGACTGATGTTCCCTATATATTTGATATCTTCATTTTGCCTAATGACCTGTATTACTGATGTGTTAAAACAGTTCCTTTACCTTTACTTTATATAGGTGAGCATAGCTTGAATCTCTCTTGCATTATTTTCTTAAGATTTCTTCATATGCCAGTTGCAAATAATTTCAGTTCTCTGAATTTAATCCATTTTCTCTTTGTTTCTCTCATTGTCTAAAATGTGTGCAAAGATCAGAAAGCTTCAGCAGAAGCATGGAAAAGAGGACAATTCTCCCTTGCTCTAAGAAATGAAGCCAGTTATGTAGGGTAGCTGAGGTCCATGACTGTGATGTAGAGAAGAGCCTGGGAAGCATCTCCTCCACCAGACACTGCTAAGACTTGACTTCTGCTCCTCTTGAGCCTTTTTATGAAATCTGCTACTCTTATAGCTCCATGTTGATGATCAGAGCATTTGGGATGAAAGTGTATTCAGATTCAGGCCAATGTGGAGGTCTAGATGTGGCTGTGTGGCTTCAGCTCAGTAGAACTAAAACCGGCTCCAGCCTCTGGGAATAGGCCTCTGGGAAGCTGTCCATTGAAGACCTCCTTCTCCACACTCTCTGTGTGGCATCAGACAGGCTTCTCTTCTTTATTTTGGAGTGCGGTGAGTGGCTGCTAAGTGGTAGGTTGGCATGAATGCCCTTTTCCAAGCTTTGAGTGTAGATGCTACTGATACTTACAAGGAATCTCTACAGTCTTGAATTTTCAAAAGTAATTGCTTGTAGTTCATTAAATTCCTTACTTATGTCCCTAGCCCCTTAGCCTGAATATCACCAGGATGCATTTTTTTAGCATTTTTCTGTGCATTCTCTTTTCCAGTCATAACAACTATCTACTTCCACATAATTTTGCTAGTAAGAGTTCCAAAGCTGCTTTTAGCTTGTATTTTTGTTGGGTTTTCTTGCTTCCCCCCCCGACAACAGTTTACCTAATTAATTCTGTCTATAGAAATGCTGGATTCTTCCCACTGTGTTTTGTGAGTGTAATAAAGAACAGAGCAGAAGATATGCGAGTTTAAGTTTAATTCCAGATTTTATATTTTGGTTATAGCTAGGTCATTGCCAAGATGTTGTAGAGACACTTTGATTAAAATAAAAAAATACATTACCGAGAGCAGGAAAACTGGGTACCTAAATAAAGCTATTTAGCATGTCATAATCTTTTAAATGCCAGTTACCTGCTGTGTAAACCTGGCCTAAAAGTGGTTTCTTTGCAACATAATCCAATCCCACGGGAAATATGTTAACATTACAAAAGTGATTTGTACTTTATTTACACAATGTGATCAAGACCATATTCAACTACTTTGATGAAGACTTAAGTTATGGTCTGTGAAGAGGAAGTGTCTGTCATTGAAAAAATTTCTCTGCTTCATCTTTCAACCCTAGTTGATTTTCTTTCTCAAATTTTATTTGATGGTGTTTATTAACCTACATTTAAAAAGACAGCTAATTTTAGCCAGGTTAATGATCTTTGTCTTGGCATATTGTACAAGTTATTTCTGACCTCAGTCTCAGAAAACATGGAAAAATACTATTTCCTAAGTTTAGTGGAAGATTTGTGATAAATATTACTGTATTTACTGAGTGTTTGTAAAACATCAAATTATGTTCCACTAATGACTATTTAATGCTGAAGTTCAGCACATCTCACAGCTGGGTATTAGCTAATGAACACAAGATGGTCTAAATATAATAGCTGTTTATCCTCTCAAGGAAAAACACAAGTTTTCTTCTGGAAAGCCTGAGTGAAGCTTTTAAACCAGACGGTTTTGCAGACATGTTGTCATTCCTCAAATTAAGAATATTTCTCCACTGCCTGTCCATGCTCTAGGAGGTATGAATGGTGATTCAGTAAAGGACCACCTTCTGTGGCTGGTTTGTTCAAAAGCCCTGCCGCAGAGTGATACTCTGCCATGCATAAAACTAGGCCACTGAAATTTTGCACATGCATTTTAGAAGAGGAAGACTACTGTTCCTTGTGTTCTGACCCAGTTTGTGTTTGTGTCATTATTTTCTATTTCCAGAATTCTAATTATTTTCTATTTTTGTAATAATTTATTACTTTCAGTGGAGATGACACTGATTTTGTTGGTATACAATTTTGGAATACTAGGGAGGGTCCAGACTGCTGCTTTGACCAGCTTTTTTTGGTACAAAGTTGGGCTGTTGAGGTCCTCATTACACTAGGACTCGACTGCTTCCCAAAGTGACTTGTTGGTATATTTTGTATGCAATGAGTAATTAATAGAGAATTTTTTATGAATTTTGCTTAAATAGTTATCTCTGATGGTGTTATGATGTAGAAATTGTGCTATGAGAGGCTTATATGTGCAATAACTTGGAAATAAGTCTGGATGAAACAATACTGGATTTTCCAATGAAAACTTGGACATTTGTTTCTCAGAGATTTTAGTGTCTGTTTTTATATCTGTGCTTTGAAAAGCTCTTCCTGAGCAGACAGACAAGTGATCTGCTCAGTCAGCCCCAGCCTTAAGCTCTGAGAGAAGTGACAGGCAGAAGGCAAGAAAACAGGACAATAGAACATGTATCTGTCTTGCACAGCTGAGAAGTGCTTGTGATATTTTTTCCCGTTTTTGCCAGATCTTCAAACATCACTTGTCAAATAAGTTAAGGGAATTCATTCTGTAACTCTTGTTAACTCCATGCAGCAGAATTCAATGAGGATGTGACAGGTGTTTTGAAGTTGCACCACAAAGCTCGTGGTTCACCTCTTGGTTTTCTGGCTGAAAACATCATCACTGCCTGTTGTGGTTTAGGAATGGCATTCTGCAATTTTGTGCCCCCCAAACTGAGACTCTCCCAAACCAAACACCACTCTCTCACTTCCCCCACTTTCCCCTCCTCCTTCCCACTCCAGAGGTGGGGTTGAGAATTGGAGGCACAAAAAAAAGGTGAAAAGTACAGGTTAAGATATGAAAAATTTACTGGAAACAGCAATGAGATAAGAAAACGAACAGTAATAGCAAGAATATTAATAACATAAGTATACAAAAAGAGAGTGATGTACATGCAGAAAATGCTCACCAACCGACCTGATGTGGTTTGACCCTGAGACAATGAACAATGGTGGCCTGTCCCTCTGCGACCAGATTTTTTCCCCAACTGCAACCCAATTTCCCAACTGCAATCCCACGACCATCTTCTTCTCAAAGTGAAAATGCCTTACTTCCACACTCCAGTGATGATGGAAGGTGGTATAGAATAACAACCTAGACATGCCCACATGGCTCCAGGCTCTGCCCCCTCATGGGTACTGGGAAAAAATCAACTGTCCTGGCTGAAAACCAGGACACTACCAAACAACTATCAGAGGCGATGACTAATTTTCATGCCCAGAACTGAAAAGCATATTATGGCCTGCAGATAGCTCTTCCAGTTATTCATTCCAAATATTCAGTGCTTCTTTTTGCTGAAATTAATCATACACTTACATTTCTACATTCTGACTGAGATCTTACTAGAAATGCTACGCATCAAATGTGAAACACAATATCTACAATGGCATAAAAGGAAAATCTATTATATATATTGGGATTCATGAATCTGTAATGTCTTTCCTACAGATGTCAAAGGTGATCTATGCTGTCCAAAATGGGACCTAAAGTAATGCCAAAAATGTCAAAATATGCTAGGATACTTGAGATCAGGAGTGTCTTGCTATAACTGAGAAGTGACTTATGTCAACTCCCTCCTTGGAGAAATACTGAGAATTGGAAGAAGGATTACAATTTATTAATAGCTTATTGTTGACTGAGTAGCTTTTCTTGGCAGTACATGTCATGGATGCAAAACTAATTCCTCAGTGACTAATGTTTCTCACTCTCTTTTAAAATTATCAAGTGGTTATTACATGATTGTCTGTTCGAAGAACATTATGGGGTAAAGTTTCGACCCTTTTACTTTCCTTATTTTCTTGCTCCTACCAAGAGTTTGTATGTAAGTTGGACAAGTTGGATACAATTGCTTACTTTTGTGTAAACCAGGGGAGGTTGGCACTTGACATTTTCACTTTTAGACAAGTTTTATGGTAAAAATGGTGCTTTAGTTGCTGTTTAGAAGCTCTCTCTCAGCTAGTGTATTCCAACATATATATGTGTGCATATATGTATATCAGTCTTGCATCATTATAACACACAAATGAAAAGCTAACTGGGACTTTGCTCTTTAGAATTCAATTTTGGATTTGTAAGACTAAGTGGAAAGCAGAGATAACTGCAGTTCTGTGGATTGTTTTACCTGACATGATCTATATTAGTGAGAAAAGGAACTTGCTCATTTGTTCCACCCTGTACCCTCCTTACTATTATGCAGGCAGAAGTGTCTGTACAGCCATACAGTGAAACAAATCCAGCAACTGAGCATGACCACAGGTAACTCATAAACAAAATCAGTTAGTTTTAACCTTGATCAATTCCCCATCCCAGGTCCTGGTCCAGCTGATGGATGCAAGCTGATACTGAGTAGTAGAGAAAAAAAATGAAAGAGAAAAAAAATCTGTCAGAACTTCTTAGTAGAAGATAAATTTCCAGGTAGAAAACCTTTCTTCAGTGAGATTATAGGCCTGTTTTCACTGTTTCCCAGAGTGTAGCACAGCTTTTTTTTTTTAAAAAAAAATCTAATTAAGTGAGTTTTTTTCTTGGTTGGTAGTTTTTTTTGTTGTTGTTGATTTGTTTTGGTTTTTGTTTGTTTGTTGGTTTTTTGTTTGTTTGTTTTTGTGTAAAAGGTTTTTTCCCATCTCCTAGGGTATTTACAATTAAGTTTAAGTCTTGGTAAAGGCCTATAATAGAAACAGTAGTAAAACCTAGACATACTACCTTGCTATCAGCAGTTTAATTTCATCTAATGTAGGCATACAGGAAGCTCTAGTATGGTGTTTCACTGCAGATTGTCATGTTGCTGTCATGGTACATCTGTCCAATGTAGATGAGGTTTGAGACAAAGCATAGCTGCTGTTTCACATAGTATGATGTCAGTAAGGATTTTAAAGTCAATTTTTATGTGAAGGTAGAAACATAAGCATTAGAATTTCAGTTCTTCTGGCAATGTTTTGAGCTTGTTCCTACTCTATAAACCAAGAAGCCTGCTGTTTGAAGGAAGTTTGCTAGGATTCTTAAGCTAAAAATGGGAGGTTTTGCTGGGCAGCTTGGGTAAATGTATATGAGGTATATTAGGCTAGCTAGCCTTGCAGCAGAAAAGTGTTCTGTACCATTAATAAATATCTGCATCTTGTTTTGTATAATCCCTACAATATTAATGGGATAACATTAGAGATACATTTAAAAAAATTAATGTATAATTTCATGTTAGTGTTCATTGCTTTCAGGGTCTGTATTTAGAAACAAGCATGTGCACCTCTTCTGCTTGGGCCAGAAGAGATGAGAACACAAGAATATTATAAATGTTAGGTTGATGTGTCCTGATTTCCCACACAGACATGATAATGCAAATTATAGAGCCAGCTCTGACTATAGGCATTGAAAAACAGGTAGGGAGTTTCCTCTCTCTCTGATGACAATTCTCTCCCTTCCTTGTTCCTAACCTGTGGGCATAAACTCATTAGCAATAATGGAGTTGTTACCTTCAGTATTTTGTTTTCCTCCACAGGAATCTAAATATATTTTCTTCATCAACAAAAAGACCATGAATCAGAATGACTACTTTATAAAACAAGATATTATAAAAGGAAAGGAAACAGTGTTTGAATGCCTAAGCTTTTTGTGGGCAAACCCAATTAGCAATAAAGGAGTTTTGACTTTACGGGAAAGCTGTGATGGTAACTCTATTAGAATAAAAACCAGACTATTTTCAGACTTTATCCCTTTAAAAAAATCTTATGTCCATTTGCATTTTTTTCACTATTGAATTTCCAACCTATTCATGAAGAGACAGACACTTTACACATTAAATTATGCTTTTGTGTTTGTACATTCAATAGATCTTTTCAGTCCTGTAAATCCACTATTAGTCCTATTACAACGTTTGCTTATGTCTTTTCTGTGTCAGAAAGCTTCTTTCTATTCAAGTCTGCATGAAGTAACAACATTTCCTAATTTAGTACAGTCCTACTATATCAGAGCAACCCACTGAGCAGTTGTTCAGCTGAATTAGCTGTATGAATTCATTGGTCCTTTGCCCATTGTACGTGCTTGGGCACTCAGTGCAGAAGAAGTCCCAACTTTCCCATCACAGCATTGCTGTTACATGCTTCTCTCCCCCTTCTGCTCAGCAAATGAGCAAATACCTAAAATGTCTTTGGTGATGATGAAGGCTTGCTGTCTTAATTTTAAACCTGACATACCCAGTGTATGGTGTAATTCAGGCTTTGTTTATCACACATCTTGTGTTCTGGGATACAGGAGGGCAAGACTTCTAAAAGTATTGGGTGGTTCTTCCTCTTCCCTCTGTCGTCCCAGCAAGTAAGCACCTCATGAATCATTTATTTATGACTTTTTCTTTCCCATTAAGCTCTACTATCCACAAGAGCTTGGCAATGCATACATTTAAATATATTTCAAGAATTTAAAAAATTAGCATATACAAAGTCCCTTGAGAGGTCTGAGATTCCCTCTCTCTGAGATTGCAGTTTAATGAAAGCACCAGAACTCCATAGTAGATTTTATGTCTGAAATATAAAGTTCCAAACTTACAGTTTGTCCCCAGAATGACCATATATCATCGTTAAATCTAGGCAGATAATGAGAAATTATTTGTAAACATGACTTAATTGGATGCACACCACTGAGTCATTCTTTTAAAGCTTTGGTGAGAAGCAGGCAGCAAAAAAAAGAGACTGAATGAGCTTTGAAGACTTAATTCTGTCTGCCAGGCTTTTTCAAATGGATAAAAAAAGGAATGAACAGCCTATGCCTTTGCAAACTCAAAGCATGTCGTTTTCCTCCAATTCATCGCTTTGGCCAGACTCCCCTTCTATATGTAAAGTGAATATCAAAGTTAGCATCCTTTGTCCCACTATCAGTTGCAGTATTTTTGGTTGTATCAGATGATGTTTGTACAACATAATAGTTTACTGGCCTTGCAGGTCTGGCAGCAGCTGAACAACTATTAGGGGCAGTGTTAAATTTTACAGACTGCTCTAAAAGCACAGCCTTGAACTCTGTGCAGGGTGGAAGGCTGACAAGAGACATAGTATCTGAATTACAAATACCTCTAAACTCTTCTGTAGCAGAATGCAGCTTTTGAGAGATGTTGTAGGAAGCAGGGATGAAATACTGTCCTGAATTTAAATTTTGTGAAGTCAAAGTAATTTTCAGTAGCTCTAGAAGAGAGACATGCTTTAGTATTGGAACTATTATAATAGAAATGCATTTTTAGAGACAGCAGTAGGTAATAGAGTCTGTAGGGTAAACAAGGATAGGAAATAGCACAACATTCTGAGATTTCATGCTGCCAATCACTCCAGAGAAACAGAATTTATATAAATTCCAAGAATGTCAGAAATAGGCCTAATCTAATGTAGAGAGCATTAAAAAAGAATACACTCAAAATTCTGTTGCTGATTTATTTATTCTACTAGCCAGCACTTTCAGCTTATGGCTAAACCATTAATATTCGAGGAACAGAAGAAGAAGCCTTGACTTGACAGGTGTTTCCATAGCTCCTGCCTCATTGTGTCCTCTTTTGATCGTAAATGGAGGTGGGCTTTTAAAAGTGTCATAGCTGCCACACTCGCTTAAACATGATAAAATAATGAATTTATTTTCAGGCAATTGGATAATTTAAGCAGTACTATGTGATGGTCAGGTATAATAACACTTATAAGTTCTCTTTGCTTCATAGCTATCAAACAGTCAATACAACATCCTTATGAGGTAAATGAGTAGACTGCAGTGCTCTTCTTTTACAATGGGTAAAATAAGACAAAAGGCAAATGACTGCCCAAGGCCATGCAACGAGAAAGTTGCAGAATTGGAATTAAAACTGTGGGAAATTTACAAACATTTACTTCATTGGTGATACTTGTTCTGCATATATGGCCAAAAAACAAAGAGGAAAGTAAAATTTCCTGTTTACAGAAAGATGAAGTGTAGATTTTTTTTCTTATGAGCAGCATATTTTCAGTGGAACTGAAATGCTTTATTGAAATATTTTTTAAAAGCTGCTCTCGAGACTGTTACCTTTGCCAGCTCAATTTAAAACAAGACATAGAAGGAGTAGTATCAACATCATGAACCAAAGTAAGCATGTTAGTAAAAATTCATCAAGGACCTTTAAGTACCCAACTCCGCATAGGGAATTTTTGTCTGCTCCCTTCTATGATGTATCTTTAAGATGATGTTGAATATGTATTTTTATTGACAAAATCAAAGCATACTTCTGAAATTGTTAATGGACATTGTGACTTTTTCATCCTCTGCCTTTTAGTGAAAAGAAGATGGAGCTGATAACAAAGCAGAGTACATGGTAAACAACCAGTGATACACGTAGTAACTTTTTGATTATCCAGCTAACCTGCAGCTGTAAGGTGCTGTGTATCTCTACATTTTATCTTGCTGGAATAAGGCATATCTGACTAATAGAGCACTCCATAAATGAATGGAAAGACAAAAGTCATGTGAGTAAAGGTATCCTATTTGTTATAAAGTATCTTAATATAATAATTTTATTAAATGAATGCTTTTTTTTCCACAGAGTGCTTATGTGTTGTGTCTAAAATGTTTCTAGGATCTGAATTAACTAATTTACAGCTATTTCAGAAATCTCCCATTGACATGAGAGATCTTGATCTTTTGGGTCAGATTCTTATATTGAAAATTATATATGCCATCTGGAAGGGAGAAGTAATGTTTTTCAAAGGGGCTCCTGGTAGAAAAGCAACTTGTCTGTGTTCCAGGCAATGGTGTGAAGCATCTGTTGAATTCAGAGCACTTTACTAGCCAGGAAATAGGAGTTGATGCACAGATGTCTCTCCTGGTTGTGCTGTTTTTCCTGCTTTGTCTTGCCCAGTCCTGCTGTACACTGTTATGATCTGCAGTGAAAAAATACCCTCACTTTTCCTCATTGAAAATATTTCAGTTAGATAACTTTGAAAATGTCACTTTAACTGCTTTACTGCATAGAGAGCACATGACATCACACCTGTACTTTACAAAAACTACAAACAGCAACAGCTATAAAACCATGGGAAGCAGCAGTCCTGTGTCATCTTGCATCATGATCCCATAAGTGGTTGTGAGGGCAGGAACTGGGGAGGTAAGCATCTAGGTCCTGCAAACAAAATCTGTATGGGGCATTCCCTGAGATTTAGGGAAGAAATGTTGTTACTACTCTATTGTTACTATTACATATATAAGTCTATGGAGCAGGATGCAATCCACCCAAGGGTGCTGAGGGAGATAGTGGAAGTGCTCACTGAGCCCCTTTCTGTCGTTTACCAACAGCCTTGGCTAATTGAGAAGGTCCCAGTTGACAAGAGGTTAGAAAATGTGATAGTCATCTACAAGAAGGGCTGAAACTACAGGCCA
The DNA here is from genome assembly GCF_001604755.1 of Lepidothrix coronata. Taxonomy (NCBI): domain Eukaryota; kingdom Metazoa; phylum Chordata; class Aves; order Passeriformes; family Pipridae; genus Lepidothrix; species Lepidothrix coronata. The sequence continues at coordinate 2,508,899 of NW_016690239.1, read as the reverse complement.
ATGAGCCTGACCTTGGTGCTGGTAAAGGTCGTGGAGCAGATCATTTTCAGTGCTGTCTTGCAGCACATGCAGGACAACCAGGGGATCAGGCCCAACCAGCTTGGGTTTGTGAAAGGAGGGTCCTGTTTGACTAACCTGATCCATGACAAGGTGACCTGCTAGGTGGATGATGGAAAGGCTGTGGATGTGCCTACCTGGACTTCAGTAAAACTTTTGACACCATTTCCTACAGCATTCTCCTGGAATGCTGTTTCCTGAAGAAACTGGCTGGTCATGGCAGATTGGATATTAGGAAAATTTCTTCACTGAAAGAATTATCCAGCATTGAAGCAGGATACCCCCAGGGAAGTGGTTGAATGACCATCTGTGGGGGTATTTAAAAGACATGTAGGTGCAGTGCTTAGAGGCATGGTTTAGTGGTGGGCTTGTCAGCACTGTGTTAATGGTTAGACTCAATGATCCTAAAGATCTTTTCCAACCTTAACAATTCTATGATTCTATTCCATGAACTGAAGCAAAACACAGTGGTAAGTTGAACCTGGAGCTCTGGTCTCTGTCATTTTACAGAAAGAAAATAAAATAAAGTTGGTTTTACTTCAGTTTAGTACTTGATTCAGGTGCTTTACACACACACAGCTCACATGTCCAGAGGTTTCCCACCTGATCACCAGCTGCCAGCACAGTGGGGCACAAGTCCCTCTTAAATCCTCTGTCTTATCTATAGCCCTAAATAAATAAACTCTGTCCTAAGAATCAGCCATGCAACTGTTGGCTTCAGTTGAGTTGAACACCATAAGGCTCTCTTTATAGTCAACGTAACGAGCAGAATTTTGGGATGAGATTTGTCTGACCTCTTTCAAATGTCTACTTTAGGATGAAAAGAATTGCACCCTGGAGTCTAGTGAGCATTAACTCATTCTGCACTGACTGAAGTAGTCTGGGAAGGCTAGCTCTGGTGTGTTTACACTGGAGACGTGTGTTAATCATACGAATCTTGTTGAGTGTGACTGAGCACAGAGCAGCCTGGAGCAGTTTGGGGCAGCTGATCTATCACTTTCTTATTGGTTTCTTGGGACACCACTTTGCATTATGTTGAATTAAATTGCAGAATTCCTTCTGTCTACAAGCCGAGGTGCAAGGAGGAGGCTTGCCACAAGATTCCCCAGGTGCAGCATATTCAGTAGCTCTGCAGGAAATTTTAATTCCTTTTTTGGCCATTGTAGAACCAGAGGAAATTTAAGTATAGATTTCAGAATTCAGGTAGTTCTCCTGTATAACTTGGCAAGAACTTATAATCAGTTCAGCTACTGTTTTCAGGCAGAAATTAACAATCTATACCACTGATTAATATGACTGCTGACTTAACCAATATTAACAGACCTTGCTGAAGTCATATTATTACCTTAGAAGTGATTAAAGATGCATTCCAAGCAGCAATGATTCTCGGAATACTTGTTATTGAAATGTTGACAACATTGATATCAGGATTTTAATATCCTGCTTGATAATTAAACTTCTGCCTGGCACAGATTTCCTCTGGGTCTGCTGTATGGGATCCAGATATTACTTCTAAGTTACTGAGGAGAATTATATTCATGTAGTGGTCAGTGAAAGATTGCCATTAGTGCTTTTGTCTTGGTAATGTTTCACAAAGATGAGCCTGAAGTTACAAAAAGCAGCTGCCAGTTGAGGAGAAAAATTCAGGTTCTCTAGTCTTGGAATCTTCCAGCTTGTCTTCAGTTTCAGGGTCTGATGCTTTAGGGTACTCTGTGCTGTCAGATTTTCATTTGACACTGTGGGGGAAGGGGAGGGAGGTAGGCTAAGGAAAAGAAAGAAGCTTTATAAAAGAAAACAACATCAAAGAATGATGAATTCCTTGCAGATGTCAGTGTAGTACAGCACATTTTACATGAATTATTGGTGTTGTCAACTCTTCTTCTGGACTGTAGGGAAGAATGTACTCTGCTTCAGTTCACTGTTTAATTCTGCATTTCCTTTAAAATGAATGAAGTAAAAGACAGCTTATTAAAGTGGAGGCGTTGTTTGTATGTTTAGAGGCTGCCATAGAAGGATAACTTCTATTTTACTGGTTTTCTAATTTTTTTTATTTTTTCAGACTTTTTAGTTAAAATGTCTTTAGTGTGGCTTTCTAGCAGAAGGGTTGTAGTAACACTCTGCATGTCCTTGAATAGCTTTCCAAATGCTCTTCTGGATAAGTTTTTTGACCAATATCAATGCAATAAAATGAAAAGGGCAAGTGTTCTGAAGAATCATAATTTTTAAGAAAGTATACAACCAAGCTGAAAAGAAAGACCCTGTGATATCCTAATTGAGAGAGAACTGCAGAGAGAATTCAGACACCAGGTAATCCATATGCAACAGAGAAAGTAGTGGCTATCCTGTTTTTCCAGAACACATAATTTTTTGCTTACACTTTGTTAGATATCAGAGATGGAATTCATATTAGGTAATGTTAAACATCTACAACAGTTTGGATACACCTGAGCTGTTCACCCTGGAGTTCCTTTGCAATCAATGGAGAAAAATATACAAATCATGACTTGTTGAATGGTTTTTTTTTTTAGGACAAGAAGAATGATTTTTAATAAGGGTTTCATTAAGAGTTTCTAGGAAGCTGATGCCCTCAACAGACAAACTGAAAGGACATAGGTAGGACACAGGCATTGTTATACCTGCCAGCCATATCTCATATATTCTAGGGCATATCACATGGCACTAAATTCCTATGCTTGAGCATCTAAATTGTGCCCTACCAGTCCTCAGCTTGGTTAGTGCCTCCTGGGCTTATATACACCCTTTTATGGCAGTTTTACAACACTATGCCTGAGTACAAAGTGCATCCCTTAAACATCATCTTCCTGTTCGCAAAAGACCAAGTTGAGGAGAATGGAAAATGGAAAAGAATAATAAGGTGGTTTTTTTTTTTTGGTAACATGAACTTATTACCTTAACTGTTTTCCATGTTATTTTGAAATTTATTATGAGCATTTCAGTCTCTGCCTAAGAAAATGTCATTCTAACTGGCTAGTGCAAATTGCATTTTTCCAGTCATAAATGGGAGGGGCAGTATAGAAAAACTATGCCTCTCATTATTTAAATCTTAATGCCAGGTTTCTAGGGATTGAGGAGTGGCTGAGTTTAATCTTGGAATGGGGAGTTCTAATGTTCTGTATGTAGATGTTATAGGTAATTGATAAAGATATATATTTTTACTTGACTGCTAGATTGGGGCTTTATAGAACAGTTTTGCCATCGTTGTTCAGAGTGACATTGCATAATTATGTAATTTTGAATTCAGAAGGACAAAGTCTTCTTGTTCATTTGATAACAGCATAGTTAACAGGTGTATTGTAGACTATTAATTCTTCCACAAAAAATGCCTTATAGCTTTTTTTGTGTCAAGCTGAAAATGAATGGCTAAAATTTGAAAGGGGTGAAGGACAATGTTCATAATTATGCAAATACAACTTTGCAATGAAAGGAGGAGATTTTGCTCTCTAGTGGGACATGACAAGAGTTTATGTAGCAGAGGTTTGGAAGATTGTGTAGATAAATGATAATGATACACATTCTTTAGTATTTAAATCTGCAGCTCATCCATTTTAACAGGACTCATTGGGTAGAGGACTCTTTTCAGACCTTTGTTTAGAGTTCAGGAAGTTTAACATCTGATTGAGCCAAGATGTCCCACTGAGCTACAGAAAGGCCAGTTTTTGGTGGCTGACAGCACATAGAAACCAGCATGGCTATCACCGCATCCAGCTGCCTTTGATGCCTCAGGTCTGTTAACTTTGTATTATTTATAGCTTCATAGAGCAGGACTTTACTTCATCATGAGTCTGATAAGAGGTCTGAACTTTTTCTTCTTGATCAGTAATAAAAACATTTATTATTGTCATAATATCTTCTTGCTTCAGGGTTAGTGTGTAAATATATGTGTATTCTGTGTGTACAGAACTATATATCTCGTGGTCTTGCTTCAATAGACCCTGTGTCATGATATAGGACGCCTGGAAGGTTTTGGTTTTTTATGTCATCACAAAATTAAAAATTATTGTCATCAATGAGGACAGATTTTAATGTTTAAGTTGTTGATATTTATGAAGGTATATTACTGCAAAAAGCTCAATATCCACTCACACAGAAGACACATCCAGTCTTTTGAGGGAGACAGAAATGGTGTATCTAGGGAAGAGTTAGTGAACTCAGTTTAAAGCTGTCAACACATAAGATCCTCCTAATAAAGTGGACTTTATTAAATATTTTGACAGGATTCAAATTTGGGATTAACACTTCCACTTTGTTGCAAAAAGAACGCAGAGGATCAGGTTCCTTGGGCTGCTCTGGCAGCTTTGCACTCTGTCAGCAACGCAAAGCAATAACAAAGCTTGTTTAACTGGCCTATTAAACCTGGTTTACAGCTGCTTTGCATCGCTGGAGTGGTACAAAGCAGCTGGCACCCACCGGTGAACCCAGCTCTACATGTGTGGTAGTCTGCTGCTGGTGCTGCTAGCAGCAATGTGGCTGTGAATGACCCCAGTGTGAACTGCATGAGTGATGTTAGGTAATGGTAGGGTTGGACTGCTGGCATGGAAGAGTTGCTAAATTTTATTCTCTAATGATTAGATGGCTAAGAGCCCTTTCTGAATGGCCGTTTTTCATTTGTTTCCCTTTGAAGTGAAGAAAGGTATGAAAAATCCAAGAAAAGCTTTTCTGGTGCTAGAACTAAACTGACTTGCAGTGAAACTTGAAGTCATTTTTTCCTCTTAATGTTTCTTATGTTCTGTCCAGTGTTTCTCTGCTTCATGTAGTCCTATTTTAGGAATCCTTTTGGACTAAGTTTCTCTTGAGACAGAGGATTTTTCAATAAAAGGAGAAACACTCTGTCTCTAGTGCCTCTGCCTTCTTTTCGTGGCTTAACTAGTCTGAAGTGGCTGACACAGCATCACTACGTGCATTAGCTCTTACCAAAGTGCTGTTTTGTTCTTCCATGACATTTTCATGACCTAAATCACAGGCATGCCAAAGCTTTATGTGACTTGGGGGCAAACCCATGGACTTGACTTGGGACAAGGACAGGTAATCTTGTATGCCTTCCCTGGATATTTTTTTAAAAATATTTGCTTTCTAATATAAATATATTTCCTCTGGTTTTGTGAATTTTTGTGCAGTGCACATGTCCTCCATACAGGCATCTTTTAAGTTCATGATGCTGAATGTCTCTCATGCATTTTTTAAGTTGCTTTGTTAAATTTAACATTCTTAAATAGTGGCTTCAGTGGCTTCCTCTGGGCATAAAATGCTGGCAGTTGGAGGTTGTGTCCCTGGCTGGAGGCTGGTAACACCTTTGAAAATCTCTTGCAGGGATCTCCTATCCCAGAATGTGCATTGGTTTGTTTGCAGACTGGATGAATTGCAATAAGTTTAACATCCACAAAGGCTGTCAACCTTCAGCTGTTTACATGCTCAGTAATGAGGCAGCTAAAAAGTTACTTTCAGAAGAAAGTCTCTCAGTTCCAGGAAATCATCTTTTGGCTGAGCAGTGACTACTTCAATTAAACTGAACTAAAATGGAGAGAGAAGGCACTGGAAAACTACCTGGGACCTTGTTTCTCGTCCTCTGAAACTCCCATTCATCACAGTGCATAGCAGCTCGCTGGCCTCCTTGCTAACCTGGAGCAACTGGGAAATGACAGTCTTTAAAATTGCCTTTTCTCACCTCCAGCTTCTTGAGAAACAGCCCTTCTTTTTGAGCAAAGAGCTATCCACAGCAAATACTGAATGAGCACATTCGTCACAGCAAGCCATTTGTCAGCTCCAGTTGGGATTACTGTATAATGCTCTTCCTGCTGGTACACAATATGGCTCAGGCTACCACATACTCCAGTTCCCATAGTGATTGCTGGACTCCTGGTGACTGTTTAGTGCCCTGGTTCACTCTGCAGAGCTATCAGTGTAGCAAACCTCAGTTATTTTAAAGGGTCTTTTCCAATTTGATTTTTTAACTGTCATAACTGTCATGACCAAGAAATAAGGACAAGGTTTAAATAAGGACAAGGTTTACAAGTACCTGGATCAAGGTTTTCAGTGCTGAAGAAGATAATAATTAGCTATTAAACCAAATTTTAGAGCAGAATAGATGAGTCAAGCATCCTACTGTTTTCTAAAGGTGGCTGCATAATATTACTCTAACATGGTGGGAATGATGCTCTCAATCTCTCAGCATCGACACCCCTTTGCATCACAAATCCACTCAAATGAGAGAAAAGAAAATATGGCAAGTAAAAAAAAGCCAGCACAAAACCCAACATACAAGGATAGTCTTAACAGCATTTTGACAATGGAAACAGAAAAAAATATTGAATAGTGCACAAAGTCATCTAGATATCTTAGACATATGTACAGAGTGCAAGATAATTAGACACAGTGATGACGGGTAGTGGACAGCGCAATAGGTTGATAATTCTGGTATCTCTTTTGTAACTTACATGCAATGCTCTTGGCTGACTGTTAGGTAGGATGTTTTTGTGGTTATATACATGTGAGGGAAAGAGAGAACAGAGTAAAGTGAGTGACCAAATCTCTCATGTTAAAACAAGTTTGCTGACAAGGCAAAGAAATGTGTGAAAAGCCCTTCAGCAAACATTCAGTATGCTCCGTTTTTCACCAGAGGACAGCTGGTACACAGATGGCCTGGGATCAGAGGAGTACAAAGCTGTATTAAGCCATGCATTCTTCCCCTTGTGAGTCGACATGTACGCATTGTAGCTGTAAGCAAAGTTCTCTCCTGCCATCCCAGCCCAAATGCGTGGGACAAGGCAGATCATGAGGAAAGGACTGGATTGTTGCCTAACTGTCTTTTTGACCCTCTTGGTTAATTATATCAGGTTTTGGAGTACAGCATCATCTTTGAAAGTTGGCTTGGGCTATCAGCAATTCAGAAGAGCTCTGCCTACTGCCTGCAGTGTTTCTCAAGTAGATTGGAATGCGAATTATTTTGGTTACTATGTATTTTTTCTAAAAATCCAAAATGCAAAATGAATATTTCAGATGAAGGGTCCTAGCTGAATAAAGCTGGTACCAGTCCAATTTTTCAAAGATTCTTCAAAAAGAAAAGGACTCTGCTTATTTTCCTTGTCCATACGTGTTGCACAGAAGTCTTTGTGTATTGAGATTCTCTGTAGAGACCACTAATCCTGAGAGATTGCAATGAAAGGGAGCAGATTTCCACATCCTACATATGTGCCAAAGATGGATAAGGCAAAACAGTTTTCTTTGTGTTAGGTTTTCCTGTGGGGACATAACTACTTGACATACGGTGAAATTTGTAGGGTAGTGCCTCCTGTTCTGTTCTAACCTCACCTGAGATGGAATGGCCTGGCTGGTTCTTTGTGCTTTCTTGCTACCATCTTTACATATTTGGGGCATTTGTCTTATTTTAATGATTTGAGGTAGCGGAGGGTGGAAGGATGGTTTGTAAGTAGTCAAAAGGGTACCTCTGAGCAGGGATCATTGACTCATTGTGATAACAGACTTTCACATCCATGAGTTCAAAGGCTCATGAGTTTTACAATGGATGGTAATGGCCAGTGATGCTATCCAGATTCCCATCATAAAGTGCCATGCTCTGTGTTTCTGGTTTTGTTTCATCTGTTGCTTTCTACTGGCCTCTCTATTCCAAGAAATATGTACAGGAAACCCTGGCTCTAAATATAAAATAGCTGAAGTGTCATTTTCTATGTACTTAAAAAATATGAATGCAATGGTATTTGCTGTGGGTAGCTGCTGATTTTTATCAAATAGTCTTGTATTTATGAACAATATTTTTGTGACATATACAAGGAACCCTAAAAAACCTGCAATCTTAATCTGAAATTAATATTTTTTTCCAAAATGCTGCTGTGAAAAACAGATTGTCTAGGATACGTTTCACAGATTTATTATCCAAGCCATTGGATAATAAATTGGAAAAGCATAATTTTTCATATTGTTATTTGTTTATTTTCCCCAAAGATTTGTGATTTGTGCAATCAAATGAGAGGAAAAAAGTCTTTCTCTCTCTCTCTGATCTTAATTGTTTATAGTGAGTTAGGCACCATGCTGGAGAGTCATAATTATTTCAATGGAAAATTTTTTTAGAATGCGTATCAGTTGTGGAATTATTCAGTGCATCTCTCCCAATTAATGAAAACATTAATAATCTCATAATTATATTCCTTTCTTTTTAAAGCATTCAATAATTTTTCTCATATTTTTCCTAGTAGCCAAAGCATACTAGAGTCACAATTCACTTTACAAGTGTCACTAATTGAGTGAACTGGAGCAGACTTTGCAGTGATTCATATCAACTGCTTTGTCCTTTGGATCAGCCTTTTTGGTTCATATCTCTATAGGGTATTTCTAGGGTCACAAACCACTTGATATTTAAACAGCTAAGGATACTTTTGCATGTACTTTTATTATAATTCTGTCTGAAATTATGGGAAATAAATTTGCCAAGGTAGGCAGAAGTAATTTTTCATACAAACAGAGCCCTAGTCATACCTGAAGTAATGTAGCTGTATAATATTATTTTGAGTAATGTATCTCTATCACATGTACAGTTTTTACAGTTTATAGTACAACAGGACTCTCTTAGCTAGTTAGAGTAGCTGTGGTGATTGAAACATAAAGAAGTGAAAATTAAGCAGCTATTCCTCTTATTTTGAAAAAAAAAGTAACCAAAAAAGAAAATCATCTCTCAGACTCCAGATTGAGAAGATGTGGCTATATATTACAAAAATCACAACAAGCTTTGTTTCCCTGTTGTCTGGAATAAATTTGCAAATGGAGGTAGTTTATAACTTTATTTTGTGCCCCTAGAATTTTGAAAGAATTTGCAGCTTTTAATTTATAGTTCACCTTCCCTTACTGAAGACAGAAGCCTTTCTCTTGCTTTTGCTCTCTGCTTCTATAACTATAAATTCATTTATAGCTACAAGCTATTAGAAATGTTCCTATCACTGAATAATTTAGTAATTTTCAGCCAAAATTTTGCCAGTAAAAAGCGGAAAGGGGTATAAGGTTACTTTAAAGCAACATTGGGGAAACAAGTGTTGAACTGTACTAAGTGCTTAAAGTTTCCAAGTGGAATCGTTCTTGCCTAAGTTTAGACATCTATAGTAGAAATGTATGTTTGTTGCTAGTGGTCAGTGGAGAGCAACAACAATTTCTGGGGTATGTTTCAACTGATCTGTTTTAGATCTTCCCTTGCGATGAGTTTCAATCCAAGTGTTGTTCCCCAGTGACATGAAGAGGAGTCTGAGCAGCAGGTTTGGAAGGGAATGCCAGACATTTGCACTGAACACATTTACATTTAGGGGCATAAGTCCCACTCTGCCTCACGCATTTTTCTTCTATGTTGAATTTCCATCCTGTTACATACTTCTGTGTTGTATTGCACAAACTATAACTTTTATCTTTAATCAAGCTAGATAGTAGGAATACTCATCATGTTTTTGGTAAGGCTGAACATGAAGCTAAAATATCAGGGTTGATGGACCAGAGTGGTGTACAGCATTTTTAAAAATCCTGTCTTTGAAAAGATATTTTCTTGAAGACATTTAAACAGTTAGGAAGCAAAATGTAAGGCTTTGGTTGTTTATACCCATGGGCTATTAACCTTAGAATCAATAACACTGATTTCTCACAGAGTCTGCAAAACAAACTCATGACAGCAATTTCCAAATAAGTGTGCATTAAAAAAACCACTTTAGCCTGTATGCTGCAATATAATAACTGACTTCCAAAAAGTGGTAGATATGGGCATCTTTATGTAGAATATTCACTTTACTCTGACATCATTTGAGGTTTTCATAATAGGTTCATTAAGCTCGGCAGACACTGTTTAAACTGCATTTAAACTGCGACAGTTTAATAAGCCAATGAGTATTTAATTGTCTACTGTCAAAGCATGTGTGATGAAGTCCATACAAATTAATGGCCATATACAATCTCTGAATCAGTGCAGTAGAAAGTATCCATGATAAGCAGTGTGTTAAATATTAATATTAAAGCTTTGGTAAGGGAAAATACAGCAAAACCTGACTTCACTTTAGGTGGGTCTGAAAGTTAAATTCCTTACATGTTCCCTCTCTCATAAACAATGCATTCTTTTAATCCCTCTGCCACATTTCAAAATGAAGTGTTCAGGAAAAAATTACATAGATGCATCACTGAATGTTATCAAAATCTGATAACACTGAATCCTATGGAAACTCTTCCTACATTGTTGTAACATATCTGGTATGTAAAAGCATTGAGCTGTCCATTGTCAAGAAAAAGCACATTATTCTTGCAGAAGTAATCTTTAAAGTTTTGCTTTCTCAAGAAAATGACAAAAGTTCTGTCTAACTAATTAGAAAAGCTTTTTACTTTTTTATACTTTCATACTTGTAGTGCATAAAGCTTCCTCAGCAGAAAACAAGAGGGATGTGCTGGATAAGTATGACAAATGAAATGCATATGGAATAAAAAGCAGAAAGGCAGAAATAAATCTAAATGTTAAAAAAATCTGTCTAGAAAACCGAGACACAAAACAATTATTTCGTCAAATATGAGAAAACAAGTAACAAATGTGAGCAAACTGGAAAAAACTGTTAAGTGAAAAGTTACGTGACATGAAAATTTATTGACCAAGCTAAAGAGTCTGGGATAACACGAGAAACAAGTTCGTAAGTGGCCAAGCCACGGGTTTACAACATTAACCAGTCTACAGATTTCTTGTTCATATCATTGAATGTGAAACTGATGTCCAATTTCATGTTAAATTATTCTAAGTTGTTTCATTAATTGAGGTATTGCTTTGATAATGCTTCCGTCATTATGACTTCAACTCAAATATATAGATTTCCCCGGAATGGTAATTTACTTCATTAAATTGCAGATAATACCAGAAAGAAAGGCTATTAAGTAACTATTTATTAAATGATAGCTTGAGCTGGCAAGACTAAATCTGATTGTGCATGTTTTTCTTAAACCTGAGCGTCTATATTTTCTGTCACTAATGAGTCCTGGTTTTGAAACACAGGTACTACTTTTTATATTGGGCCATAAATAATGACTGGTAAATCCTCTTTTAAGGAGAAGCCAAATTACCTTCTTGATTTTAATTCATTGAGAAGATTTAATTGATAGGAGAATTTGGATTAATGTAAAATAGTTCAGAAAATGCAGGATATGGATGACGACAAAGAAGTGGACTTCCGCAAAATATTTATGTTGTCTAAATGTAACCAAGTCTTATTGATCTTTTTTTTCAGTGCCTGTATAGAAAATATCATAGAATAACAGAAAGATTTGTGTTGTAAGAATCCTCTTATGGACTTGAAGTTCAATCATCTCTCAAAGCAGGGGTAACTTTAAATATACATCAGGATGCTCAGGACCAATCCAGTTTGAAAATCTCCAGGAATGGCAGTTGCACAGTCTGTCTGAGCATCCCATCCCAGAGGCTTAGCCGTTCACATGTTAAAGCTTTTTTTCCTATGTGTAGTCAGAATTTCTCTTTTTGCAGCTTCTAACCATCGCCTCTTGTTTGGCTCTGCACCACAGTGGAACTCTATGTATCTTCTCTGTGACACTCTTTCATGTTAAACGTGACTGCAATTAGATTTCTCTTTTAGCCTTCTCTTCACAAGGCTTAACAAAATCTGATTTCATAAACCATTCCAGAATTTTTGATCTGACATTTAGAGACAAACCCAGGATTCCATATACAGCACTAAATGGAATTCAGTTTTATATAAAGTACCTTCAGAAAAACCTGTGCAGTGGCCATCTGAGCCCATGAGAGTGTAGACATGTGCATCTGCATTTGCCCCATGGTACAGGTTGTACCTGGTTGCCTCATTCCAAGAATCAGGTCATTCATCAAGTGCTCTTGTGAAGGAGCATTTCTCTGTGTGTGTGTGAGTGTGTGTGAGTGTGTGATGCAGTATCTTTGACTGGAAAGGCTGATAAAGGACTCCTATCTAAGCACACATAACATTCACTTATAGGTTAGTAACTGTTGGGAAAGTAGCTGTGTCATAGCATCACAGAAGGAACCTCTGGAGCCGTCTAGTCCAGCGCCTGGCACAACACAGGCCATACCATTCTGTTAAAACTAGGCTTGACGAATACACTTTAGCTTTGCCCAATAGCCTTGGGACTAGGGCACTCTAGAGAGTTCAGGTTTGTCCCCTCCTGTATCCAGGGTGGCACTAACCCACTAACCCATACAGAAGCATGGGGGCACCTTCTTGTGTGGAAACTATGCTGCTGACAGAAAGGAATCAAGCTGCATATTTTGTATGAGTGGATTAAACAGCTCTGGGAAATGCTGCCAGGTGTTGGAAAGTCAGTGTTTACTTTTAAATCCTCTAAATGGGCACCTGTGTGGCTTTGACCTCCTGTTGCCCCAAACAGTTCTTCTATTTGATCTGGGAGCTAGTGCAGGCCAGGGACTTCTCCCCACTGTCAGTTTGCATATGGTCATCTCATTTTGGAAGTTAGAAAAGTTTAGAGGTGTGGACCTGGCTTGTTCTCTGCCATATGACGTCAGGGCCGGGCAATGGCCAGACATCTTGTTTATTTACATACTGTTTTAGGTGGTGTGCATGAGAAGAAGCATGATTCACTCCTTGAGCTCACTGTCAAGATTGTCCTGAACTCTTGTCTCTCTCTCTCTCCTAAGTAGTTCCTGCATTTTATTAGACAGTTGGTTGCTAAACTGTAGCACTAGAAGCTGCGACCACACATATAGATATACTAGTCCAGGCTAAATCCATAAACTCTGGGTTGCAAAGTCAAACCCTTACTTGCCATTGCTTCCTTTTTTTTGCAACCCAGTAAAATTTCATTTTCAGTTCATACCCAATAGGATCTTTGTTCCCATTCAGAAACATTTAGAATTGACAGTCTGAGTGCTTTCCTGGGAAGTGGTAATTGCCTTATCTCTTTAGTCAGAGAAGATTATTGAACCCTTGCTTCCCACTGCCAAGGTGAGCACAGGAACAAGTAGGAGCTTATATGAAAGCAACAAACGGTGTATCCTTCTCTGTGGCATTTTAAAGGAAAATAGAGCACACTCCATTTTGTGGAGTAGGTGTGCATTGGAAATACCAGCTCGATCACTTATCAAAGAGACTTAAATAGGGACATGACTGTCACCTGAATCAAAGCAGGTGTAGAGAATGAAGTTACCTGCTCCTCAGCCTTACAGGCTTGCTGGTCTGCACAAGTCCAGGGAGATGGCTGGGGGTCTATTTTGTTAGCTGAATGTGGTTTTTGGAGTGACAGTTTGGGTGCAGACACTTATGTATGCATGTCTCTGGCTGTCTCTTCTTAAGTACTTCCCCAATCTATCCCTGCCAAAGAAAGAGCAGTAGCCCACATGAGTACCTGCTGTGTCCACAATGGCATGTTGTCTGTCTTGTACATGACATAGCCTGAAGTGTCTGGTGTTGTGGCTGGAAGACTGTGTGGTAATGCTCTAAGCCATGAAGCTAGCCAGGATTTGAAACATTAGGTTCTTAAAAAGTAAGGTGGCTGTATTTACATCTATATCTAATAGTCAACAGAATCAATTTAGTTTTAAAGCATTTGCTTAGGCCCTTGCAAATGGAAATGCTTGCCCAATTCTTTTTAGGATTTTACCTTTCAAAATCTTGGCTGGAATTCCGAGTACATGTGAAAGAACAAACTGAGCCTTCGAAACATGGCAATCAGCCATTACCAGTTGCTGAGAGCCCATGCGACAAAAGTGGTGCCAAGACCTGAGCTGTGAAACAGTTCAGCTCAGTAGCAGTCATCACCTGCAGCTGCTTGTCAACTTGTTGAATCTAATGTGATAATGAGAAATGCATTGGTCTTGACATTAAATACTTGTGCAGACATCCAGAGAGAGGATGTTTAGGAAGTTTTGGGATGAGAAAACAGAGATGAGAGATGAAAGGGGTTTTTTTTGTGTTCATGGCAAACTTCAGTGAAATTTAAGTAACTGACAAGGTAATCATTGGGTAACAGATGATAATGAGTCTATTTGGTATTGCTAAGCTGTACAGGCTAAGAAAATTACCATATTCTTTTGAGAATGGGATGTGGCTTTAGAAGACTGTTGAAAAGTATCACTCTTTGGCATGCAGACCAAGTTGTCCTGTTGAAACGGAAGTTTTTGTAATACAGATCTAGCCCCCTGCCCCTAGGAAAACGTGAAGAGTGAGAGTACCTGTTCGAGTCCTTTTGGTTTAAACCACCATCCAATCAACTAAGATGAAATAATAAAACAAGGTTTATGCAATTTAGGGGTTTTTTTCTACAACAGAACGTTTTTTCTGAATTTTGCATTTCTTGAAGTCATGCAACTGTGTAGTTAAGTTTTCTTTGTGAATGAATAAAGTAATTTAAGTAAATTCTGTCAATATAGGATGATCACAATGAAAACGATACTTTTGGTCAGAAAGCTCTGAGTTGTTTTAGAATGAATAAAGTGTAGCATCAAATCTCCATATATAAACACATTTATTAACACTTCTGTATTTAGTTTAAAAGGATCTGGGAAATACAGTAACTTTTCAAGTTTCATTTTTAATGTTATTACAGTCAAACAAAACCAGCTGATACTGGACTATTTCTGCTCTTCAAGGTGGTGAAAATCTTTGAAAATGTTTGTTGTGAGGTTTCCAAAGATCATGCTACAAAGAGCAAGAAATCTTATAAAATTTACTGAAAGGATATCAACCACAGATATTGTGGACTGGATTCACTCTCATCCACAGATAATTTCACACATGACTAGAATTAACACACACTTACCTCTGAACACATCCCTATGTGGCTGATGCCCACTTCTGATAAAATTTCAAGCAGCAAGATTTTTGATGTTGACATTCTAAAACTTTTCATAATACTGTCTCTTTAGATACCCATATACATGTTGTTTTAGTCTTTTTATTGGGCACCAAGTAGCTTTTTTTTTCAAATCTTCTAACTATTTCTTTTTCCAAAAGCCACAGCTGTAGCTTGTTAACAACATCTTGGAAAGACATGGTTACTAAACACTATTTAGTATGTCTAGTCTACCCTCATTGTATTGAATTTAATTGCTTTGGGTTTATATTAAGTAATTAAGCAAGAATTAAAATGATTTAAAATATTGTGTATTTTATGGGTGTTCTGTGAACTCACAAAACTATTATAGATACTGCATATGCTGTAGATACTAGGTTTTAGATGTTGTGTAGCTGGGTTATTAGTACCAGTAACATAACTATTATTGTATTGTTTCTGGATGTGTTCATAATATGCTGTTAGTTTGCAAGCAGAGTAAGACATGCAGCAATTTCAGCTATAGCCCTTGAAAATCTCTTGGGCTCAGGATGTTGCTAACACGCTACAATCCTTACTGATGGAAGAAAAAAAGCATGTTTGATATTTGGTGTGAGAGATAGAATCCAAAGCTAACAGGAAATTTATTGGCTTCTGTTCACATAGGTCCATACTCTGGCAGTTGTGATTCTCTTGGGATTTAAGCAAATCTCCACATGCAAACTAAAATTCCACTGAATCCACAGAGTTGTTTTTAAAATGTGTTTTCAGGTCTTTGAAGCTTTTGATCTGCATTCAAGTGAAATTTGAGCCAACTTTGACATGTGGCTTCCAAACTCTTGGGTGAATGTGAGCTTACTTTGTAGAACCTGATAGTAGAGCTGCAGCACTATGAAAACTGGCTCACGACTGTTTTCACAGCATGTAAAGTTAAGCATGGCTTGAGGCTACAGTGTACTACACTTGATTTAATCAACAAATTTTTCCAAGGTTTTTTTTTTTTTAAATTTTTCTGTTTAGAGAAGAGCACTAAAACATTGGACTAAATGGGATGTCTCAAAAATAATCAAACTTATCAAGTGTCTGAAGCAGGAGTTAAATAGTCAGTGTTTGATCTACTCGAGGCTGGGACTAGATAATGCTTTTGTTCGTATGCACTGGTTGCTACCAATAGACAAGGAAGAAAAAAATTACATCACAGGAAAATAAAAAGGAGATTTAAAGAAAGTGTGAAGGAAAGCAATTTCTTAACCATACTGTAGCTATTCAGTCCACCTTCAAGCCCTGATAATTCACCCTAAATCAAGCACTAAGCATATGGTATGCACAGATGGCTCATGCAGCTGCTCAGGCCTAGAATCCAGGTGGGTGTTTCTCTAAAGTTTTATCATATTTTTTTTCAAAATTGTGTTCCAATTTTTAGGGAGGAAGTTCCCGAGAATGCAGTAATAAAAAATGCTGGACAATAGACAGTATTCTCATTTGGGCTTACTTGCATTTTTCTTTGGTGTCAGGCCCTTGACCTGAAATAGGGACCCTCAGGGCACTTTTCTCAGTGGGTATTTCAGTGTGTTGTTCAGGCTCTTACACATTTGCTTAACAAATATCCTGTACACAGGTGCTGAGATTCCTGTACTAACTCACCACCACACATAGTGTGTAAAGATACACACATGCAGAACAACACTAGATTTATTTCCCTAGACGAGAAGATACCAGTGACAAAGGACTAACAACAGAGCAGGTGGCCAGTGGGAGTTCTTTGAATCAGACAAAAGTTATTTAGAGATTTTGTAAATGCTAAGTGTTCATTCCAAAACTAAGTGATGGTTCTGGGCAGTGTTTTTTCCCTTTGTAGAGCAGCAGACTGAATGAAATATGTCCTAAGAAACACCTGATCATACTGGGTTGCCTTGTCCTTTCTCTGTAGATGACTCTGTTCTATTCTCAGCCAGTAAATTACTTGATATAAATTGTGGATGGTAGAAGACTTTAGTACTGAGATTTCCTGCATCATCACCCTAAGTTGATTCTTGCCTTCTCTGCAGGGCTCTCTTTCACATTTAGAAGTGTATCTGAAGGAAATCTGTAATTGTTCTCTCTATATATCCTTGTATCTTTCTCATTACACTGGTATTGCCTATTTTGTTATCCTTGCTTGGGTTACGTGAAATAGTCACTAGTGCTGTGCTGTCTGAATGATCAGTCTCACAGAGATGGAACCAAGCTGCTCTGCTTACAGTGGGCTGCAGCCTGGAGGGATACTGCATTCTAGTTCACTGAGGCACTGTGGTCTTAAAGTGGTGGCTGGCTAAAGGCTTTAGAAGCACAATTAGATTAAATATATATCTGATATTATCATTATTGAAATAGAGTAGCAGCTTTTACTATCCGATTATGTTTTGTTCAGATAACTGCTCTTAAGATTAAAAAACTGAAGTCCAAATATTGCAGTCTTCAGGATCTCACTGAGAAGCTGTCTAATTCTAGAGCTGTCTGAATAAAATACGCAGTCAAAGTCACTAGTAAGAATGTGTAACAGAACTAGTTAAATACCCATTTTCTCCTCACTCTCTGGACTTGAGAATCTTGATCAAAGGAAGGGTTCTTCCTGAAGTTCAGGGTTGATCTAATAATTTTCTGATATCAAAAGAATCATTCTGCTTCTCTTCACCTTACTTGCTCTGTGTGCAGCCTTACAACCTGTACTCTGCACTGTTTCTGGAGTTTGTCAGTGTTGATTCATTTCACTGAATTTGGCAGAAAACTAAAAGCAATAAAACAAGTATTTTACTGATTTCAGCTGATCACTGGGGGACGAGATAAATGTCAGAACTGGAAGAAGGGAGAGGAGAAGAGGAAGGAGAGTAGGGTTAGGACCATCATTCATGGTAGCAGTTGGCAAGTAAATCTGAAGTTGTCTCAGCTGCCTCACTAAAGGTCATCTTATGGAGATGAGGTCTCAGAGATGGATGGCATCGAGGACCTGAAGTGTTTCTCTATTAGCTAACTTGGTTTACTTCATACTTTGTTTTTGAGGATCTAATTCTGAGGTGCTTTTCTTCCTCTACTCATTGATTGTATATAGGAATTTCTATCATATAAATTAATGTTAGGCAATGTGGTGCTCAACTTTGCAGTTCTCAACTCCATCCCAGATCTGTGCCTACCTTCTCTGTGGGGGTGGACAATGAAGTCTTCTTTGGTCTTCTCTGAGGCAAAATGCATGTAGATTAAAATTTAATTCATACTTTTCCTGAGTCTGCAGGGGATTAGTAGAAAAAGGACAAACAAACCAGAGAGAGGAGATTGCTTGGTATAAATAAAAAAAAATAAATAGCTAAAAGCAAGGAAGTTATCCTCCAGCTGAAGATCTTATCTCTTTTATTTCATTTTTGGCTCAAACCATTCAGATTGGGATTTTTGTTTACTTCTATTTAAACAGGCTTATCTACACTGCAATTTTAAACATTTCTTGATTGAAAACTTAAGGAAGACCTCAAGATCGAGGCTTTTGTTAATTTAATGTGAGTCCTTTTAGATGAAATCACTTCTAGATGAAATTGCTTCAAAATATGGTTCCTTTTAGCTCTTCAGTAGAATTTAATTAAGTGTCTCAATCTAAAATACTGGATGTATTTATCTCAGAGTAAACATTTTGATTATCCCCTTCAAAATAAAACACTTCTCTAAGGAAAATATGAAAAGACAGCAGTATGACTGTAGCGCAATAATAATTGAGGTGATTCCTAGACTCTTTGTCAGGCATGGCATTTTCCTGCCTGGATGGCTTCCTATAAATACATTGTCATTGCTGTAACAGAAACCCTTCCTAGTCTAACCTAGTTCATCATGGACCAGGGGAATATGCATTATAGGAAGTCTTCCAAACCTGGAATTGTTAGTTGTGAAAGAAATGAAAGATACAGGAATGCACTTTAGGTGAAATGTTTTGCTGCAGAATAATAGAATCCAGATACTATTGAGTATATAAGACTTCAGATCATAAGTGGCCTTGCTAAATTAGAAAATAGAAGGTTTGTTGTCTACTTTTACAGTAATATTGTAATGTACCATGGGGAAATTTTGGTCACAAAATTTTATCTCAAATAAATACTGTCATTATTGTTCTACTTCTGTTTATACCACTTTTTTTCTTTTTAAATTGAATTGACAGTTTTTTATGAATTTGTCTATGAAAATGTGGTTCAGACTAAGAATGTGCAGTGTGTAAGAGGCATTAGGGGTGTGTATGTACTAAACATTTATGTGTCTATGATGAGATGAAAGGACATTAAAGCTATTTAGAATCTTACAGCTCAAGAATTATTTTTGATTCTTGCTTACTCAATTTTTTAATTCAAATTTTAGGATTATTAAAGAGGTAACTTTCAGTACAAGATTCATATATGCTTTTTGACCTTGAGATTAGCTCAGTTGCTTACAGCATGGTGCTAAAAACACGAAGGTTTTGGGTTCAATCCCCATATGGGCTATTCACTTACGAGTTAGACTCCATGATCTTTGTGAGTCCCTTCCAACTTGGAATATTCTGTGAAATTTCTCTGTGAAACTTAATGTCTAACATGGGATCTGAGATACATTCGTATTTTTAATCTGCTTTGTACAGATTTGAGAAGAAAAAGATATAAGAGTTCAAAGGATCATAATTATATTCATGTGATAGTGCTTTAAGTGTGTGTTGATAAAGCATCTATGCATACTGAGTTTCAGGACAAAATATCTCAAAAATATCAATACTGAACATGAAATAAAAGCTTTCATCTAAAAACTAAGTTCAATTCTTTTTGAACCTTTGCGAGAGCTTAGCAGACTTCTCCTCATTATATTTGTCTTTCTATATATCTGCTTTTGGACTATTTCCAAACAACTGGAAGTCTAAAATACAATACCTTCTCTCCTGAGGTTTGCAGCCCAACTTTGCTCACTTCAGAGTATAAGAGGGCTCTGACTTGATTTTTAAGAAGAATAATGGTTTAGATGAGAAAAAATATTTTTGTGTACCTATACAAACAAAATTTTAGCTTAGTTTAGGACTCTAAACACATTTATTCATCCAGAGTATAGGCAGAATATAAAGTGGTGATTGTACAAAAGCCTCAGGAATCAGTGATTCTAGGCACACCCGTGGATTTAGACTAGCTTTTCAACCTCTCAGCACCAATTTAAAAATAAACCACAAATGCTACCTAGTTACATTCTATAAGTTAATGATGGCTTCAAAGCACTATGCAAAACTGCAGACCGTTTGGATTTATTCCCCAGAAATGTTATTGAGCTGAGGTGGCAGTGAATGGCTCAGCATTTTGTTTTTTATGGTCAGTGAACGAAGTCTGATGAAACTTTGCAAATAGGAATACATGACAAGAGGGTACAGAGGGACTATCAGCACTGGTGCCAAAGCTTGGATGCTGTCACACACTCACATAAAAGCAATGCTTGCAAGTGCAAGGAATTTCTAATCCCATCTGAAGTTCATCCACAACCTTGCAGTAGAATAACAAAGTAACCTTCTAGCAAAAGAGCTAATCAGCTTTGGGACAACAAAATGTAAACAAAGAAATGCTCTTAAAAAATTATGATTGAAGCCCATAGGCTTTAAGGACTTGGCAGCTAGCTTTACAAACAAACAGAAACCGATACAAGTGTGTCCCTTGGGCTGGGAATTAAATTTATAATGACTCAGATTAACTCCTTTGCTTTTAATATAAATCTCAAGACTGCATAATAAGGTGTACTTAGAATCATCGAGTCGTTTACATTGGAAAAGACCTCTTAGATCATGGAGTCCAACACAGCACTGCCAAGTCCACTGCTGAATCATGTCCCTAAGTGCTGGGATGGTGACTCAACCACTGTGGCAGCCTGTTTCACTGCTTGGCAGCCCTTTCTGTGAAGAAATTTTTCCTAATATCCAATCTAACTCAAGTTGCAGTGCAGCTGCGGCAGAACAAGTTGTTTTCTGTAGAGTTAATGAGCAGAAAGGATATCCTCCATGCAGAAAACCATCATGTTTTCTACCTCACTACCTACTTCAGATCCTTTGATGACTGAAAAAGTATTAGGAAATGTGTAGAAGCTTATTAAACGGGACATACTGGAGTGAAGGATAATACTGCTGAATTCCCTATTTCTGCCACGAGAGAGACATAAATTGGACAGTTCTATAAAATTTGAGGATGCCTCCTATAAAATACACACAAGCAAATAAGATTACTTTTAGATTATCATGCACATGTCTATTGATTTACCCAGTGGAGTTAATTTTAGATCCTGCGACAGCAGGATGAGGGAAGAGATAAAGAATTCCAGCTGAGTGCAGAGGGAAAATGACTGGCATCAAATGCCAAATTCCTCGTGCTGGCTTGAATCAGATATGCCTTGCACCAAGGCAGAAGCTGTAGCATAATAGGTTTCTATGGACAATAGAGCTTAGGAAAGGACACTGGCTTAAGAGGAAAGGGAAAACACAGAAAAGCTAGGTTAGGATGTGTATTAAAAGAGAAGAAAATAATTCTCTGGACATATGTCTTGTGACAAATTTTTATAGCATTGAATCTGAATGATCCAAGAGTATATTCCAGAAACCTAATAGAAATCTTAAGGAATTACACAAAATACTTCACTGAATGGTTTCTCTCTTCTACAGTCTTATAAACCTTTCATAAAATTCCTTAGCAGCAACATTAGACCAAGACCTATCAAGTTAATGTGGTTAAGGTGTGCTTATTTCTGACCATGTGTCAAGGAATATGGCGTGGTGCCTTTGATTCCTTAGCTCAGCAAGCCAGTGCGCGCTTACAGCTTTCTTTCCTGGAGACACCCCTCAACAGGAGTTCAGAACAGGACTTAGATTTGTGCTGCAGGTCCTTGGTGAGACTTTTTGACCATTCTACTCTACCAGTTACCTGATTTTTGAGTGCACAAATATAGTAAAATTTTATAGAAATGCATGGATGACAAAGACGCATGCACGTACGCACGTATAAGCATAACGTGGCGGTATACACAGAGTTGATCCTTCCCTCCAAAATTCTAGAAGGTATCTCTGTAAAAGGTTAGCTACTTTAAATTTGCTGTCATGGTGGGCTTCAGAAAGCAGCAAAACCAATGGAGAATGTACTGCATACAGTGCTGAGGCTCTGCTGCATGGATGTACTAAGCATTACATGAGTAATTAGTTATTATTAAACTCCTGTCCAGTCTAATGATCAGGTTTGGAACAGAAAAATACATGGCAGTGAACTGCTGCTCTTGGGAGGGAAAAAGGCAATAGACTAGCAGACAGCCTTCATTTTTCAGAATGCTTTAGAGAGCAATGCTAAAACAATGTTCTGTATAAGTGACTTTGGAAAAATTGTTTTTAAAGTCAAGTCATTAACATTTTTAATGAATGAAATAAGATGGAAGTCTGTGACCTACTTTCTGAAGTGGCTTAAATGTAATTTATGCTAAGGAAATGCAAGTTACATGCAAAATTGTAGGATTTTTGATTTGCATCAAGTGGGTAAAACTCCTTATGGAGGCAGTTTCATCATTAGGGAGGTATGAGTGTGACCACTTTCATACGAGCATGGTTGCATTTGTGGGTGGGAGGTATAGGGGTTGCTGATGTAATTATGATGATATAGATAAGGGAGAACAAAGTTTTAATGTAGGCATAAGAACCTACTTTCCCCCAGTGGATGAATGCAAACACACTCAAAAAGTTGAATTGTGACACCTTATTTTCAGAAAGTAATTTATCTCTTAGATGAGCCAAATCACCTCGATGTTCCCATGATGGCCAGATGTGCTAGATGTCTAACAGAGCCACTACAGGTGAATGCCTAAAGCAACATGGATTATATAAAGACCCTCTTCACAGTAAGGTCCTGCCCTAGCATTTCTGTGTAGGTTTGCTAACAGTTTTGCTAACATTCCTCTGTAACTAGTTCCTGCTTGTCACAGACCACCCTACCAGAATACAGAAAGACACAGATATCGTATATATATTTGGCACAGAAAGTAAATGGCACAGGGTTCCCTTAGAATATGCAAAAATTTGACTTCTATTACACTCATCTTGCTACAACTGACACCAGCTATCTGTTCCTTGAATCATCCCAGTGATTCTTTTCTTTCATGTTAGATTTTCAAGGATTGCTACAAAAGGCAAATTTTTAGAAACTGACTTGTATTAAAAGGAAATACATTTACTGTGTCCTCAGTAGCTATATATTGTGGAACTCAAAGCCCAACTCGGCCTGTCTCAGCTGTTTGCACATGCAGCAGTTGTAAATGTGGCATTATGTGGGACAAGTCCTCTGTACTTAGAGCTGAGAAAGCAGTTTCCTTTGTTTTATTTAAGCTAGTGATCTCATAAAGCCTTTCCAGCTGATGAAAATGACTCACAGATTAATAGTCTTTTATTTTTAATGAAGCTATTGTTTAATAAAGTCAGTTTAATCTGCAATCATATCCACATGAACTGGGTAAACTGGAATAGTTTAGGTAGGGAAGGTAATATATTATTCTCTTAAACTATGCTGCCATTATGTCAATCAATTTCCCTAAGTTGACATGTTCTAATGACCTACTCTATGAGACTGGAAATGTGTCCTGCAAATCTTATTTGCAGCAGTTCATATGACTATATATTTTTTAATTGATTTTATAATTATTTACTTCATTCCTTGCTAGACGGTAGACATTTCTGGACATGGGCAGTAATACTCTGTGCCTGCACCTCTAATTTATACATTCACCTCTCAAAGGCAAATTTTCAATATAATAAAATACTGCAGCAAAATTACTGCATCTGAACGAAAATTTTTAAGTTGAACTCAGTTTTGTTAAGTTATTAACCTTTCTGGATGTGCCATGATAATGGAATAGAAAGCATACCCTTACAGTAGAAAGAATTTTCATGGCATGTGTGTTGACAGTGAATTATGGATCCCTTTGGAATGGCGTATAAAGTCTTCATTTACCTGTTGTAATTAGTTGAGTGTATGTCATTTTTTTTCTGATTGTTGCTAGAATTTTTCCATTTAGAAGGAAAATGAGCATTGGCCTCATAAGGCCTTATTAGCCACAAGACCAGATGACACGTTGGTGGAATGGCAGCTGTGTCCTCAGATTTGTTGGATCTGCTAGTTCTCTCTTGGTACTTCTTGTGGAGGAGACCAGAGGCACTGAGATATGCTGGCCTTTGAAGCCACCCTTTTCCTGCCTTGGAAAGATGATGTTAGATTACTTGGGAAATATAATTCCCTTTTCCCAAATGGTTAGGACTTAGTTCCTTCTGTCAAATGCAGCTGGAATTGCCTAACGTTTCAAAAGCTATGGGAGGAAGATGACACAGATGGGGTCTGATGGATGGGCGGAGTGACTGACAGTTTCCCCCATACAGCCTTTGTGCTCCTTTCTCACCTGAAGGCAGGATGGTAGTGTTCCCTCACCAGTCAGGGTTGAAAGAAGAGGCACTTGGCAGGGTTAGGTGACCCTATGGTACCTCCTGCCTCCTCTCCCACCTCCATCAGCAGTCAACACAAGGTGCTTTTGGCCTTGAGGGATAGCAGGTATGAAACATTAAACTTCACAAGGACATAAACTGACATAAAAAGTTCTGACACAAATTTTTTTTCCCTTGTGGTTTTCCTTAAAATTAGTTATTATCACTGTGAATATCCCTTTTATTCACATTCTTGTCCTGCCTGTCTCTGGATCTTGGCTAATAAACTGTTGGCTTCTTGGCAAAAATCTTCGCAAACCTCTCTGAGATGGATTTTCACACTGTTTCTCATCTCTGGAGTGCCTGCTCAGCCTCCATGAAAAAATAATTATAGTAAAATTAATTGGGTTACTATAGATTTATATGCTGGTGTAGAAAATACAGTCACCTTTTATTTTCCAGGTTTCATTTTTTTGTAATCTGGTGGGGGATGATGAACCTTAGTCACTGATCCAGACCATGTTCATTCTGTTTCTGGCCTTGCTTGTGTTAGGTAGTTTTTCTTAAAAGAAATATTACTTTGCTATCAAAACAGTCAATTCAGTGAAAAGTGGGAACAAGATATGAAAAAAGTTAAAATCAGTAAAAAATAAAATACTTTGAGTGGAGTCACTAGTAGAAGCTCTGTTTATTACTGTTTTTGCCAAGGCACCTCTATAAGTTGTTGTGATCCCCTAGCTCCTGGTAGCTGGGTAGCTTGCAGAAAGAAACTGTTTGGGATTATAATGGCAATATGTTTGTTCAGGTTTTTTTTCCTTTCTCCCCCTCCCCCTTTTGTATTAGCCAACTTTATTGGGTCCTATAACATGCCCAAGAATTTGAGTTTTTTTCCCAGAACTCCTGAGTCTGTGATGTATAAAGCATCTTCAGTTTCTGTGGAATCTGATGGGAACTGAAGAGATCTTTAGGCTAGCAGCTAGACTATGGCTTTATACCCTGTATTTCCTTTTTTCCCTCACCCACCAGCAGTGAAGAAATCATCCAAAGTGGCTGCATGTTTGGTGCTGCAGGCAATACAATGTCTCTAGAAGCTTCTGAAAGCACAAGAGTAAACATGATAGCTTCTGGGCATGTTCCAAGACTGAAAAAAAAAACCCCTTCTGCATCTCCTCAATCTCCTTCTGTTTGTAGACATGAACATTGTCAACAGCATTTGCTTCACTCAGGGGAGCATATGCATTGCAATATGGCCTTTAATTACTCAGTTGTAAACTATTCCTCAAGTAATACAGAATTGTATCCATATTGCTCTGTAACCTCAGATCACTGTTTGCTGCTCTGCACGAGCCCCTTGTGTGAGAAGTACGTGGAATTCCATAGTAACATTATAAAATATTTACACATTTTAATGCTGTCTGTAGGCAACGTTAATTTTCAGTTTAAAAAAAAAGCTTAGTATTGCAAGGCTGCTGTTTGCAGTGTATTTTTCTATCCACAAACTCAGCACAGCTTTGGTGTCTGTGTTCCCTTTGGAGGACAGATCCTCACTGAGGTCTCAAAAGCTGCAACAGGTGTCCGTGTGACCCGAGAAAGGTTCTGGGAAGTAGTTGTGCATATGACTACATTTTTCAATTGTGATGAACGTATGCCCCATTGTGGATTTATGTTGAAAAACTGCAAATGTTAGCTTAAGTTGGACTCCATCTGGAATTCCTAATGATTGGTTTCTATTAGTCTCTTGATTTTAGTGATACTGTTTGAAACACAGGCCTTAATTCTTCCATCTAGACATGCTTCCACAGACCTACTTATGTAGAATTCTGCAGGGCTTAAATCTCACACTGCAATAGGCTATGATTTTTTATTTCTTTTTATTTTTTTCAATGCTTGCTTTTTAAGTTAAGAATGGACACATTGAAAATATTTAAGAATCAAATGCATGACTTCACATTTCATGTACAGAGTGTCAAGACATTGCAGAGTATAATTTTAGGGATGAAAATTGGTAGTGGTAAAAGGAAATGCTGATGTATCCAAAACTCTGCAGTCCCAAAGGATGCCACTGTAATATAATTTGCTAGAGATTAAAGCAAGATGGGAAGGGTCTCTGCTGCCTGTCATACTGCACTAACAACAAACACGGCACATTTTAAAATGATTAATGGTGAGAGGATAAAAAAACCTATTAATTTTAACAGATGTTAATAAACAGTATTTAATAGGAAGAAGGCTGTACAGGATGTCTGATATTTATTTATGTCTAGTCAGGGGTACAAAAAGAGAAGAGTATAAATTATTCCTGACATCTTGATTCTCAACAGAATTCTGTTGCATGTAGAAAGGCTATGCAATATCTTTAGTTTATTATAAGCTATGTGACCTGTGTGTGTGGTTATGAAATGAAGTGTTGACAAATGCTTTTCTCTAAGCAGAAACCAGTGCTGTCAGCCTGGAAACATGGAATTGCTGTGCTTCAGCTAGCACTAACTCTTAGGCTCTGTTCTGTCATTTTGAGGTGTTGGCTGTAATGAAAAAATGCATGTTTAAAGAGAGATGCTTTTATCAAACCTGGGAGTAGGGAAATAGAAATTGTGAGCAGGGCTGAGGATAAAGAAAAGGGGTAAGAAAGGCAGGGAGGGAGTGGCTATGACTTTGTTTTTCCCTCAGAACCTTTGTGCTGGTATGGAAAAGACTGCTATACATGAACACAAGGAGAAAAGCTGCAAATGAATTGTGGTATGTAAAAGGAGGAGAAACGAGATCCTTAGTGGTAGAAGTCAACATAGCCCTGTGTGAATCGATGAATAAATACTGAAAGAACAAATTGAGGGAGGAAGGTCCCTGGTTGCTCAGCGTACACCCTGAATTGTGGGGCAGGGAGGATGCTGTATGCACTGAGGGTGTGAGTGTGATGTAAAAAGAAGGGACAGAACCAAAGAAAAGCAGTTAATATGATGAAATCCCCTCTTTCCCCTGTCCTGGGTTTACAGAACACTCACTGCTAGACCTTATGAGCAGACCTGGCTGCAGAGCTGTGGGCTGGAGTCCAGCCTGTTGACTGCACAGAGCCAGTGGGAATCTGGTACTAAATATTTAGTTCATGTTTAGGTGCTTCACTCTTGCCACCCTCCATGGTTGCTATAGAAAGAAGCTTTGCTTTTCCTGGCTCGAGTATCTCTTGTCAATTGACTTTTTATGAATTGAATCTATTTGCAATAAATCTCCCACTCACAATAAATATGCAATCCTTGCCTAAGAACTGCCATACTCTGTGTAAAGACATGGCACTTATATTCATGAAATGAAGAAAATAGCACATTCTGCTGCATTATTAACACCTGAACTTGCTATGAGTAGTAACACATATTAAGTAGCAAAAGCAGGAAGAGATTGAGATGGGGACAAAGGGAGTACTGGGCAGGCATCCTAAGGAGGAGAAGTCCTATATAATACCAGAGTGGGTATTAAAAGTTCCTAGAGGGGCTATTTCCCTACTACAGAACAGGTTTCTGGGAGGAAGCACCTAAGGAGGAAGATACTGTATGTTATTTCCCACTATTTTGATTACAAAAGGTTCAGCAGTTCCTAATGAAGACAGAGCCTCAAGTTGTCCTCCTTGCTATCTCAAAAATTAAGTCTAACTTCTACTACAGTCTCACCAACACAATTCTTATACAGGCTGGTCTCAAAATTCCATTACACTTTTCTCTCCAGGACTATGTTCTTTTCTTCCATAATCTGTTTCAGAGCACCTTATCTCCTCCTCATCCTTCCTGGTTCTCCATGGTGCTCCCATTTCCCCTTAACATCCTCCTACTGAAGCCCTTTTGTCCTTCATTCTTCATAGACTTCTCACTCCAGGTACTCTATCACTACCTATTCTCTTAAATATACCCATTGTAGTGGCTGACATCTCTTGCTGCTATGCCTGTAGCTGATATTTTGGGTTTTTTGGGGGGGAAAATGAATAAGGAAGGACTTAAACTCACGCTCTTCCTCCAATCCAGAAGCATCCAGAAATTATTAAAACAAAAAAATCATATAGTAGAGACCTCAGGGATATATCTAGGGAAGCGTAGACACACTGTAATCCCAGATGCAGATGTGAAGTCCCCAGGGCTTGCCAAAGTGCATTGAAGCCACATAACAGAACAGCTCTTGGAGAGAGAAGGATGACAGCAGGAAGGTAAACGATGTGAGGACCACCCTGTTACCCACTTCTCTCGCTGCTAGCAGCTAAGCTTGCTAGAGTAAATCACAGTCCTGTTATCAAGACACTGCATGGTCCAGCACTCATCCAAAAGAACACTTCGTTACACTTCACTTGGTTTGCTGTTGCAGTCTTATAATGTTCATTCAATTTCCAAAAGAAGCCTTCTTTTTCCCCGTATCTTTGTCTTCTCCTCTATCACAGAGCTAAACTCTGGGAGCATATGTAATGCAGTTGATCTATCGAATGACACAATCAACCTCAGTTCCTTAGTGGTCTCTCAGTTGTCTATGGGGAGGAAAAGAGCTGGGACCAGACTGCAGCTGCCCAAAGTAGACAGAAGGCCAGCTCATCTGGATAGCTTGTAAATCAATCTCAACGTGGATGTAAAAGAAACTGATCAATATTTACATTAAATTTTATTCCTTGTGGTTTAGGTCTTCAGTCCTTGGTATAGTCTCAAGCACTTCAGCTTACAGGCTGGCTGGGTCTGTGCTGTCCCAGCACTAATAGGGCCTGGAGAGGATGACTGCACTTTTTCAAATCCAGGAGCAACCTCATACTCTGTTACACACACTTCCCAAAGCCTTTTTTATCATGCAGATTTGGAAGCCTCTATGCAAGTTCCCTGGTACAGGTGCTCCTGAGCAATGCTCTAAGCTGAGCTCTGGGACAAGGCATATCCCATTAGTCATGAGCTACATTTGTATAGCAGAATATTCTAAATTTCCCTTTGAATAGCAAGGAACAGGCAATCACTGCTAGCCTGGGGTCAGAGAGAAACTTCCTCTCAAGGCTATGTCATTCTATACTTGTCATGCATTTTCCTCCTGAAGCAGGTGGTGAAGCATTGTTAGAGCAGGATATCACATTTGATAGCCCCAGGGCAATGTGTGCTCCTTTGTTTCCCTCCTTTCTACCTCTGAGGCAGCTAGAGGTGCAGTACCTGTTTTTCATTCTCTCTCAGAGTCCAGGACAGGTCTATAGCACATAGAATACTGCTTTTCACTGTAGTAGGGTTCCTTATTTCTGTTCCACACCAACAGTCTTGAGTTCTTTAGTGAAAAGTATTGTAAGAGTTTGTAGAGTAAGGTGACCACCTAAACAGGAAGTAACCACACACACACACAAAACCAGCTGAGACATAGAACATTTGGGGAAGGGGGAAACTATTTTAATATGAAGAGGACAGACCCTGTGGTCTCCCAGGTGGGTAAGGCAGGCAGGAAGGGACTGCACTTCTGCACAAAGTTTGACTTTCAGCCTTTAATCTTCATGCATGTCTGAGCATGTGGATGGTCTTCCACTTGAATACACGAACTTCCCATCTGCCAGAACTTGTGTGGTCATCTTCAAAGAGGCCAGTGCTGGGGTGCTGCATGCCACATCACCAGGGTCCTGTACAGAACAAGGCCATCAGACCTGAGGCCACACGCAGATTTTGTCCAGAATTCCCTACAGAGTGCAAACCTGCATTACTGAGCCTTAATTCTATTTTCACTTATCATCTCCAGCTGTTTCAGCCTGCAGTACTAGCTCTTTTATTAGTAACAGCTGCACCAAATTTCAGAGGCAGTGTTCTTGTTAATTTTGCCTGAAGCAGATTATGAGTGGCTTGAAATATCTCTAATCTAATTGTGCATTTAATATTTGTGTTAACATTCAACAGCAAAAATGAAGACCAGAATTATCCTTGAATACTGAGAAAGAAGAAAATATTAAGTAAGTAGGCTACCTTTAGCTTTTGTCTTTCTGCTAATGTATTTGTTTTGGGGTTTATGAACATAATAAATTTCAGAGACTAAGTGGAGTCTATTCAGTCTATTAAGACTCATTTTCTTTTAATACTCTAATCCCCTCAGGATACCATTTGCCCTAATTGTTTCTTGAATGATCCTCCAGTGTTTAAGCTTCAGCCTCTGACTCATAAGCTATTCTGCATACACTTGTGGCTCTGTGCAAAGAAAAATAGGACACATGACATCTGTTTCAAATTTGTTTTTCTTTGCTTTGCAATTATGCCCCTTGTCTTCTTATCGGTCTCCCATAAAAAAATGGTAAGTCCATCTGACATTAAATATATTGTTTAAGATTTCAATATACCAAAATTGTCTCCTCAGACTACATTTTTGTATCTATAAATTCAAATTTGATGGTCTCTTCTCATACTTCTTTGTCCTCAGATCAATAGGGCTGCCCTCCTTTTGAACTTTAGAAATATTACAAACATTAGGCAGACCTGTGAAGTTGTCCTGGTCAGAAGGATAGATTGCATTGAAGAGAGAGTGCAGCCAGACTGTGCTTTTTCCACTCACAACTTTTTTGACTGGTGACTTAAATTCGACATATACTTTCACTTTTTTTTTAAAGGTTTTTATTTTAAAATTCGTTTGCGTTTTTTGAATTAATCTCGTTTGCAAGGAAGTAATTATTTTTAACTGTTAAATATTTTAAACCAATAACTATTATTCTTAACATTATAATTTTATTTCCATAGAAGTCTTATTGAAAAGTGACAAAAGATATTTTAAAAAAATCCAGTCTGTTATCCTAGTAAAGTAGCTTATTTCTATGAATTTTCTAAGTGTTTTGTCCACTCTGATTTGAAGTGTCTCCGAGTTTTCTGATTTTGGTTGGAAACTATTTCAGTCTTATAGAACTTAACTTCAGGAAGGATATTTGTCTGACATTCGATCTGAATTTCCCCTTCTTAAATTCACATCACTGCTGATATATGTATTTTCATGTATTGTACTAAAGGATGCCTCACATCCCTAGCAAGAGCCCCTTCCCTTGCCCCTTAATACTGTGCTTAGCCAAGCTACACATACTCAGTTCTTTTAATTTCCATATAATTTATTCCCATGATGCCCTGACCATTCATGTTTCTGCTTTCTGAGCTTCCCCCAGGTCCCCCTGGAGGTGACTGAGCACCCCTAACTGAGTGTAAACATACAGCACAATAGCACCACAGCCTGTCCTGCAGTTTGCCAGCTGCCAGCAGCAAAAAAGACAACGGAGCCATCATACCTTACACTAACTATAGATTTCTCCCATGCCTAATATTGTGCATCCCTGATATTGTATTGCAATATGGTGCCTCCATTTACGCACTCGAAAACTGCTCAACTTATTTCCTGTAGTTACACTTCCTTGCAAGTATGTCTTAGAAACAACATTCTATCACTTAAATTTCTGGTATAATGTTGATACTTCCCACATTTCTCACTGATATTATGTCATATATAAGATTAGGTTCCTCCCAACAGCCATACAAGAGCAGGTGTTCATTTTAATGTATCTACTTATGGGATTTTTTTTAACGTATTTCTATGATTTCCAGATCTGTCCTTTGTTGTTTCTTTACCACAACCAGTTTTTGTTGCACTTTCTCCACTACTTAACACAAATTTTATATTATACAATACTATGCTGTACTACCTGTAGTAAGTATATATCATATTTATACTTAAATTTCTATACAATACAATGTCTCAAACTTTAAACTTCATGACTTAATTTTTTTTCCTATTCTGGATGATAGACAAAAAAAACTTCACCTGGTTGTGAACAGTTGTTTTTATCTCTGGTTGCATTTTTGCTGCAAAAATTTTAGAGTACAGTAGGTTTTTTTTATTCAAACTGCTGACTTTCATTTAGATAAGCCTTAGTCAAACTCAGTATTTACTGTAGGCAAACACTGAATTCAAACTTTAAAAAGCAATCAATAACTTTCTAAAATGATACAAAAATTCCTGTTCTCTGGTTTTATGCTTAGATTTTTCCACTGAAAGAAAGAAAGAGAGAGAGAAAAGCATTAAGTGGTGAGTGGTGGAGGAAAGTCTTTCTGTCATCAATTTATGTCTCCTTAAGAGAGATAGAAAAATAGGAAAAATGCAGAGGATTTGGAAAACATGTATATTCTATTCTTTCTTCTTTTCCTCATTGAGAAATGAGGAAAATAATCAGGTAAAAATGAGAACAGTCAATTTTTCTATTTTTTTTTAAACAAGTGCTTCCAATTTTTGTATTAAAATAGGAGGATTTAAAAATAGAGTTTGTTCTTACTGATGATATTTTGAAGACAGTATGGAAAATACTGATGAATTTTCAGTAGCTCCTACTGAAACCATATGTCAAAAACTACTCAAGATATGGGGGTATTTATGTAAAGTGTAACTGTATGGCTGGAGTGTCCCTTTCTCAGGCTCTTTTCTACTCCCTACCCTCTTTTCCTAAAATGCCAGTGTGACTTCTGATGTCAGTAATCATTCATTGACATAGTTACCAACAAATGGGAAGATGCTGTGCCTGTTTGCACAGTGAGGGACAGTCAAATCCGGTTTGTCAGAACGCAAGCAGTGCAACAGCCGTGGCTGTTCAATGAAATAAGTAGCAGAGAGCAAGTGGAGCGAAAAATATGGTGATAGTTTCTGGGACATTGATTTTGCAGCCACACACCTTAGTCTTGAATCGTTCTGTTTACCGAGTCTATGGGGAAGTTTCCAGCTTCAGGATATATAATTTTCTCCCTGCTGCTCTTAGTTGACAAATGTCTCTGGTGGCGAGTCTATGAAACCTGATAGACTGATTGGCCTTAATGGGAATGCTCTGCTGCCTAGAGACTGCTCTGGGGCTTTCCAGCAACTGCAGCAGCCTACTTCAGCTGAGCACCATACTTGGCTCTGCGTGTCTCACTCTGCCAAAGTACAGGAGTCAACCACAGCTTATGTCTCAGTATCCCTGAGCCTTTTTCTTTATTACACCAGAGAAAAATCGATTGTAGTAACAGAAAAATGTGGGTCATGAATGTACGTCCTCTGTCCTTCTCCTTGAAGTGACAAATTTAGATGATTAATCTCTATGCAATCTATTTCTAGCTTTGGCTTCCAAACAGAGAATGTCAGAGAAAGTGGTACATATATTCTTTACACTAAGTGACACAAGGCAGAAGACAGATAAATAAATATCTTCTACGTTCAGAGCTCTAAGTAACAATAGCAGTATTAAAATAAGAGGTGTATGAGCTCAGTGGATTAAACAATAGTGAGTAAATACAGAGCAACCACTGTGAAAGCTCTGTGAATAATGGGCAAAGCTTGTCTAGGTATACTTAAAAAGTGAATAGCAGCCCTTTGGGTGTATGATACCCTTTTTGTGGAGGGCTGTGAGGGAACACAGATAAAGAAAATCAGAGTACACCTAAGTGATAGGGACAGGGCATTTGCAGGCACTATGCTGCAGGCAAATTAGTGAAAGCAGACCAGGGAGCAGAAAAAACATTTTTCGCATCAAAAGACAGTGATCAAGGAAGGAAAACAGCTGGTAAGAGGAAGGGAAGGCAGTATCACTGGTGATCAGTTGTCTTTACAAAAGAGGGGTCAACCATCACGTAGTGGGGTTTTTAGTATAAGAGGGAAAGACAGCTGGTGAGTGAAAGCACCTCAGATATCCAACATTTTATCCCAGCTGCCGTAAAGCTTAAAAACCCCAACACCCTTTGACTGTTTTTAGTTATGTAGGGAACTTGAAACTCAAGTCCACTCAGGAATTTTCAGGCTACTCCTTCAAAATTCAATGAGAGCATAAAAGTTTCTTTTCAGAAGCAGCTTTTCCAAGACACTAATGGGATTAAATGCTCAACTCCTATCAAGTCTTAATGTAAGTTAGGCATCTGACTTCCTTTTATGCCTTTGAAAAACTCCTTGTTAATCTTCACAGTTTACAGTTTGCCCTCTGAGACTGCTCTCTCTTAAAATAAATAGACTCTGATCCTTCTGAGAGTTTGAAGGGCTGTACATATTACAAAATCCCCACAGGAAGACAGTGTATGTGATGAGGGAGAATTCTTATTCATTATTTTGCTCAGGATCTCTTACACAGTTTCATGCATAAATAAGAGAACCTGAGCATCCACCAGTTCAACTAATAAATGAAAGTAAAGATGCAGAGCAAAGTATCTCAGTCTTATGGTCTACTGTGAAAAGAGCAAAGCTAAATCACTGTGGTAGTACATGATACATGATTAAGAAATTCTGATGTTATTTAGTGGTATTACCCTGAAAGAAAATCTCCACCACATCCTGCAAACAGAACACCTGCTTAAAGAGAAGCTAAGTCGAGAGATGCCCTAACCCAAAGGTCACATGTTATAAAGAACCACTTCCATTGCCTCTTTCTAGAATTATAAGGCCACAGAGGCCTCTATAGTTTTGAAATAAGCTGCACTAGTTGAGCTAATGCCCTTATTTGGAATAATTTTTGCTGCTTCAAGAATTTATGTGGTTTTGTGTTCTCCAAGGTATATTACTCATTACTTGATTAGTGGCCATATCACATCCTGAACTAGCACTATCCTTCACTAAACCATAGACAGGTGTGTGTTCTCCACACTTGGTAGAGACTTCTCTGTTCACATTACAAAAAAGAACAAGAGCAGGTTGGAGAGACAGTGTATGGAAGGAGAATGAAGAACATAGAAGCACCAGTCAGGAAAAGAGCTGGAAAAGTAAATGCATATTGCCTGTGTCCATCAAATACCAGCCAAACCAAAGGTAATTCAAACTTGTAAACTTGATGATCTCTGAAGCCAGTGAAGCAAGCTTGGATAGACAATCTCCACAAAGTTTGAGTGATAACAAAAATCAGTGAAGTCACAAACATTCCAGATTCAGAGACATTTGCTATGATTTTCCTCAGGTTGGGCAAACCTGAGCACAGACAGACCAACTTTGAGATGAGATTAAGGGTGCTATTTTACAAAACATAATGAAACTAGTAACTGAACAGAAAGAGCAGGTGCAGCTTGGAGAAAAAGAGCAATGTCTCTTCCCAAAGACAGCCAACACTCAGTGAGATTCTCAGCAAGACATGAATTCAAGTCCTTACATTTTATTTAAAATCAAACACATATTTTTCTCTTTCTGAATTTAGAAACAGAAAATATTTTACCGAGACTGGGATTGTATCAGTTTCTCAGACTTTTGCAGACTTTGCGAGGGAAGGTAACTTTAGAGACAATCCTCTTGCTAGTAGACCAGAACTGTCAGCCCCTCATAGCCTGAAGTACGTGTTGGTACCTGAGAAACAAGTGATTCAGTGGAAGTCAAATTTACATTTGTAACTTTCTTGGATTTCCATGGAAATCTGAACTAAACTGGTTTTGCACAATTTTGTCTAAAGATTTAGTAAGATTCCTTAACTGTGATTATTCTTCTAGATGCCATATCAAGGAAAATAACTTCACCAACACTGGCCAATTTATATAATTATTTCTATTTCTGATTAGTTTGTTCAGAACAAAGGTGAGGTTCTCTTTAGGTACTTCTGAAATTATGAATCTGTCTGAGCAATCAGTGCCGTTAGTTTTCAAGTGTGCGACTGAGTCCCTGGGGTGATGGTTTCTGAGTTGTGTGCTGCCAGCCTAACAAAAAAAGCAATTGTTTTCAGAAGATGAAGACTCTGCATATTGAACTAGCTATATTTAGCACAACCGCAACATTTGCAAGCCTTTTCATTATTTATTAATTAATCATGTGTCACCACACATATATTAATGTCTGTTTTTCGCAAACCAGATTCAAAAAATATAGCAATATGGAACATAGTTTAGAAGCACAACAATAAAGAAAAAAGGCACAGCTAATTTTACAAGTAGTGAAAAATCTCACTTTGAAGATACGTACATCTGCTGATCTATGTTGTGGTGAATCAGAACAAATAATTAGAGCAATGATTATACTTTTGCTCTGATGGCAGAAAATGTTGATAAGGCCCATTCAGAACACCTGAAAAGTCAAGCAGATACTTTGCTGGAACTGAAAGATTAAAACAATGTGTAGACGTTTAACACTGCTGATTTGTAGTTATCCTTTTTTCTCTCAACAGACTGTGCGTAATGCAACATGGTGCCAAGATACTCGAGTTAGCTCTGAATTTGCTACTTGGGGCACTACAAGTTGTGTAGGTATTGGCTTTGCATGGGTTTCTTAGCAAATCCAGCTACGCTGCAAGGTGTGCTCACAGCTATGCTGTTTCTGGCAGTACAGTAACTCTGTGTATGCTGGGTGGATAACTATCCCGCTATTCCTGCACAGCTTGAGTTGGTGAGATGAGTTTACTTATCCCTACGAAACAGCACTTCTACAGTAACATTTCTGAAACACATGTGGTATTCTCAGTGGTATCGGGTTTCCACTGCTGAAGCAACAATTGCTCTGCATCAGATTTGGAAAATATACAGGGATAGTGGGTCCTTTCTACAATGGTTGCCATTGAAAAAGTCATCACCTGTTAGCAGCTTCCCCAGAGCAAGAAGACTAGGATGCCTAACTCGCTGGGCTATAGCAATAGGCACTTTAATACTGTACTGTATGATTAATTTATTGTAGTCTCATGCACTGAATACACCTGACTAGCTGTAAAGTTTTAGCGAACTTTGCAAAGGGATAGAGTGAAGAAATATTTTGCTGCAGTGGGATAGAAAAAGATAATACATGTCAGTGGAACATCTTTCAACTAATTATTCTTACCCTTTTTAGATAATTTTTGCCCTTCAAGCAAACTGTTACTGATGTTAATTTTGGCTTTGAATGTTGCTAGAAAGTGTTAGTGGCTTCTCAGATTGCCCACAGCTGCAGTTAGAATGGAGATTGAAAATCATTTTGGCCAAAGAAGGGAAGGATCTTACTTTTGCTGTCTGAGATATATGCTGAGTGTATGGATACTAGCTTACTGCAATTTATGTTCCATTTACCAGCTGGACTCAGATCATGTACTTTGTGCCAATAGCTGTTTCCATAGGGCCCAGAGGCGGAATTCAGGTCACTACAGAGGCTTTATTATATTTTTCCATTTGCACACTCACAGTGTTATTTTACTCCTTAGTAAGTAAGACTTTATTTTGGATTAGGATCCCCTGTGACACTTCAGAATAGTGTAAGGATGATTGACTCCTTATATTTATCTTTGGCTAGAAATTAAGCTTCAGCATTAAAACGATTTTACATCCCTCTTGCACCTGTATTGAAGACTCCAAGCCTCAAGCTTGTGGTTCTGGGTTATACAAAGAACACAAAATAATTCTGGTGGGGAGTGAGAATATGCTGAAATTATCAAACATCCATTACTACACAATTTAGATAAAATATATTTTGTCAAAATGAAATGCTTTCCTCATTAAAACTGTTCTCCTTAAATGGGGCATATCTTTTATGGCTTTCTGGCAAACTTTTAAGAAAATATGTTTATACTATTAGCCCCAGTCTAGGTGCCCTATTAACTTTTTTATTTTATTCTATACTAATAGAAGCAGTGAGGGCCATTGTATCTGTGTTTAAGGACATGTAGAGTAAAAGGATTTACTACATTTTCATCAGAGAACATATTATAATATCTTACAAAATACTGTGCACAACCAGAAAATAGTAGAAAACTGTCATAACTGCACTGACTGTAAGTATTTTCCAGTAATGTTTTTTTTCTGGAAAATTAACCTAGTGGCGTATAAAGTTCCAGTATTTTCTTTAACTTGCTTATAGCAGGACTGGCAACAGAAAATATGACTCTTAGAAGAAAGATTGTCTGACTTAACTCAGAACTCAGCCTTTAATGGCTCTTCACGAGCTGTAGGTAACATATCATCATTTTCCATCAGAATTTCAGTTTCAAGGCTGGTAGTCCAGAGACAGATGTTTCCTTATACTAACTACAGAGTATTTCCTCTACTGGTGGGCACTTTCAGAGAGCATTGGGACTGAAATTCTCATCATTCCCTTCAGCCAATCTACATTTTCATCTAAATTTTCAGATTTTTTCATATTTGTCTCAGAAATGCTCAACCCCAGCATTCTGTTAGAAGAAACAGACCCACAAGGGCTGAGTCCTTTGACCTACTGTGACAGTCATACATAAGACAATGGGGTAATTAAGCAGGAAATACCCTTGCAAACTGATAGAATACTGATGTATCTATGGATTTCAATAAGACTGGATCACAGAAAAATATATAACCCTAAGACAAAACTACTGCAACTCTTCAATCAGGGTGCTATTTCCACTTCAGTATATGGATGTGGAAGTTGGAAATGCCAAACGCATAAGCACATCTAAATGGATTGAAAATGGACATCTCGGGCAAGAACTAAATAGCAAGTGGAAAGAATCTACAACAAATGCTCAGATTTACTAGAAATTTCAAAAATCCCTTAGGACTGCCCAGAAAAGAAAGCAGAAATATTTAGAATATATTAAGGGTGAAACCAATGACAATCTATTGACAGGCATCTGGGAAACGGAGGATCCAATGCAAAGAAGCTGCTAAAAATCCTTAGGAAGGAAAAACTTTCAGGAAGATAAGAATAGAGAAGCAGAGAATGCATACTCATGGGACAATATAGATATGTACAATGTAAGCTTGGGATGGGAAAAGGACTTGGTCAGGAATATGATAGAAAGAGGAGAGCATGTCATAGACTCCAAAGTAGAGCAGAAGTTTCTCAGCTCTGAATTAAAGTAGTTTGAACAAGAGAAAAAAGTAACGTGTGTTTTTCATATTCTTATATAGATCTTCTTCAGAGGATTCAGACAAATGTTTGGAATTTTCTTTACCCTGGAGCATACAGAAGAATTAGGTCTAAGGATATTATTATTTTATTATTTTTTTAATCTGTAGCTGGTGGGAAGTTTTCAAAGTGGTACTTATGAAGGATTTGTGTCTGTGTGCCAGTGCAGATGGTCTTGTCAAACTGTGCCTAGTAAGTCATACTCAATCAACACAAAATGTCTGGTTTAGGGCTCTGCAGGTATGTTTTTAAAATTTATTTATTTTTATTAATTTTTTTAAAACTAGTAAACTGCTTGAAGAAAGTGTATCTCTTGACCTCTTCTTTGAAGGCCTTACATCAACATCCTGTCTCACTTCTCATAAAGCTTTAATTCCTGAAAGGATATTTGATAAAGCTTCGGTTTTATAACAATGATGACCTTATATTCCAATGTGGCGGTGTATGGGGGTCTGAGCAGCCTTCTGAGAAAATGGAGTAATAGCAATTTGTGTGAAGCTGCGTCCCTAAAGGCAGAAGCAGAACAGAGAGATTTTAAAGGAATACTTTTTTCCTTCCCTAACTGTGACTGTGCATGGACTCTGAAACCAAGCCATGAGCTTTGTTTTCTGTTTCAGTCCCAAGTTCACCTTTTCCACCTTCTCTCTATCTCTCTCTCTCCCTCAGCAGGAGTTTGACATCTCTTTGGACTGGGGGACTTGAGTTACAGACTGCGTTTTGTCTACTGGATTGCTATGCCCTGAAGGAATATTATGAACTACTGCCACACTAGTACTCATTTTTACTAATCTTTTCAATGTATCTCATTCCATATATTTTGAGTTTTTAATTGAAAAAAAATTTATTCCACTTCATTATTTTTGTTGTGTAGACTTCTCCCTCCCACAGATCAGTCTGAGATGCAGTTCCTCCCCCATGGTTGCCTCAGAAAGCCTTAGGTCCTTGTGTGTGCTTTTGACCCTTGCAGCTTTCACAGCGGTAACCAAAACCTAGGAGTCAGTGTGAGGTAAAACAGAAGGAAAACATTCCTGCTCAGCAGCATCTGGACTCTGAAGCTGCCCTACACCTGAGCTCAGCAGGCTTTGGAAGTCACTCTGGCTTTTTGGCAATGCCCAAAATCAGGAAGTGAGTCTATATTAGTGTTTTAGTTTTGATAAAGAATGAACATCTGAAATTAGTCTCCCACTGAGCCCTTTAAGTGTCCTTCTGAAACTTAACTTCCTGTAGGCTATGAGATGATGCAGCTGAGAGCGTCAGCCCAATTAGTTCTGAAAGGGTTGAAGGCTGGATGATGATTTGCCCCTTTCTGGGTATTGTGGTGTCTGTAAACTCAGAATTTTCACAGAAGGACTCACACTGGACTCCAGCAAACATTTCTAATGGAGTCCTTATCCCTTGAAAGCTGGTATCTGTCTGCCTTAAGGCAAACAAATGAGCATACAGACTAACAATGAAAGGGTAAATATCCTTCTCTATGCTTTTACACTTTGAGTGCTGCCAGTGATGTTTTAAAAGCAAAGTGTTGGTTTATTAGGACCAAAGACTGACTAAGAAATCATAGAATAAGCCACTAATCTATCTATATGATTTCTACATCCTTCCAATGTCTCACTGTTTTTGTAGTTCAAAGACTCTGTTCCTCCCCATTCTTCACTCTTTGCACTCCTTGGTCTATTCAATTTCAACATCCCTCTTTTAAGCACTATTTTGAGTATTTTTAATGTTTTTTTCTTTGTAAAATTGTCCCTAGAGATTTGAAATGGGATAGGATGTTTAAAAACAAGAGTTTTAGGTATCATCTTTCAGGTTTTATGCTGATTATTTATATGTGAGAATGGATTGCGTTACTTTTTTTTCCCCCCGTTTCTAGAGCTGTCACAAATAAACAATTCTAAGGCATATAGGAAATATTGCACTATACGTAATACCTAAATAGAATCCTTAATTTATTGAATAGGAAGTAGTCCTATTTGCTACAGCATTATCCTATGAAACATGAATTAAACACTTGAAAAAGGAAAAATAACAGATGTATAATGTTTATCTATACTATTTCATTTTTAGCTTCATTTAAAGATGTTGGATTCTCATTTCACAGACAATTTGAAATGTGGATTTAATTAGTTGGTTTATAGTAATCGTAGTCTGATAGTAATAGAATTTTTGTTGGATATGCTACAGCATAAACCAATGACATCTGGGTATTGTATAGAAAACAGGATGTGCAGTATTCTGTTATTAGGATTGTTTGTTATTTTAAGAGTATTTCCTCAGTTGATTGTACATAGTCTCTGCAGTGTAGAGCATTCTTTGACCTGGTCTTCCTTGTTTCGGTTTGGTTTTGCTTGTTTGGTTGGTTTTTTACTTGAAAAGCTTTTTATTTAGACATACTTTGAGGCCAAGGCTCTGTGCCATAATACTGGAGGTGAGGCACCTGTTTCCTCGTGTTACGTTCCCAGATGAGACATTTAACGCAGGTGTTATGTGGTGATTATACAGGCTTGAGTCCTTGTCGGGACCACGTAGCAGGTATGCAGCAGGCACATAGCGGGCACATGCCAGGCAGAGACTTCCTCTTCTCCAAGATTTTATTAAAAGCACATTTGGGAAAATGAAAACAAAGCAATAAGGAACCATCCCTGTGAAATGGCGTTCTCTAGATGAGATAACTCAGAAAAATTTTTAAGTACTCCTGGTGTATCCAGACCTTATCCATCTCAAATCTGCTTTCTGGAACCTGGAATATTGTGTAGAAACAGAATTATGAAGAAACAGTATTGTGAAGAAACAGAAAAGGTATAAGTTTTGGTAAAGCCCAGGCTTTAGGGACACATTTGAAAATTGTGTTTATTTACAGTAGTATGGGATACTGGCAGCTATTGTTGTAGCATAGCTTCAAGCTTGCTACGTTTGTGTGATGCACAGTTAATGAACTCCAGACAGTGTACATGCCCCTCAGCCAGAATCCCGTCACCTCTTCTTGAGTATTTTCTCCCTACATGCTATCTCAAATAAAAGTGTTTACAATGGTTGGACAAGAGTGACTACTGAGGAGGAGGGTTATGTCTTGCCAAAAAAATGTTTCTGTTATTAGAGGGGATGCTTAGGTCTAATGTCCATGACATACACAGAGGTTGAGCAGTATTATTAGAAATCTGACTGCCAAAAGTTGCACTATTATTAGGCAGAGATCATTCTTGTCAATACTGAATAGTGGGAAAGCTGTAAGCAGAGGGCGCATTATAAACCCACTTTATTGCTAACCTGTGGTAGTACCAAGCTTGCAGTCAGGCTAGAAGTAGCTTTACTCTCTGGCTGTAAGGGTGAGTGAAGGAAAAGTTTGGTTTGCAGTAACTAGCAACAGGTATTGTTACCCTCAGTCACCAAATCAAGGTAACAAGTGCATATTTAGCATAACATGTGTTACAAAATATAGAATGTATTCACTTGCTTCGTTATTGATTTGGAGTGACATACCTGGTGATAAGACCTTTTTTTTTTTTTTTGACGTTTATGCTCAGCTGAGTGTATCTCTGTGTTACTGCCAGTATTCCTCTCAGCTTTTTTTCCTCTGATCAAGTCATGGATATGGAGAGCTGCTACCCTGGCAGAGAAGAGGTGGTCAGCTTGTTTCCCAGGTGAACAAGGAATCAGTGGGCAACCAGAGGAGTGAAAGGGTAATTCTGAACTGTACTGTCATCTTGTGCTGACCTTACTCCTCATACAGTAAAATCTGTGAGTAAACTTAAGCCTAGAGAGTTATGTGGTGGGTTTTTTTTGGTTGGTTTTTTTTTTTTTTTTTTTGGTAGCAACTAAAATACAAGTAACTTGAAAAAATGTGTCTGTTTTTTATAAGTTAGAAAATGTTCAGAAACTTCGTGACAAGGACATGCAAGAACAAATGGCTTAGGAAAATGAAGAAGTGATGAAAGACTACTTGTTATTTAAAAAGAATAAAAATAGCA
Source organism: Lepidothrix coronata (assembly GCF_001604755.1). Classification (NCBI taxonomy): domain Eukaryota; kingdom Metazoa; phylum Chordata; class Aves; order Passeriformes; family Pipridae; genus Lepidothrix; species Lepidothrix coronata. The sequence goes on along the minus strand of NW_016690239.1, from coordinate 2,465,837 downwards.
ATAGTGGAAAGGACACACAAAAGCATGGAAGATTTTCAATTAAATGAGAATGGTAGGAATATGAAACAGCTCCAGGATGAACAGTACTGTTTTTATACATGTGTTTTCAGAGACAGTAGTAAGTGAAAATCTTTCCCTGAATTCTAGTGGGAAAAGTGACATTTATGTCATGAAGAGATTTAAAACATCTGCCTAAGATGGGGAATTTCACTATGAAGATTTAGCAAAAACCTTATAGGTGAAAGATTGGTTTTATTTAGTAAGAGAACTAAGGGAAAAATGAGGCATGATGTGGCAATGGATTTACCATATGTAGAATGGAAAAAATCCTGTCAAAGATGGACTGGTGAAGAAAAAGAAGAAAACAGCTCAAATGTTATAGTAACAGAAGTTTTTAATGTTGTTTAAACATGTCTTAAAATGGCTTTTTGCATTTCTGCAAAGTCACTGCTCCTTCTTCCCAACACCCTCTGTGAAAGACTCTTATCTCCCATACAGGAGTGTCCTGGGAAGATGTCCTGAGGTGTTCTCATTGGCCTTTGTTAACCCCTTCCTATTGGCTGTTAACTCTTTACCTGATTGGTTTTTCTGTAAGACCCTGAACCTGTAATTGGTCCCCTTTTAACCCTCCTAAAAGCCTTATAAACCCCTATCCCCACAATAAACTTCCTCTTTCGTCTGTCCCTCCCTGGTGGTCTGTGTGAGCTCCTTACGGGGTCGCCGGGCCACGTGGTGGGGGCAGGGGGGAAGAGCATTCACCTCCAGGTAATGGGCTGGCACCCAGGGCCTGAAGGTTCCCCTCCAATTAATCCACCGTAAGCATTCTAGCTATCCTTCACAAATCCCAACAGCTCCTTTCCCTGTTGAATTGGTTTCTGTGAAAAAAGTGAGAAAATGTTTTGCTTAATCATACATGAGAGCCCGAGAGCAGAGATCTGGTCAACCAACAAACAAGATGCACTATTTGATTTGAAAAAAAGCCCACCCTTCATATTTTAAAAAAGTTTTCTTTACGTTTCAGTATATAGGAAGAGAAACTACCTGTAAATATAGAAGAGATAACAATTTATAAATTGTGAAAGGTAAATGTTTAATTTAGGGACTTTGTGTTTATATGCTCCTTAATAATTTTCAATCTGAAAATTATATCAAAAGAGTCTGTTGAATACAATAATGCTGAGAAAAAAAATACTGCTTTAAATATGGAGATTAGAACACTTATTTCACTTTAAGGGTACCTTTCTCCATCTGAGACAGACATGACAGATGTACAGATTGTGCCTTATATTTAAAGATTGTCTCATAAAATATTATAATTCTCATAATCATATTAAGTAGCAGAAGAGATTCTTTACTGTGGTTATGTGAATTTTAATATGTTAAGATACTGGTTCAGTTAGAGGGAATATTTTGTACTTTGGAAAAAACCAATAATATTCTATATTTTTTTTCCAGCAGTACACTGACCAAAGTGAATTGTCTGTATTTAAAGAGGAATGTCAACCATACGTGAATGAATTATTTAGGAGCCACCAAACAGGTTAGAGCCTGTTCATTCTCAACAGTGACTGCCTAATTTAGTTTGGGGTGGCCAAACACAATCCACAAGATAAGTACTTCAGCTGCTGAGGTGAGCTGAGGCACAGCCTTTTGCTGCTTATGGGTTACCTTAAGAGATTATTTCAGATAAAGGTCCTCAGTCTGTTCCTGAAGAGTTTCAAATACCCCTAAGAAGAAATTCAGTAAAGTGCACTCCATCTACTGCTTATTAGCTAGCAGCATCAGATAGATTATCAGAACACTTTTGCAGATGCTTTCAGAAGGCCCTAAGGAAAAAAAAAGTCAATAATTGGCCATACAGAAAATTCCAGCAAAGTTATTTCTCAAATGTTGGATATGAATTAGGTTTGATTTATTGGATTGTGTTTTAGCAAAACATCTAGGAAAACAGTAGAGTAGATGTATTTTTAAAGCCTGAGCACACATGCCTTGACTAAGGAATCAGTTCAGGGAAGGATGTTTTGCAGGTGGTGGATGTTGCTTGGTGGATGTTTTTTGTAGCAGGATTAAAATGACAGATAATGAAGAATGGGATGACCATGTACTTCAGCACAGAAACTTCTAGAAAGGGAACAGATTTGCCAGTATTGAGGAAGTTTTGGAAAGAGAAAAATGAGATACATGTATTGCTACAGAGACATGCAGGCAAATATTTATGTTTTGATCTGGAGGACCCTAAAGATACTTCTGGTCCAAGCATCTATAGTCATAATGAAATATAATGCTTTACAAGTCCAATTATACAAATACTTAGAAAATTTAATTGGACATAGCTACTTCTAGTGTAATTATGCAAAGTATATGTAATTAATTTATACATAGTGGGTAAATACAGTAGACACGAAACATACAACTGCAGTGGTTTTAATTTTCATGCACGTAATCAGTGTTGCAAAAGGAGCCACTCTGTGAGGAAACCGCATCACAATGAGCATCAGAAGAGAAACACCTTGCTGCCCCTAAGGGCCTGACATTTGTTCTTTCTTACCTGGCTGCTTCATTTAATCTAAAATGAATATTGTCATGACTTATGGCACATGGCATTCTCTCTGTACATGAACTGTAGCCAGTCCCATTGGCAATCTTAGAAGTCAACCAGTCATCACTTTACTCGTGAGAACTTTCAGAACCTATTAAATGACTTTGCTTTGGGAAATAGCAGTTTTCATTTTTCATTAAGGACCAGTCACAAAGGAAACCAGAGGCATCAGTATGTCGTCTCCAATTTTAAAAAGTGCTGAGCAGACAACATTTGACATTTAAAAAGAAAAAAAAACCCATATCTTAAACTGGAAGATTTAAATGTCATCCTTTTTTTTTTTTTACCTTGAAGTGTTAGGAATGATATCTTCCAAAGAATAACCCAAATTCGCAGCAGGCAAATGAGTGAGGTAGAGTGCAAGAGATCTTTTGTTATTGTTATTAGTGGCACCTCACATTTTCTGTAACATCTTTTATCCAATGAAGATCATTGCTATTACTGAACATGGTTTGGTTTTTTAATTCTGTTTTTGTAAAGCTTGATTGAATATTAAACCATGACAGACATAAATTACATTTAATAATCATGCTACAGAAGCATTCAAATCTGTCACACAACAAGCACAAGCGTCTAAGAAGCATTTTAAAGCACTATATTAATTTATTCTAAAACATGATAATGTCTTACATTAGGTGAAATATATTGCATTGAGTGACCTGTAAGATTTGCTAAACCAAGGGAAAGAGGCTTTTGAAATTATAAGAGGTAGAAATAAAAGAAAATTATAGCTTTGCACACCAGATTGTTGTGTATAAGACCCTTTGTAACAGAGATATGAGCACGAAATCATTTGATGCATCCAGTTGAAGGAAATGAGCTGTGTGATAAAATTGAAATTTGAAAAAGTAAATATGAATATTTATGAGATATCTGGAAGTAAGAAGTAGCCTTGTGATGAAAAATATTGTTACTTGCTACTTCAGTGGAGTAGGTTTTGTAGGTTGCTGTAACTTTGCTGGGTATCTACTTGCCTGTTGTGTGCATAGGACAGATCTTCCCTAGAACAAGAAGAGGAGAATCTGACGCTTTTGCAGAGGCATTCCTTACAGATGAACTCTGCAAAACCCACACTGGCATGCTTTACTGGTCACAACTATCAGAAGCAGAGAAAATTTGCAGACTAACAGATGGGACTCAGGAGTAGAAAGAGATGCTTTATCTCTCATATGACATCAAAACTATATCAGAAAGTAAGTAAAAAACGTAGATAAAGAATTATTTCTATGAATAGTTTATCCATAACAGGCGTAACTATAGCCTGAGAGGATTTTTGTCTTTGTAGTATCATAGAAATCACTGGTGTGGGACTGGAGTTCTACTTGCAAATATTCCTCTCTGTGACAGATCCCAAATTTTTTATTCTCTGGGGCAGCATTTCTGTAACCACTACTGTGGAGAATAATGTGCCTTGAAAGACTCTTGGAAGAATGTGTTTTACTATAATTGTCATATGTCCAATCTCTCTTTTTGCCTTTCATACAAGAAGCAAAACCTGCACAACAGAGGTCTGACATGGTGGTGATAAGACTGATGGTAAGCAAACAGGGCCTTTTTTTCCCTATATTTAGGCATTTTTTGTATTAACAGAGATTATAAGTGTTTCTGTTTGAGTCTATCAGGGTCTGAGTTGTCAAAAATGCTGATTGCTAGTACTGAAAATGAAATGTAGAATTATCATGAATTAGGGAAACAAGTCTTGAACAGCGAGGTACTCCAAAAAGTAATGTTTACACAGAAGCCTTGGATCTGAGCTTTCCTCTCAAAGTTTGCAAGTTCTCTTTAGAACTATATGTAAGGTATTACCTTTAGAAATCTGCTGTGGGATATCTGATGATGACAGTACCCTGAAGCTGATAATTTAGAGTGGAAAAGAGAAGAGGTCCACAGTGTTTAACTGTGTTTATGATCCACTCATAGTCTCATCTCAGGCCTTCCTCACCAGCTACTGCCCCACAGTAGTGACCCATTGTTCCCCTGGAGGTAATAATTTACTGTCAACACAACACATTGTCTCTCCTAAGAAACGCAAGTAACTCCAAAATTTCTTTGTATTTCTGTATTTTATGGCTTTATAAAGGTTAATTGGATCCTTGCTCTAACAATAAGAAAATTTCTTCACTGAAAAATTTTGCCTATATCATTCGTATTTCATTTTTATAATCGGGAATTCAAGTCAAGTTCATGTCACAAAGTAAAAAACTGAAGCTGAACATTGTTTAAATTTCCTCTGGCTATTTAGATAGACAATAGGAGCAAAGGGTGATAGCACTTTATTAGCAACACTATCAGAAAACTTTAGAGGATAACAGAGATTTTCTAGATCAGCGAATTGTGGCAGCAGGTTTAATGCTTCACTGATAAAAACAGTTCATAGTGCCACTTTATGGATAGATTCATTGTAGGAATCGTTTAGTGATAGGACTGAACTTGGTGTTAAGAAAATCCACTCCAGACCAGACTTTATTTCAGGCTGTATTTTTGTGTTTAATTAGGGTTCCAGCTTGCACTTTCATCCACACATTTGATTGTCTACACTGCCTGCTTATTGATTTATACTTCAGCAAATATCTGGAGCAAACCAGCCAATTTACCACGTGGAGAAACATAGTCACAGAAAATTGAATCTTGTCTTTTCGGGCCGGGGCAACTCCAGTCTCAAGACACAGGGCATAAACTGTGGCTTATTCTTTGTAATAATTAACTAAGTACAGGTTAGAACAGCATAGCAAATCCCCCTGCAAATCCCCACCAAGTGAATGTGGTACTGTGATTTCTCCTGGGATTGTATCTGAACAATACTCCTTTTTACTTTTCATTCTTTCTCTCTGCACACCAATGCTTCTGATTTTTACCAAGACAGCAAAGAGACAGAACAGAAAAGGCATGAGGCTGAAATGTTGCCTTGCTTAACTTTAGAGTGTTCAGGATTATGCAGGAGACCAAAAAAAAAAACAACCAACCCTCAAGAATTTTAAAACCGTGTTGAGTTCTTTCCAGACATTTCTAAGATTATAACATTTGATTTTGAACAGAGCCTGAGGTCAGCAGTGTTTTTTTTCATCTCAGCTAATTTCCTGTATTCCAGTAATTTTGCTTCTTATTCCAGTTAATGCCAGAAAATACAATTGCACAATCTGCAAACATGAATTTAACTTCTAACCCTATAATAGAATTTGTCAGTCAAGTACATAAATATTTTGTCACATGGGTTGGTGGACCTTCCAGACAATTTTTTCCGTCTCTCACAGAAAACTTTACCTTTTTTTTTGCACCTCCAAAGTATCAACGCCTTTTATTTCAGATTGCCATGGAATTATTGAATTTCTGGTGCACACTCTCTCATTAAACTCATTATACCTTAACTCTTGCAAAAACATGTGGATTGAGAACTACTGGAATTGTAGCCTGATTTCCAAACAATGTCTCAGTTGGTGATGTTAGCAGTATAGGGCGACAAAACCCTCAGATTGCCCACATTGTGTATCATACTCTAAAAGGGTTAAGGGTTGAGATGATTTCTACAAAGATGTTTGTAGGAAACTTTCTGTTCACTGAGAAGAAAAATAGTTTCCAGGCATTTTTTTTTTTTAATCTGTATAACCTTTTTAGTAAGGGATTGATTCTAACCCTGAAAATATGTAAAATGAAACAACCGTTGTGCATGTGTAAGGTGTGATTAGAGATTACTGTTTTTTTTTTTTAATTTAAAGTCTGTTCTCCCTGACCTTCAACAGGAATGAGTTACTTATAAAGACTATGCAATTCCAGAGTCTAAAAATACACCTGTAATGTACATCTGAATTGCAGAATATATGGTGTCAAATGGAAAAATATTGTCCCCTTTAGACTCCACCCTGTGAATAAGAATTCGGTAACAGCTCTTTAATATCCTTGTTAGAAATCTCTGCTCTGATCAGAATTTTTTTCCTATGAATCAAATTTTCTCAGTGGAAGAAAGGGAGTATGATCCTGTGTTCTTTGAAAACTCACCTTTTCTAAATATTTAAAAAGTGAGTGAATTCAGAAAAATTCTGCTGCATTCTTATATTTATGGAAATGCTTGTGTTAAGGGTGGGAGAATATTGTCTATTTTCACCTTCTCATCTCCTGAGGAAGTAAGAAAGAGAGAAAGTAACTTCCATGTCTTAAAATGGTACCTTTCACAAAATAACTTTCTCTTTAATTAAGAGAAAACTACAGATATTTGTCCTATCTGAAAATTGATAAATAAGTATAGGGAATTTAATCAGAATTCTTTCTCCTTACTTACTACTGGAAGTAAGATTTTTAAAGAGAATTAGATGAGAATACAGCCCCCCCAAAATTAAAAATATTTGATTTTTTTTTTCAATTAAATTTTTATTTATTTGGACTAAAAAACTTTAGTTCATATTTCTATGTGGAAAATTGTCATTTTACATTCAAATTCTAAATTAATATGTTTACACTATGCCTTTAGACCCATTTTAGAAGTAAATGAATGGTGAAAAAACCCCATTCTTTCAAAATGACCAGATTCAAATGGGTTAAATTCAAACTTATGTCCTGTTCCAAGTATGTCTTCTCCTTTGAAAAGGAGCTGAATTTTAGTGTCAACAAGCACCAGTAATAAAACACCTGTGTTCATATCAATTAGCTGTTTTGGATTGAAATGTCTTCTTAGGACAAGGGCGCAGGTGGTAATGATCTGGACAAAGTCACTCTTGGATATGAGTGGGAGCCTAAGCCTATCAAGGAAGAGAGGATGTGAAACTTTTATGTCATCAGATAACCCAAAGTTATTTATTAATTATAATAATAATCAAAAAAAGGATTACACAAAGATTACATCCAAAACATTAGAAATAATTTTTATAACTTGAAAACTTTTTGTTTTCTAGGGCTATAGTTTTCCATAATATTTTCAAAAAAGTTGCATTTTATCTTTCTATGGATGGTGTATTCCAATGTTTTCAATTGTATTTCATTTAAACAATAATCTTTAATGCCAATGGTCTCCTATTATCATTAACCCTAAAAAAAAATGCAGCAAGTTGACTCTTGACTTTGTTCCAACTCATCCATTATGTCTAATGTGTTTTGTATTCCAGATCTATGGAGCTGTTCTTGTCTATTTGTATTGTAAGTTAAATCAAAACCTTGCTTCCTATTGTGGATACTGATTTATTAAAATGTATTAGGTCAGAAGCATCCAAAAAGATAAACCACCTAATCTTGTGATTATTTTTAAAACTAGAGTTGAAAGAGCATCTAATGCTCCTTTAAATTATATCTGCTTAAAAACTGTAGGAGTTAGACACCTCCCATGCTCTTTGTAGTGAAATTTGAAGTCTGAAATTTAAACTGAAGGAATTAAGCTGAGTTAAAAGTATAAAAATTGCAAAAGTGTTAAGGATAAGTAAAGCTCATTTGTTCAGCAAGAATCCAAAAAGCATATAAGATCAGGAGAGAAGAGGTAGGAGCAGGAATAAATTAAAAAATATTTTCCTCTTTCAATAAAAAAAAATGCCTAGCTGTTTTTGTGTTTGTTTCCTTTGTTTCTTTTTCCCTGAAAAGAAGTCTGTCTTTCAAAGGCTCTTACAGTCTCAAAACCTAACGTTTTGGCACTCTCAGTTGTCAGTAGATATTGAATTTTTTGTGCCCCATGCACCCAAGCTGCTGGAGTACCAGCTGCAGGGTGCTGGGGTCCAGCGCAGCACACACCGTGGCACGAAGGCAGTGCTGATGCTGCCCTCGGGACATGCCCATATTTTCTTTGGGTGTTTCGTCTTCATTTTACTTTGCAGCACATCCCACGGGCAGCCTGGGCTCCTCTGGCAAACAGGAAGAGATTGATAAAAGTTAGGAGGCTGATATTTGTAAAGGGCTACGACTGGGAATCCTGGATGTGCCTTTTGGACTTTGCTTCCATTTGACTCATGCCCTCATGCCAAGATCAGTGCTTGGCAAGGTGAAATCACCAAAAAATTGTCTTCATTGTTTAGGTAATCCTTTGTCTACCAGACACTGCAACCAACCGTAGTTCTGACCATGTTGCAGCTGACAACATTAGCTCCTTAATATTTTGTATAATAACCTCAAATAGGCTTCCATGGAAGCAACCTGGACACTGAGGTGTGAGCTGGGGTGAAGAGGACAGTAGCACCCGGCCTCTCACCATGCAAGCTTGTCATCCTACAGCAAACATTTGGTTCCAGGAGGCGAGGGCAGGAGACCTGTTCTGCAGGTTGAGCTGTGGCCCTCGTACCAAAGATTTTTATGACTGTTACAGTTTACTTGTCCCCCCAGCTGTATTATCTCAATGCTTGGGTGAGGTGAAATGTGTAAGTGGTGTTCTAGTAGAAGTAATGCTCTCTCCTGAGCCAGCCCTGGGTTGGGTTTCTGAGCTCCCAAGAGGAGTCAGAGCTCAACCATGTCCCACTGGTTAATGCACTGGGTTTTAGGCATCTCTTGCATAGTACCTTCTTTTCTCTGGGAATCTACAGAAACATCAGTTCCTGGCTTAGGGAAAAACAACCCAAAAAACCCCCCAAAAAACCAAACCAAAAAAACCCCCACAAAACACTGTCTAGAGGCCAGATTGAGGGCTTGACAAACTCCTGGTTTTTAAATCAGGATGTCTTGACTGTATTCAAACTGACCAACCTGTTGACATGGCATAGCTAAAGTGTTAGATAGTTACACAACAAATATAATATTACTGTGAACTACTATGTGTGTAAATCATAATGACAGAACCCATTTATTTAAAAAAAGAATTGATGAAAGGGATAAAAGAAAACTTTGCAAAGAGCTGCTGATTTGATTAATATTTTTGTGGGGAGGGAGGAGAATCACTGCTATATCAGCACTAGAGAAGTCTATCAAGACAGCTTGATTAATAGAAAAATATTACCTGAATGTGTAAGCGCAGAGATAAGATGAATTTTTGTAATTCTGAAGTTTTATAAAATGCCAGCTAGAAGATTAGAAAGACATGGTGTTAGTTTCTTTCAAAAAGTTCTATAGAGGAATTTCCTGTAGGAAGATTCACAGTAAGTCATTTCAACTCTGAGTAAGATGAGGGTAAAATTAAGATACATTTTTTTACCACGTATACAACATCTTAAACAGTACATATGTTTGTACACAGTTCATTGGGAATTACTGATAAACGACCTTCTTTGATAAAATTTATCTTCTGTAAGATAAATTCTTATTTTTGGCTCATTACTTCCTACATAGAGAAACCTCATTAAATGGCAAAAAATATGGAAAGCATAGCATATCAGGAACTTTTTTCATATCTTTTCAGAGCAAAATGTTTCTACTGGATTTCTTGGTATATCTGGGTTTGTTTCTCTGCAAAAGAATACAAAATAAAAATTCATTGGCTAAAATTACGAGACCTGAGCTCATCTGAATTTATTTCTATGAACAAATGGGGAAGTTGGAAATCAAGTAATCCACAATGCTTTGAAGTGGATAATTTGTGTTCCAGGTGTAAAAAGTTTTATGATGTAACTATTATTTTTGCTTACAATTAAATAAAAAAAATATAGGTAGATGTTAACTACTTTAAATATTGTCATATTCATAAAGCTGTGCAATATCAGTCTATCTTCAGATAATGAATCATGACATGATCCTGAGTTCTTAGATCCCACATCTGTTTGCTGGTACCATGGATTGCACACCATCTGCATACTTAGTGATTTCCAACTCCTAAACTTAGTTTCGGTATGAGATGAGGCACAAATAGACACATGTGCACTGTCAGTAACAACTGAGACAGATGGGAAAGCTGCACATCAAATGCTGTGAAAAGCATGAATAATTTGGTGTGAGTGTAACAGTTTGGGGGAAAATGAATAAATTTATTAACTCTTTTGAGAAGCTCATCAATAAGCTGGTCAATGCACCTGGAGAAGACTAATTGGTTTGCACCTGCTCCTGCTGCTGGTTAGCTTGAAATTATTCTGTTTATGGGAATCCTAAACCTATTAACACTTTGCCTGTCGTGAGTCTGTTGTGACTCTTACAGCTATCACTGGAGATCTTGCTTAACTGTCCCACAGCCACTGGGACTTCCAGGCGTATGCCTGGTGTGACCAGAGGCTGCCTTTCCCTGTGTCTTTCACGATGTTTCTGTAATCCTGCTGTGGCTTGGTATTTAGTATCAAGATCCCAGCCATAACCCCCTGCCAAACACACATGATGTCTGCTTAAAAGTCTCTGCACCCATATTGCTATGATAGTACAAGCTCTTAAGGAGTACTGATACGTCTTTAAATTTGGTTTTAGAAATTTAAGTTGTATGTACCAAGATTAACTGGCTGGATACTTTATGATGCACCCTGCATAACCAAGACTTTTATTCACTTAGCAGTCTGTATCTTTTTTGTGGGTTGTTTTGGCACAGGACAGATTGGCAGATTTAATCAACTTGAAAATCTCAGGTAGGACGTTCAAGGATTTAGGGTAATATGTTTGCAAAATAAGTGTCCTGAGTGAAAAGATTTTTTTTAAATTATTTTTTAGGCTTGCATACTGTGGCTACAATTGGAAAAAAATATTTACCGGAATGTTTGCAAAAAAATACTTACACTTATAAAAGAATCTGAGTTCTCTACAGGAAAACCAAGTGTCTACATTTGTAGAAATCTCTGTTCAAGAGTCCAAGTTTCCCAGTTCAAACCAGTCACAATTAATTACAAGAAGAATTTCATGACTTTCAATCACTTTCATCTGCTATGTGGCACCTGGGTAGCTGCTTTTTTACCATGACCCTGCCTGCTTTTAACATATCTAGGAAAGGTATGACAGGTATTTCAGAAGTATGGTAGTGGTTTTTTTTAATATATAATAAAAAGCATTTTTATATACCTCTGATTTTTGCAGGGATGGTGGCGTGTATGATAGAGGGCTTAGCAGTGATAAACAGCCTGTGAACGCAGTCTGTGAGCAATGTTCAGACTTGAGCCAAGAAGAGCTCCCTGGCGAAGAAAAGCATGGCTGGAAAGCAAGGGAGAAATACAAAGCATTTTCAATCTCTTACTCTTTTGGGAACGGCATGTGTGTATCTGAAACCACAGCTTGGTCTGCTGTTTAAAAAGGTTGCTTGGGGTTAAACTCTGCCATAAGATTTTGGCATCTGGCTCTGATTGGAGTCAATGGGAGTCCTCTGTATGCATCTGAGGGCACAGTATGACCCTTTCTGCTTGTTTTCATTCACTATATTTTTATGGTATGGCACCTCTGAGCAGGGCCAATCTCAGCTGCTCATTCACTTTAAAGGCCATCTGTAAGGGAAGCTATTCTTGTGTTTCCTTTCATTCTCTGAGCAGTCCTCAGCCTTCTTTCATGACTTCCTTTCTTGTTGATTTATTAAGCTACTAAAGCTCAGATCACAGTCTATAAAAATTAAAACTTCAATCTGAAAGAAAAAATAACCAAATAGACAACGTAAGTACAGGATAATAGCACAAGCAGCTACAGGGCAGACACAGCGTATTTTATTTTCAGATATCTTCTCAAAGATAAGGAGCAGTTCAATCAAATTAAAAATGTGGAGAGATTTTCCTTCAAGCCACATTGAGCAATCAAGTCTAAAAAACAAGCCATACTGTGCTCCTGAAGCAGATAATAGTATCAGTGATGAGGTATTACTATTAGGAGTAAATGGCTCCTGTAAAATAATAAACTAATTTAATGGGCCAAATGATGATAAGGTACTTTTCATGGATATGCCAGAGGCGGAAATTTTTTCATCAGGATTGGAGTCTTAACTTGACATTCCTACTGCAAAGCTCCAGAAGGCTTCAGACTGATGGCAGTGTTGTGATTACCATGATGGAAACTGAAGTGGGACCCTGAAAACTGAGTATTCTACAGCCTGTTTAAGTATTCTTTGAGGTGGACGATGCTTGCCTTTTGTTCTGTGTTAAAGCCTGTGTGGTTGCAGGATCTCTGGGCTTACAACTGAGACTACTGCTGGACAAAGCTCCTTTTGACAAAAGTGATACAGGCTTAGCACATTTATAGGAGTGACTAATAAAATATTTTATATTAAATTAAAATATTAATTTAGTGATAGTTTTGCCCAAGCCCTGGATTTCTGTCCCATTGCCTGAATTTGTTGTTGTATATTGCTCTTGTACCTTTTCTTGTTTTAAAGCTGTATGCAGGGTCCCAGTTTCAGGAGCCATAGACACTCAAAACCTAGATTGTGGATCACCTGATACTATTAGTGATACAGTATTTAAATGTGCTCTCATATAATTGAAAGTTTTGGGTTTTTTCTGGTAAAAATTTAAGTAAATTGACAGAAAGGTGCCATTGTTGCAGTGGGCTTTTTTATTCTTCTATTTTACTATTATCCATACCATACTACTTAGCAGAGTTCAGCTCTATTTCCTCTATCTCCTTGGAAACATTCATGTCTGACAGGTAAAAGTTTATGTCAAGAATGTGAAAGGAATTTGGGAGCCTATTCTGCAAATTAGATTTTTTTTGACCCCTTTTTTTTTGTTTTTATTTTCAGTTGTAGAAAAACTGTAAGACCCTTGCTAGAGCCTTGATTAATACAGCAAAAGACTTATGAATATTTTTTCTTTGGAGGCAAGGCAAATATTTTCATTGCAAAATGTTTGGTTTATGCAGAGATATCTCCTTCAGCAATAATTTAAATAAAATGTTTTAGTTTCCTAGGAAGTTTTATTGTGGGAATCTAAGCTTCTGAAACTTTTTTAGTGTCCTCATGTATTTTTCTTACTATAAAAGTAATATATTTGCAGAAATAAAAAAACAGATGAAAAAATACTGTCGAAGGTGTTTGGAGAGTTCAAAATAGGGATAATGGATATATCTGCCTTCCATGTATTAATAATGCAGAAAAAAAGAAAAATTATTTACTCCTAGTTTCAAAAACATGAGATCCAAAGCATAAAACCAGAAAGAATTTGAAGAAGTATCACCCCACCTTTTAATCTTCAACTTTATTTTCTTAGCATGCCATTTTGCAACTAAAAATTGCTCATGAGATAGGTAAAAAGTATTTCCTAACACTTATTCTAGCAATTTATTATCTCATGGGAGACTCACTATACCTTTGCTATTAAGTTGTCTTTCTCAGGGTGGCTTGTTATTTTTTTTTTTTTTTGATTTATACATGTGAACTAATTTTCCCATTTTGTATTAAAGAAATTGGTCAGTAGTCTCTGGCTTTTTGTTTAGAGAAACATATGACAAAGATACACATATTCCCACAAGGATATGAAAAATGTGGGCTGAAAAATCTTCATTATTGATAACATAGAGGGAGCATTATGCTATCTGAGAATACATGATCGTTGCTTATTTAGGTTCACATTTCTGGTATTTCCATTACAATTTCCTGAATGTTTATGCAGGACTGTGTATTTTCTATGAAACTGGTCATGCACAATATATTTTCATTGCAAATCACCTTCAAAAAACTCATCACTGATTAGCATTATTGTGAAGGGCTCTATTATGTCACACTGGCAGTGTTAAGTGTGTTTATAATATAATGTTATCAGTAAAAGCTATCTATTTAGGCAAAGGCTCTAGGGAACCATCAGGAATCATATTTTTACAGACAGGTATCAGTCAAAATGGCTCATATCCCAACAGCTGCTGGAAGTATTACATGGAGGCCTAAAGCACAGGAGGAGGATACAGCCCCTGCTTGGTTAATCACTGCTTGGAGGAAGAGAGACTACTCTTCTTTGGAGATTGCAGTGTCTGCATTAATTGTTTAATCTGTTTTGACAAAAACCTGATTAAGTAATGGAACAAGAGAGAAAATGTACATTTGGGGAATTTTTATTAAGCTGAGAATATGGTTTACTGGATCTCTAGTCTAGTAAAAACCTTCTATCTGCTTTTCTCCGGAGAGAAAATTTTTAATTCTTGATCAGTGATTGTGTTGAGCTCTCAGTTCAGACACCTACAGGGCTTCAAGGGGAAAGCAGAAATATAGCATGTCTCCTTGGTGCAGAGAAATGCAGTCTACCTCTGAGGTTAATACCTCGGAAGAGTCCTTGGATTCAGCATGTGGTTGGTGGTGATTTTTTCTGCCTATATGTCTGAGGTCTCCTGTGTGACTGATTAATATATATGGTCTGTAATGTGCTTTCACGAGGTAATTTTTGAATTTCTATAACTGGTTCCCTTGCTCACATTACCTGAAATGAAAAAAACCCCACCATCCTGATAATCTGTTTTCTGTAGATCCGTTGCTCGCATTGTATATTTTAGTGCTGTAAATGCTTTTCTATTGATCACTACATCTGACAGCATAGCAACGCTTCCTTTTCATGCTTGGATTTTTTCCTTGTTCCACTATCACTGATAATAGTTATCTCTGCATAGATTAATCATAGAATCACAGAATCAGCTGGGTTGGAAGGGACCTCCAAGATCATCAAGTCCAACCCTTGATCCACTACCACCATGATTACTAGACCATGGCACTAAGTGCCGCATCCAGTCTTATCTTAAAAACCTCCAGGGACGGAGAATCCACTACTTCCCTGGGCAGCCCATTCCAATGTCTGATTACCCTCTCTGTAAAGAATTTCTTCCTAATATCTAACCTAAACCTCCCCTGGCACAGCTTTAGACCATGCCCTCTTGTCTTGCTGATAGCTGTCTGGGAGAAGAGACCAACCCCCACCTGGCTACAACCTCCTTTCAGGGAGTTGTGGAGAGTGATGAGGTCTCCCCTGAGCCTCCTCTTCTCCAGGCTGAACAACCCCAGCTCCCTCAGCCTCTCCTCACAGGACTTGTGCTGGAGTCCCTTCATCAGCCTTGTTGCTCTTCTCTGGACCTGCTCCTGAATATCCTTCCTGAACTGAGGGGCCCAGAACTGGACACAGTACTCCAGCTGTGGCCTCACCAGTGCTGAGTACAGAGGAAGAATCACTTCCCTGATCCTGCTGCCCACACTGTTCCTGATTCAGGCCAGGATGCCATTGGCCTTCTTGGCCACCTGGGCACACTGCTGGCTCATGTTCAGCTTCCTGTCAATCCAAACTCCCAGCTCTCCAACCACTCTGTCCCCAGCCTGTAGCACTGCAGGGGGTTGTTGTGGCCAAAGTGCAGGACCGGGCACTTGGCCTTGTTGAACCTCATCCTGTTGGAATCAGTCCAACTCTCCAGCCTATCCAGGTCCCTCTGCAGAGCCCTCCTGCCTTCCAGCTGATCGACACTCCCCCCCATATGGATATGGAATTCCATATCCCCTAATTAATATGTTGTTCATACAAATGGTACATATGTCTCTAAATTTTAAAATTATTTGAATAAAAAAAGACATTTATTGTTCAATATCTACTCAGGCATCTTTCTGTGATTCTTTTCCCCCACTGATTTATCTCCAGTGGATATTTTGAATGATACAACTTGAAAGCTTGTGTTTGAAAAGCATATGTTAAGGAAGATATGTTAAAGATATGTTAAAGCATATGTTAAGGAAGAAAGATCAAGTCTGATCATTCAAAAGACTCTCTGTCAGTGTTGTGATGTCTGTAGCAAACCACTTCAGTTCATAAAGAGAAATAACATTACTTTTAGATGACAATGCAATCCAGTCAATTTGGTTCTTAACACAGTTTGTGTTTTTTTTACACTTGCCCCCTGTGATTCTACAGTTAGAAAGTGTACAATATTTCATCAAGAGACTCAGAAAAGAATTCATTGGACTTTTCTTGAACACTAGTTCTTCAGTCTTAGCACCTATTTGTTGATCTGAATAAGAAAAGATGCAGTCTTATACAAAAATTTTATCCCAGCATACTGAAGTTAATGGGAACTCTTTCACGAATGGAAATGGGAGCAGCAACAAGGTTGTGCAACACTCCCTGCATACAAATTACCTAACTTTTGTTTGAAAAAAGATGAGAACAGGAAATCAGAAGTGGCAGTAAGGAACAAAATTTTTACTATTAATAGAAGTTCCTTCCGCGTTCCTTGGATTTGGACGTGAGGATTATGTTTCCCTGCTTTCTGCTGTGTTTATGGCAGAGATGGGAGTACTGCTTTAACTGATATTGCCCAATTCCATTTTATGACACAGTTAACAAATGCTTAGAAATTTTGCCAAAACATTACTCAATTTGGTTGATATATTCCATGTCAGATGTCTGCCTGAGCAAAAACACCTCTGTGTCAAGCTGAGTGGCTGAGGAAATACATTGTTTTGCCACATTGTCTTTGAAGTGCTCTAGCTCCATATCCAAAACTGAATGGGAATTTACATTCATTCTTTGTCATTACCTCCATACCGTCATAAGGGAAGTAAGAAGAGGACTATATTTCTGCTATAGCTTGTCCAAGGAAAATCAATACTTTCCCCCACAGCCCCAGTCTAATGCAATTTATGTTGATTGTGATTTTGATTTTATTGATATAAATACTGGATTTCTGTGCTTCACTCAGTAACCTAATAATATGGTCCTGCACTTTGCAGAAATACGAATTCCTCCAGGACAGGAAAAAGATTTTTTTTCCCTAAGCTATTTTTCCCTGATCACTGATCTGTCACGTCATAAAAGTAAAGAAATGAAAATAAACCACAACAGTGGAATGTCATTCTGAGCCTATAAAAATTACTTCAATAGCTTCACCCTCTAGGAAAACACCAAATAAACCACCTATTGAAGGGATCCTGCAATTGAAAGGTGGAGACTTTTTTTGTCTGATGATTGAAATCGATGAGCTCTTGTCACCAAGTTATCTTGGTGAGATTGGCTAAGTGGGGAAGTTTCATTTTGGGGGATGACAAGATAAGGAAGGGGCAGGATGTCAGTATCATCATTTCTCCAGTGCGGGGACTTTGGCTCAGTAGGTCGTCAGAGACCTAAGATGGTGGGCTGGTATGAAGTTTTGTTTGTTTGTTTGTTTGTTTGTTTTGTTTTGTTTTGTTTTGTTTTGTTGCTGTTTTGTTTTGGTTTTGTTTTTTTTTTCTCCCAAAAAAGTACTGTGTTCAACAAAAGAACAAATTCTAAAGGAAAATGTTTTGTTGGATTTTTTTCCCCAACTAGCTCTACAATGTGAAATTATAATATGAAGGTCAGATTCAAGATGATGCAGTAAGGAGGAGTACTAAATTATTTTTAAGGAGAAAGAATTAAACCTGAAATATTGAAAATTATTTAAGACATTGATGCTCTTCTACTATGCAGAACCTAGTTAACACTGACCAGAAAGTTATCTACTGACTCAGACTCTTTAAATCCACAAACATGAATGAATTGGTGCCATATTTGCTGAATGGCTTTTACAAAATTAATATTAAGAAAATGTATTGCCTTCAGTATGATCAATGTCATGGCAGGAAGAAAGGATGAGAAATGTATAGAGCAATTTGCTTTCACTTGCACAAAAAACAGAACTGCATTGAAAATCTATCAGGAGAAAATTAAAGAAAGGCTGGAATAAGCAGCCACGTTAGTCTTCTTCAGTAGCAATGCTGAAACTGAAAAAGTGAAGGCTTTGAAAATTTGAAATGCTAATGAGTAATACGAAAGAATAGCCAGTTTAATTTAATTTTGATACTGTATACAAAATGATGTTCTATCTTAATAGAACAGACCATGTGACACAATTTCTCTTTCTATTTGTAGCACAAGATTGCCCTTGCTTTTTACAAAAGAGTGCTGTTTTGTTACAGCTTAGTAACCATCCTTACTGAGATATAAACATTGATCTCTATCTTATTTTATATATATTTTAGTGAATTTCATAGGTTTTGCATTCAGGTATTAATTTCTTTCATACAAAATACTCTGCATACAAGAGGGGGGGAAATCTGAATGTATTGCCTCAGTGATTTTACTGCATAAATCTGCTACCATGGAAGATCTAAATAGATTGCAGTTTTAATTTGTAATGAGCCAAAGATGAAAATTAAGTATGAAAATGATTTTTCTGTATTTGGAGACTGATATTAAAAAATAGAGGCCTTCATTCCTCATGAAAAGGCAGTAGTAGCTGTTTTCAGTAGGAAAATGAATAGCAAATTGTTCTTCCAACAGTTTATGTTAATTATTTTTATTTAAAATTATATAGATTAACAGGCTTTATCGAGCACATGGCAGTCTGCCTGTTTCCATGCTAAAGAAAATGGATATTTAAACATGAAAGGACAGTGCTGAATTTCTGAAAGAAATGGGGACCAGATCCAGTAAACCACTTGAACTGGATCTGCAGAGGAGTGTCAGAAGGCTGAGGCTGCTTAACTCACTCTTTAGGCAACATCTCTCTGTAAGTGAAAACTGTGTGCCATTCCAAGGCTCCCTTTGACAGCACTTAAGAGGACATACATACCTCAGAATACGATGCAACCCCATCACCCTGTTTGGATTGGAACTGCTGAAATCCGTGTAGAGATGGTTCATGCCGGACAAAATGGAAACACTGAGCACAGGTGTGTTTCTGCAATGTCATTGTCTTCCACAGTGTGGATGCCTTTGGTCCCTTCAAATCTAAAAGCCAGGTGTCCACTTGAAGACAGGTATCTATAATCTTTCTTCCAAAGGAGAAAGTTCTCTCTCTTTACAGAAAGGAAAGTTAGTTATTTCTACAGCTGCATGTTTCTTCTAGCCTTGCCTCTTAGAGCAATCACTCTGACAGTGCTTCAGGTTGTGGAGATTTAAACCCACTGCTCACTCTCTTAGGTTCTTTTTGTGGGTGAGGACAGTTCATCATGCCTTAGAAGTGGGAAAGAGAGAAGGAGAAATAACTACAGACCTGTAGACTAATGCTTATCATGCTCATCTCAGAGAGTAGTGTTCAGTTTCTTAGGCAGCTTTGTGACATTAATCACTCACTGTAAGAAGTAGTTCTGGACTTAAGTGCTCTCAAATGTTAGGATATTTGCAGGAGAGAAGAACATTTGGATCTTCACAGTCAAAACAAGGAACTGTGCAGTTTCTCCATGAGTGCCATAATGACTGCACAAAAGAGCAAGTTACAAGCTGTAGAAAACTACCCACGGTGGATTATCAGACATGGCTAGTTTGAGTACAGAAAATAACATTTTGAGCCTAAAAGTCACTATTTTTCATGCTTCTTTTCATTACTGGAAAGCTTTGGGATTAGACCATGGGAGTTCTGGTACAAATTCTAGATAACACTATAGCAATTTTATCAATAAAATATTATTATACAGAATACAGTTAAAAAAAAATCGGATTAGGCCATAGAGTGGACATGTATAGAATTTCTGTTATGACTTTTTTAAAAATTATCTATCTATTCCTATATTTATCTATATGATAGTATAGAAACCAGCCAATTCACTGAATATACAGTCATATAGAAGTTTCTCAATGTACTGACAATATGAAATGTAAGGAAAAATAAGGAAAAGCCGTACAAAAGTGTCTTTCAAATCAAGTTTGCTACAAACATCACTGCAGTTTTGATTTCTGCTCCTTTGTATTACAAAGTTCCTAATGCTCCAAATAATCATCCTCAGAACTGTCTTTGCATGAATGTGTTTTCTCATTGACATTAATGAGGCTGCTTATGCATATAAAATTACTCACAGTATGAAGAATCAGTGCTCTATATAGT
Source organism: Lepidothrix coronata (assembly GCF_001604755.1). Lineage (NCBI taxonomy): Eukaryota > Metazoa > Chordata > Aves > Passeriformes > Pipridae > Lepidothrix > Lepidothrix coronata. Next base: position 2,445,652 of record NW_016690239.1, on the reverse strand, counting down.
TGCCTTTGGTCACGATAATATTGTTGAAGATTATTAATTTACATACGAGAGACTTGGGTACAGCACAGCTGTGAAGCTGTAGAACATGTCTCTCTTTAAGCCTCTCTTAAAGGTTGTTATGGCATCTACCTGTGTCTTTCTTAACTGGAAATTTATATGTGGTCTGAATTGTTCTACTATTTCATATTCTCTGCTTTACTGTATTATTGTAAATGATAGTGGTGGATTCCCTTTATCCTGGCTTATTTTTTTTTGTTCTGCGTATGAACTGAATACCTTGTACCTTAATTGGTACAGCAGATATTTTTGAAAAGGCAGGAAAAACTCCTAGAAAAAAGTCAAATAATAGAATTTTTTGGTAAGAAAATAATAGAAATTCTTGTCCCCTGTCCATCATATTAAAGTATCTGCATAAAACAGATCAGACTTTACAGCAAAATTTACCTGGACCCAAGAGAACCGTATTAAGCTGTGTTGGAGAGGTTTAGGTTAGATATTAGGAAAAGATTCTTCACCCGGAGGGTGTTTGGTCACTGGAACAGGCTCCGCAGAGAAGTAGTCATGGTCCCAAGCCTTGCAGAGTTCCAGAAGTGTTTGGACAATGCTCTCAGGCACATGGTCTGACTCCTGGGGCTGTCCTGTGCAGGGCCAGGGATTGGATTTTGATGATCCTTATGGGTTCATTTCAACTCAGGATATTCTGTGATTCTATAAATGAGCCCTATTTTCTAACTACCTTGTGGACAGTGCTTGAAGTTGCTGATCTAGACCTGTAGAGCCAATTGGTGAAGACCTCAGCTGTACCAGTTTGTAAATAGACAGAAAAGAAGCAATCCTACCTCTTGCAGGAAACTTGAAAGACTCTCTCAAAGATATCATGTGTCAGAAAAAAATCAAGTGTGTCTTCAACTCAAAGCTTCCAGAAGAGAGATGAGAGATGGCTTTTGTGACTTCTTGTATCAATGCTATTTTATGAGTTGAGTAGTAATTTGTTNTATGAGAGTCAGGGAAATTTCAGCAATGAGCATACCAAAGATTTTGTGTGAATCAAATGAGGTTTGGACAATCATCCAAATGACAGAGACTATTTGGTTTCAAAGGCTAACTGGTATGCCATGGATCACATCTACAGAGCGAAATTATTTTACTCTTCACTCACCTCCTTTTGTATTAACTTGGAGTTTGTGTTTTGGAGGGTTTTTGAGAGAGTACTAATTGGTAGGAGCTGAAAGTATAACAGGGATTATGGTGAGGATGGTGATAGGATGATGGCTATATGTTTTATTTGACACATTTTTGTTTACTGTAGAACACAAAAGGTACTGAAGAGAAACCCAAAGCTTCAGTTCAACACCACCCCATGGGCAAGTTTCTTTGTTCTCTTGTCTAAATTCTAATCTGGTCCATGGTATATGCCAGGATAGACAGATTATGTGGATCAGGTGACTTATATAATTCTTATCCACTCCTTTACTTCTCAGCAAGAAAGTTTCTAACCAGCTCGTGCGGCGAATTCTCTTGTAGTTGAGCAGATCCTGTGTATACTTGACTGGCATTTACTAGTTTGAAGGGCTGTCCCCTAAGTGCTGAAGTCCTCTAAGAAATCTTGAAATAACTGTTCTTTAATGCCTGCAGCTCTGAATTTTCACCCTCACTCAAGCTCAAATGCTATAGCTACCCTTGACCATCTCCAGTCTTACCCTCTAATAAACATGAGACACCAGTGCAAACACAGTCTCACCACGTCTTGCAGAATTTAGCGATATACTGAAATCCACAGCCGCTTCTGTCCATAGCATTACCCTAATCCTAGTCATATCTTTTCTCTGATTAGTATTCCTACTGTTGTGTTAAATTTCCCAGTACAAATCAGTTAATCAGCCTGTCTGAGAGCTCATTATGAAGCCCTGTAGACCTCACTGTCTGAAGGAGTATGAAGAAATTTCTATCTGGATTCAAGAAGTATGTTATCCCAGAGATGAAAGCCATATATTAAGTTAGGCATGGATCATAGCAATCATGTAATGCTTAAGTTTAGAGTTAGCTTAATTTTACAGTGTGGGGAAAAGTAACTACAACTGGTTTACTGATAAGTCTTTAATACTTGTTTAATCTAGAGAGACTGGTGATCAGTCAGGATAGCTGGGTAAAAGATAAGAGGCAGAGGAGGGGTTTGGAGGAGAAGGACTGTAAAATTTCATTAATTCTTAAATTCTTCAAGTCTGATGACATCTGGAAAAGGGCTGTTGTTGCCAGAAGCTTAAGATCTCATTGTACTTATATCAGAAAATCCTACGTAACTGAAATGCAATGCTTACAGAAATCTATGAACAGAAATTTTGTTCAAATTCAGATAATGAATGATTTTGTAATGATTAAGAACAGATTTAGCATTGGCAAGAGAGTTAATATTCAGAAAATCAGCATCTGAAGAACTGTCTTGTTGCTCTTTCTGCAGAGATCACCAATGTGAGGTAAGCGTGGAAGAAACAGAGGCCAATGCTGACCAGTGAACAAGGTGGTGTATTGTCATCATGCTCAAACTTCAGGTTGATCATAAAAATATGAGCATGGGGAATTTTTTCTTTCCAGTTCAAGGACTCCACCCCTTGTGAAGTTGTCTTGCTTTATCCTGATTGCATTTTAGCAGAGGAGACCTGTCACTCGAAGTCCTTTTCAGGTTGCTGCTCTTTGTAAACTCTTCCAAGAGGGAATACACCCATGCAAAGATTTGCTGTTTAAAAGTTAACTGTGTCTTAACACGCATTAAATTATCATGGAATTTACTCCCAAGGTGGAAAAAGTCAAATAACAGTAGTGCAAGATGTCCTGTTTGTAAGATTGTATTCCATTTCAGTGGGAACCAGGGGCATTCAGTGACTTGCAAGATCAGGAGTTTAATATCTGTAAATGGGATAGATAGTGAGCATATCCTGTTTGGGGGAATTTCAGCAAAATTGAGCACTCCTAGGATGAGAACTGTGTTTCTACAGGTCCCGTTGCTGGGCCATTTTACACAAGGCTGGGCAAGACCTTCCTGAGAGCAAGAATCTTGCAAGGAAGGAAATGGAAAATGTTTCTTAGCTTTTTCCTGCCTCCCAAGGAACGAAATACTGTCTGCTGGGTAAATGACATGTCAGTGACATTAGTGTATGAAAGCTGTAAAAGAAGGAAAATACAGAAATGAAACTAGGCAAATTTCTTTGGCCTGATCCTGCTGTTTGTATAAAAGAAGGATTCCCAGAGTAGTATGAGTTTGTGTCTTTTGACTGAAAACTCCATAGATCCATAAATTAGTAACACAAATTTGCTATTAGACTGTTTATGTAAATAGTTTTATTTATAAGTCAGTGGCCAATAATACATTTATGAAGAGATTGAGAATTTAATTGTTAAGAAATGATTTGGTATATTTTATTTTTTGAAAAAATCCTGTTTAATATGAAGTCCTGAATGTGTGAAGTGGGAATTACACTGTCACTGGGTTTGTGCTCTTCTAAACTGACTAATTCTGAAGTGTGAAAAGGTTAATCTGATATGCATTCCAGTTATTTTTATTGCATAAGTCTTTTGATATTGGAGCATTACAAATCTCTCAGAGGGAAGCCATTATACAATATTTATGCAAAGCTGTGTGAATACTCTGTTATCCCTCTGCAGGCTTTGCTTTCTCTTGGTGGGCATTATGCAGTGACAATAACCAGGCAGCACTCACTTGTGGAATTTACAGAGAGATTACGTAGTCCCTAAATTGAGTGGACTACAGGCAGGGCTTGGATGCTGCTAGGGAAATAAAGAGAAAAAGTGCTTTCTCTTTTGTTCCCACAGTAGCTGTTTAATATCAAATGCATTACTTTTGGTATTTAAATAAATTTACTGACAGCTGTAAGAGATCAGTTTTGTAACATTCAGCAAGGTATTTGATATTTGCAAACATAAAGGTCTTAGTAAAATATCCATTAAAAACCTGAAAAAAATGAATGTGGTACTTTGAAATCCCAGTTAAGCAAGGTTTGTGGGAAGATGTAAAACCTTTTACTAGACCTGCTGATATAATTAGAAAAAACAAGCAATTTTAAAGGCATAGAAAACTTTCAACACTTTGAAATATGAGATATCAACCTTCAAAACTAAGTACTAGTGAAGAATACTTGCTCAGAATTTCTAGAGACGGGAAAAAGATGGTTAGTAGCAATAGAGCTCCAACTCTAGCATCTCAAATGATGTTCCAACTAAATATCATAGCAAGGGACGAGCTCAGGTGGTGCTGACATGGGGATAAGATGGAAATAATTTTTGATGATAACTCTCATTAATTAGAAGTTGAAAGGGGGAAAAATGTAAATCACAGACTGACAGATAAACAGAATTCTATTCTGTTTTTCACTTTTAATTTTCAGGGCAGGTACAAATTTGAGTTTCTGTGCAGGACAACTGCGCTGTAATAGAGGTTACCCTTTTTGTATTTTTCCTGTGCAACAATATATATAGCTAAAGAGGTATTTTTAATCAGAAGAAGCTGTCGTCTTTGATACAGTTAGGAAAACAAGCTAAGCATATGTCTGTCACATTATGTACTCCCAGAGGCTGTGGCCTTTTCGCATAGGTGTTTCTACAGCCTAGAAGAATCAATGATGCAAAGGATCACAGGGTTAAAAAAATATTTCTCCATCAATTCTATTTAAGAGCTGGGCACTGGATTCATGACAGATAGAGTGTGCCTTTCCCTAGAGTCACTGAAGAAAATTTTTTGCTAACTGTGGATGCTGTCTAAAGGAGTTGGAGATTCTTGGAAGTATTTTTTTCTGCTTGTGCGTAACTCATCAAGGATCCAGTCTATCAGATCATTGGATTTTGTATGTGAGAAAAATAGTAGTCTTATAAATAATAAAACCAAAAGTGTCTCTGCTTCCACCTGAAAGAATTTTTACCTGAACTAAACATTTGAACTGTTTGTGACATCAGGTAAAGAAAGCAATAACTCAGAACGCTAGGTTAAAAAAATACAATGACTAGATGGGGTTTATTTTTTATTTTGTGCATTTACAGTTGTGTAGACAAAAAAAGAAGAGAGTTTATTGCCCACACCCTCCTCAGTTTATTTTTCCCAAGTCTACAAATTAAACAAATGTTAGCTCATGTGTATATGTTGTTGTCCATTGTAGTACTACAACACTGTTGGGTATCTCTGTGTGTGCATGCAAGAAGAGGGTGAAGATGTTATTTCACGTGGGAGTGTAAGAGGGTTCAGCAGAAAGCTGTGTGTTTAAAGGAAGAAAGTCAGTACTGAGGGACTGGCTCAGGGAGAAAGTATTTAAACTTTAATCATGTCCACATTGTCTTCCTAGAGAACTAATATTTTGTCTGATATATTGAAGTTGGAGCTTTTAGGAGAAAGGAGCAATAGCTGAGAAGTGTCTGAATTTTCAGCTCAGCCTGAATAATTCCCTCCAACTGTCTAGCAATGAAATGCTAAGCACAGATGGAGTGGTGATATACTGGGCTGGGGAAGCTGCCCAGACTGTTTGTTGTTCCAAGCATTTAATTTTGTGAATAGCAATAAAACCTTTTTTGTTGACCTCTGAAGGATTAATTTCTTAATTTAGCACTCAGTGGCAAAGAAGCCTACAGAAAAAAAAAATGGGATATGCGTTTAATGAATTGCAGTGTTTACAGTTTGTATAAGGTACAAACCCCATAATCTGCTGATTGCAGTTGAATTTGAGAAGTGCTAATTCATGAGCTTTGACATTCCAATTATTTTGTTATTAATACGTTCTGCATCCACCTGTGCTGCTGTCTTAGTATCATTTCAATAGCCCTGCTAAACAACACTAAATACAAACAATGAGAAAAACATATAACTGCATTTTTCTAAAGAAGAGTGTGGGAAATTTAATGGGACTTTTATTTGATTTAAGGTGACTGCTTTTCAAAGCAAAAATACAGTATGTTGTTAAATTGTGCTGACAAAGGAATGTTAAAAAGTGAGAAAAAATTCAATTCCACTGAAATTTTAGACTAGTTCAACCAATAATTTCTGTGCTTGGCATATTTATTGGTGGCCTGATGCAAATGGCTTAATATTTCTTAAATGTGTTGCATTCATTTTTGGTTATAAATTGTTCTTTTTCTTATTCTCACTGCTGGATGGATTTAGCCACAAAGATAATTATCCAAGTCACATTGCCCTATGATTAAAGGATGTAAGAAGGGAAACAAACATAAAGGAATTCAGATGATTACCTGAAAATGCTTTGCAAGAAGTAAATTATTCCTGGTTACTGTGGAATTATTACAGAAATAAAACGGTGATATGACTTTATTGTTGTGACATGCAAACTGTGTAATATAATAATTCCAAACCACCTTTCTTGAAGTGACTAAAGAAGGCAAGGCATTTAAAATCAGAGAGGCGTGAAGACCACACAACTGCCTGGGTTTGCATATGGTAGGGCTGTCAAAGAGAATACCTAAATTCTCTTACATGAAACTAAAAGACCTTCTGGTGACGTGATTCAGCCAATCTGCCTGTGTCATGCTGGAGACCTGATGCTCCCAGGCCCTGGAATGCTGCTCTGTGGCATCACAGTGTACCAGGAGCAGGACTGCAACACACGACCCTCTTCTAATAGGCATGAAACCCCCTTGGGCAGGATGTATTTCAATCTTGAATATGATCTCATTAAATATAGGTATTGTTTTCTCTGCTAGACAAACCTAGGAAGAAGAGGCATTATTTTTAAACCTTTCCTAGCTCGCCCTATTTCACCATCTGGCACAAGAAGAAAGAAATGGGAAGACAACATCATATGTAATAATAGTGATGCCTTAAGTCCCTAATGGTTTTTTATTTTTCTAATATTTGTAAGACTTGTAAGTTTTATAAATAGGTTTTAAAAGCAGCAACCCCCCTCCCTCCTTTGTCCCTTGTCCCTTGTCCCTTTCCCTAGCACCCTTGTTTACACATTCCTTAACCCTCTTACCCCATTCTATGCTCCCTATATCAATCCTACTTCTGAATACAGCAGAGATATTTAGTCTTTTGTCAAGGCAAGGCCTAGATTGTTGGCAGAACAGCATATCAGGGCCTAAACCACAGAATACGGTCAAGAATTAGGTAACTATGTACCCTTTGTGCTCTGATGAAGACAAAGATGGGATGAATAGGGGATCCCGAAATACACCCCAGATCCATTTTCAGGGGGTGGACCCAGGAAAAGGCCACAGGGTGGACACATTTGGGATTGGATGGATGGTAATATAAAATGTAACCTCTCAGGCACGGCCTGCGCGCGTCGTGTAGCATCTTAGCCTTGGCAAAATAAACCCTTTCTTATCTCACCCCTAATTAACTGCTCTGGAGATTTTTTCAGCATCAAAATACCATGGCAACAATAACAACACTGGGGGTTCTGGAGATCCAGCTTTTTCACTCTGACCAATAATATGTAAGATATGAGATTTCAACAAGGAATGATATGATTTTTAGTACTGCTAATAATTCTTCTTGTGCTATTAAAGATGCACCATTCATGGAAATTTCTATTCTGAACACATCAGAATATATCTCTTCAAGGTAAACACACTAACTAACCAAGTGATAATAAGCTTGGGCCTGCACTTTTGATATCTTAATTATATTTTTAAGCATTTTATTGGCATATTTTTAAGTTGTTATAAGTAATGAAATCAGGTGCCTACTTCATTCCAAGAACATTTTCCTAGTGTATGTAATGGTTATGCAATTTTCCTGGGGTTACTTCTCAAGAAATTTATTTGACATTTCTTCCATAGTCCATGTGACATAATTTCTTTCCAGTGATGAAAGAGTGTTCATATGGAAAGTATTTCATTAACAGGGGCTAAAAAATAGAATTCTTAAAGACCACTATAATGTAAATAGTGACAATTTCAACAATTGTTTGGGTTTTTTTTGTTTTGCTGGAAAAATTCCCTCCACTTCGAAGAACTTTGCTAGTTATTTTTTAACATGAAGACAGATGGCTCCCTTTAGTGGAAGGAAAGAACTTTTTGTTTCTGGGCATAATAATATGGTAGGAATTCAATCATTAATATCAACATTCATGCATTCGTTACTGGCCTATCCTGCCTGTGAGTGACTGTAATAACCTCTTTTCTGACATTTATGTGCATATTATATCAGAACCACATTTTAGAATTGATTTGACTTCTTCAGGAGCTGAAGATGGGGAAAGCAATTTTCATAGCTCTCTGAAAAACAATCTTTGTCTGCAGATGCTAAGTTCAGGAGTACTTCTCAAGTTCACAACAATTTTAGCCCTAGTCTGAAAAACCTCAGAGCCTTACAATTAGCCAGAACTAAATCTTAATAAAAATCAGAGTGGAAAAATGTCATTTACAGATATTTTCTAGTCACCAAAAGATATAAGTTTCTGGAAATGGTTGTAATTCATAGTTTGAGCTTCCATGACATTATAAAATAAGTAGCATGATGAATATTTCCTGACTACACTGAAGTGAAGTGTTATTAAATACAAGGAATTAATAATTGTCTAATCTCAATTTATGAAAACTACAATACAAAATATTATCAATTTTGTACCACTTTTGATAAGTGACACCCAAAATGAAAATGTGAAGCGAAGGAACAACGCAGCACAAGGAAATGATAGGTGATAATCTTGGAATATTTTTGATGCTATAACACGTAACTTTGTCAGCCATTTCAAATCAAAAGAGGAAGCTAGATCTGATGATTAGGTTGGCAGAGTAAATCTATGTGCTCTACATTATGGCTCGGAGACCATGCTGTCCATATGAAACAGTCCTGAGCTTCATGACAGAAAATGGATAGAAGATCAACCAGACATTACTGTCCATTTTGGACTGTAAACTCTCAAGATAATAAAAAAATTTATCATTTCTCAACAGGCTGCAAGGACCTAAAGTTACTCTATATATGAAACCAGAAATGATAAAGAGATAGTCTGGATCATTGAGAAAATAGGAAAAAAGATATGTGTTTCATTAATAGGAGAAATAATAACCATAGGAAAATACTCCAAAAACATGACTGCAAAAACCTCTTTTGAAAAAGAAGTTGAATAAACACTTTCTTAAACATGGTAGAGTAGCTGAATTTCAGATCTCCACATATGGGTGAATAAGAAACTTAGCTGGAGACTAGCACTGGAAGAAAATGCTTTAACTGAGGAACAATTAAGGAAAACTTTTAATTAATTCTGTTAGTTCTCAAGCCTGTTAAATGCAGCTTAGAAGATTAAATAAAATTCTGTCTGTTAATGTTCAAATGAAAGTATGGAGTTTCTTAAAAGAAACGCTAGCAAAGCGTTAGTCACAGTAGAAAAGATAATAATGTTTATACATTAAAAAAAAAAAAAAAGCAAAATATATTGCCCAGATCCCTTTCAGCCTAACTCTTAGCTAGACCTAGATGTTGTGTCTATATTTTTTCATAGTTAAAATTAAGGAATATAGTTTTATGGAAATGAAATTATTTTAAAAAATTGAATATACATTCATATAAAATAAATTTCCAGTGTGGATTAGGTTGTTAATTATGGATCTGAGTCTTAAAGCAGCTAGATATCAAAGTTCCTTTAAAGACTGTGGATTAACAATACACCTGGCAAATAGCAGGCCGAAGATCATCAAAAGGAAACTCTATTTTCTGGGAAAACTTTGCATTTGTTGGGTAGATTGAGACATGCAGCCTTAAGCCCATGAGTTTGGCTGATGTTCCCTGGATCCGAGTTTGTCAAACAGGTTTACCCTGTAGGAGATTCCCCTGATGTCTGCAAGTCTCCTCGCATGGTAAAAGCTGTACTTCCGCCTACAGATACTCAGAATAAAGTCCTAGTTTTCTGAAAGTCAATGGCAAAGCTTCTACTGGTTATCGTGTGGCCTGCATTTCACTCAAGTTTCATTAATAAATCTCATTTTCGTTAATAAATTCCATAAAAAATCACCATCAAAAATGTATGAAGAGTGGGAATTTTAGTAGAAAGCAAAGAATGGGAAATTGTGTCTCTGAGAGAATGAAAGATAAAGTCACCTATAAATTTAATATGATTGGACAGAAAAATGGAATGTATTTCAAGGCATAGTAAGCCTGAAATTTTCTGTATATCTTGTTCTTGGGGGATGCAGTGGGGTGGGTGGTGGATGGGCAATTGCGTTTTTACTTCTGACTCAATGGAATTAAGATCATCTACACTTTCCTATGTATTCTATTCTTTAATAGATAAACAATTAGAGGCCCACAAGATTCCTGTTGAACTATGCACAGCACAGACAAAAACACCTTGTTTGTTAATTTATTGAAAAAGGTCTCTTGTATATAAAGCGTAGGTAAGAAAAAACAGAGAAGCATAAAGAAATTAAGAAACCATACATAACACAGCAGTTCAGCCTAGTTCCCTGAACTGACAGGTTTCTGTCCAATAAGTTACAGTTCTCTTCAAACAGGAATTTTTCCTTTTGGAAATTTAGTTCAGAGATGACTTCTGTGAAAATGCTGGTAACAATGGGAGTTTGAGGTATTGAGTTTTTCTGTGACTTGAGATTTATTTGGAGAAAACTCTTGCACAAAAAGCCTTTCATTATGTACCATGCTATCTTTTACTGAGACTCGCTGACTGTGATAAATAAGGAAACAGAGATTGACAGCATTTGCTACTAGCAGACTTGAGACAACTTCTAGTGTCTGGAATAGAAAATCAATCAGAGGATTGGGAAGAGAAAATGAAGCAATTAACAGGTAAATTGATTCCAACTGATCTACTTGGAAAAGTGTCTATCTCTTCTCAGATCTGGGAAGAGCTTTGTTGTTGCTGCTCACTATTTGCATTGTCTGATGTATTTATTTGCTATATTTATGGCTAAAAAAGGTATTTAAATCTGATATGAAAGAAGCATTTTCTTATGTTTTATTTCTTGTATTTTTTTAAAGGATGAGTGCAAGAAATTCCAATGGCTGGTGGTGTAAAAATGTCTATGTACTTGCCCTAAAAGAGGCTTACTGTGTTTTTATTCTGCACTGGTATCAAAACTCACAGAAACAGCATAGGATTGGCTAGATAAGTAACAACTTAAAATCAAGTATTTTTTAGAAAGACATATTTTTTATAATTTGGGATCTAATCTCAGATATATTTAACCTTGGTCCCTCTAATAATAAGTGTTTATTTTCAGTACTAAACTATTGTTTCACTAAACTAAATAAGCCTGATCATTTCTTGCAACTCCTCTTCTGTAGAAGTAAAAATGCTTTTATAGAAACTTGCAATGAATCTTAACTGAAAATTTCTCAAAAAAAAAAAGAATTTCTTGACAGATTATGTTGATTTTTGAATGTCCACCTGGAGATACAAATAAGGTCCAAACTGTTTAGAGTCCATAATTAAGTCCATCAGACCTAGTCTGATGAAGCCTCAATAACACTGGATTGTCCCCCGAGGCTTATATGAGTTATGGTACCCTTGAATCTACATGTTCACTAAAAAGATCCTAGTTCATCTGCAGGAAAAAATTAACAAGAAATCTTTATGATTGAAAGTCAATTCTTTCATCTTCCCTGCCATAATCTTCCCTGCTACATGTAAAAATCTGCTGCATTTGGCAATGGTAGTTTTAGAAGTAAAAGGATAGAAATCACAGCTATAATAATCATATACTTCATATTATGTTAGGTATCAGCTTGCAATGAGGGAAAGGGATATCTCTTCATGGAGCCTGATTATAGCAGAAAAGCCTGTCAAATATGTTAAAAAGGGTGTCTTGATTCTGTTTGGGTTTTGCCTTTTTTTTTCTTTTTTTTTTTTTTTTTTTTTTTTTTTTTTTTTTTTTTTTTTTTTTTTTTTTTTTTTTTTTTAATTTGGGATACAGCAGATCATCGTCTTTACATCTTTAATGCTGTAAGAATGACTGCTCATTATATATTCTTATAGCAGTCCTGCAGCAGTTGCTAGACCCACTGAGAAAAGCAGTCATATCCACCCATCCATCCATCTGTCTTTTTTTCTCCTTTTTTATTTTCTTGTGGATTGGGAATCATTGTGGTCCTTCCATCTGATGCTATCCTTGTTAACATAGGACAGCATTCCCCGTAAAGGCATAGGAATGCCGTTCTCACTAATCCTGTGAGATTATGGGTTGAGTTTGGTGCAGATAAGAAGTGGTGTAAATTACAGAAATGGCCAATTATGAGAAAATAAGAGCCTGTCCTGTCCACGGGTTTCCTGTTCATGTGACAAATAGATGTACATGGTTGTCTGTGCAGCATCCTAAGCATGTGCAGTGTGGATATAGATGGTGCTCCAGACTGGTGTGCCTGTACTGGAATGACCCAAGAAAGCAATAAAGAAGTGTGAAACCTCGAGTAAAGATCCTAGATGAAAATAAAAGAATATGGAACGTGACACAGCTTGACACTCTATACATTGAAGATATATCTGATGAGAAAATTGTTCTTTGGTGAAGGGTGGCATTTTTATGTGCCTTTACAGGGCTTGAAAAGTAGAAATGGAAAGAACTTGATAAGCGATGCCTTTTTTTTCCTGTGAATTATTTTTAATCAAGATCATTAAGTGAGCTTCTTTACTGTCTGATCTCCACAAACTGCTTTGTTTGTCCATTTGTGAGGGTGCAATAAATGTCAACAGAGGAGCAAAATTAAGTGAAGAAGAGTGTGAAGAGAAAAATGCCTTAAGAGCCTCTTAAACCAAAGATTTGCTACCAAAGGCAATATGTTACAAAAATAATCATATTTGGATAAATTTCTGTAAATTAAAAACTAAAAGAGTTATGATGATGAATAAATTACATTTATAAACTAGACTTAATTGATAAGCAGAATTATTTTCTTCTATTGTTGATAGGTCCAGAGTATGGCGCTCTTGATTGAAATGAGTCAAGTACTGAGAATGAAAGTTTAATATACACAGAGATGCATAACATCATCCTGGTTTGCAAGGTGCTGAGAGACTGCTATCAGAAGCTGTTTTAATTAATTTTCTCATTTGTATTACCACATTGTCTTTCGTCCAGCAAAAGGGACCTGTTCTACTTTCAAGCAGGTGATGGAGGGTGCAGGACCGGAGTGTCTCAACTCAGTTAACATGCTTTTCACCTGGTTTAGGGAATACCTAAGGCTGATAGTTGTCTACCTGAAGTTCAAATAGTAACAAAGACATTTTCACAAGAGAAAATATATCCAGATTTAATTTTGAAAGGACAACAATTGTGGCAGAGCATGAAAATGAGCTGACACTACATATGCTGACAATTACCCTTTTCAAAACCCATCTGTTGCAATAGGCCAGGTAACTTGTGATGCTGAACTCAAGCCAATCTGCCTTGAAGGTAAGGTGAAGAGGAGTGAAACACACCCACAGCCATCCACACACCCATCTTGTTTGTGGATAAACACCAGGTTTCCGTGCCTGGCTCCCATCAGCCCTGCTCTGTATGCACTGCAGAGGGTGATGACCAGAGTGATGGTGACCTTTGCTTCAGCAAGTGCGTGGTAAGTCTGAGACATCGCACAATGATGAACTCACTGTCTAGCCACTGTACAGCTCTTGTGCACATATTTCAGTTTCAGAAATCCCAGACAGAAATATGAGCCCCCAGGGCTGTAAATCACCATTTTCTCACTGAACCCTAAGGCTGACGAGGCTCAGGTTGGCTTCAAGCCTATAAAAGAACAATGGAGATGTTTCGGCTGTGGAAAGACTAAAGGTTTTACACAAGTCTCTGAAGTCTTCAGACTGTGGAGATTTCAGGTGTGGAAAAGGGCATGACCAAAGACAGCTGAACAGATAATACATTTCTATATTTGTAAATATTTTTTGCCTTCCTATTTCTTTAAAACATTTGCCAGATCTCGGTACGGAGTTTAAATATTGAACTGCTACTATTGCTAGGTAGGCAATCCCTTTCCCATCTCCTTTTAGCTTGGTTAATCAAGAGACATCTTTTTATTTCATCTCCAAATCACAAGTCTTTTTTTATTAAGTTCTTTCTCAAGCAGAAAAATTCCTATCTCCACATTGATATTTTTCCAAATGTAATGCCTTTCAGCCTACAAAAAAGAATAAGCCAACAACTCCTTTCCATCTCAGAGCACTTTACTCAAAGTGCTTAGTGCATTCTTATGCTGACTAAAGATGGATGGAAGTGGTTTGGGTTGATCTGTTTTATCTGCTGTGAAACAGCTGTACTGCCAACAACTTGTTTTTCTAAACATCATCTTTTTTTCTTTGTGAGGGTGTATTTTTCATTTTAAGGAAATAATTTTTGCTCACTATTTGGAAGCATCAGAACTGAATATAAAACTGTAGGTCTACTTCCAGGAATGGCACGAAAATATGTGTTGTAATAAATTTTATCTTTCATGCTTCTCAGAGAAATAGTTTATGCCATTTAAAGGGGACCAAAGAAAAGAACCATACCTGGAATTTCACTAGAAGTTTTGTACCACACAGAAGCAATATGGGGAAAAAACACAATTGAGGTCAATACCCAGGATGCTCTCCCTTCCACCACAGCATTACTCACCACCTCTCTCCGTGTGTGATATTTCCCTAATGATTATTATCATATGTGTTCTGCTTCAAAACTGCTGTGCATGAACTAGAGGTGAGTGCTGTCATGTAAGGGAATGATAGTGGGAAAATTATTAACAAAGCTTCAAAGTTATGTATCCAAACACAGTGCTTCAGTGCTGTCTTTTGCTCTACCCAAATAGCCTCTACTGCCCCACAGCTGAGGAAACCTGTATGGGGGTCCACTCAACCAGAGAATCTCATTAGGAAAAGATAAGGAAAAACATGTTTTTCATCTCAGCACGTTTGAATATGTTTCCTGTGATCAACTACTATAACTCTTTGCCTTCTGTCTGTTATCAGCTTTAGAAGCACAGTGGAAACATCTCAGCACTTGCAAATCAAAGATGAGCTTTTCATGCAATACTTATATTTTCTGATTGAAGTTGTTATGTGCTCTTAAAGAAGGGATTTTTCCTGGTGCTGAGGAAATGGGTACTCAGGCTGATGCAGACCAACTATATGCTTAACCGCTCACGTTCAGGACTTGGATACCTTTCTACAGAACTAAGACTAACAAGCAGGATGGATTGCATAGAAAGGGAAGAGGAACCCAAACCATAAAACAGGTGTCCTAGTTAGAGCAGCTGGGACCAGCTCATCACTGTGTGGGTGTAACCCAAACTGTGTAGTCTACACCTTCTATGTCATTTTCCAGGAACTGTTAACAATAGACCATCTGCAGCACCTGCCCAGAGCACACCTGACCCCTCAGGCTATAAGATGGGTATTAAGAAGCCTGTGAGATAGGAGGATGTTCCTATCCTCACACCAATGACTCAAGTGTGATGATTCTAGTACCTCCACACCCAGCCTGAGGGGTCATGTCTGCTAATGGGCCATCAAGGAGTCAAAAAATTTATCACGACTCACAATCACCCATTGTGGAACATCCTGTCCTCGGGGAGGTACTGGGCATTCCCGCTCGAACCTGAGGGTATATAATCTGGGGGTCTTGGGACTTCTGGGCTCACTTGTAGGATCCAGAGGAGGACCAGAACCTCGACTGGACTGCGATCACCACCCTCAACCAGACTGTGACAGCACTCTCACCAACACGTCTTCTTTTCCTTTGACTTTGGACTCAGGGGGACCATGTGGGGCTCTGCACGGGGGCCAATGAGCACCATTCTGTTCGTGCCCCAGAGTGATGGGTTATACATCTGGGTTTTGTGGGTTAAAACCAATTGTTTGTCTGTATAATTGTATTTTTTCTATTATTTTTATTAAATTGTAATTCTGACTTACAATCTCTTTTGAGTGTGGTTCATTTCTCTTGGCGGTTTACCTTTAAAGCAGCACAACAGGCTATGCTACCTCACAATCATAAAATCAGTTGGCTGTTATTTCCAGTCATTTGCCTTAATCAAGCTATGAGACTTTGGTTTTATTATGTATAATGGGCTGGCAGAAAAATATGCTTAGTAATTTAAACCAGATGTATAACTAAGGCTTAAAGCTACTGGGTGAGAGAATTTGCCTTTGTGGTGTTTATAAAGTGTCACAACCATCCATAGTTTTAAGTGGATATTTTTTCTTATTCCTAGTGTTCAGCTCTAGTCATCATGCCTTCTACAGGTTGTGCAACACTCTCCAGAGTTATTGAGGAGAGGGGGTCAGAACTAGATGATCTTCAAGGTCTCCTTCCAACCCAAATCCTTCTATGATTCTATGATGCTTGTTCTGCCTTTAGTTATTATTCACAATGTCACTTGCCTTTGCAAAATTTTGCTTTTAGTTTCAGTTATGCTTCTGCAAATCTATGCCCAGTGATATATCATAGAGTTGGGTTTTCATTATAGTCTGAAAGATTAATCAAAACCAACCCAACCATTTTAGAAAAAAAAAAAAAGGTAGACAGAAGATACTGTTTGTTTATAGTAAAGGTGTTTAAATGAGAGGGATTTTTTTGTGTCCTTCAGGGCAGAAACTGGAACAGTGGTTCGTGATTACTTCTCTGTTGCCAGGTGAAACTGCTTAAATGTGCAAAATCTGAGTATTTAAATTTAAAAGCTTTGGTAGAAACATTTGCTACATGTGAGAAAAGAAGATCAATATCTCTCAACCGGAAAGCTAGTCCTTAAATGCAACTTTTCTTCTATGATATGTATGCATCCACTCACAGAAGAAAAAAATTACAAAAAAAAGGAAACAATGTCCAATTTTAGTAAGCTGTACTCTTTTTTTGCCTTTTTTTTTTTTCCTTCCACCCCTCTCCTCCCCCCCCCCCCAAGCAGTGTCTCAGACTTGGTCTTGTCTCAGAAAGAAAGAGAGAAAGAAAGCAAGAAAGTGGGAAAGAAAAAAAAGAAAGAGAGAAAGAGAGAAAGAAAGAAAAAGAAAGAAAGAAAAAGAAAATTTATTCTTAGGATGCTCCTCATCCTGTGCACAGAATAAGACAGACATCCCTCAGAACAAGAGTGTGGAAGTTTGTATTTAAATACAGAATTGCATCTGAGGACTGAATCACAGCATGCAAACACAAATGTACTGTGACAAGCCGTATGTTTCAGTTCTTGATTTCTTCATTATAAGCAACTTGAGGAGGTAGTAGAAACAGATATGCCTCTGCATATTTTCCATCATTCTACTCGGTATCCATTTTTGGGGTATATGCTAAATTCCCTAGAAAATATAGAGTAAGTCACAGTGCCATTTTCCCAGCTCATTTTACATGTATAATTTTCCACTAATATTACAGACACAGATGACTCTACTCCACTCCTGCTCCTCGTTTTTTTTTCTTTCTCAGCTCGAAATCAGTATAATTTTAAATACTCTACCTGCCAGATTAGATGTATTGTATTACTCATAAGATACATTAGAGCAGTTAAGCTTTTTTTATTGTTCTTTACATATATCTCAGCATAACAGTGAATTTAATATTAGGTTTGTTCAGGAAGGACTAAATGACAGGAAATAATCTATATTTTATAGCTCCAAGTGTCAAGCAAATAATATATACTACTCAATATCCCTATTGCAGATATGACTTTTATTTTTGGAATAAGAAATTAGAAAATTAAAAATGTCCTCTTCTCTCATTTTAATATGCTTTACTCATATGAAATTTTATCATGTTGGATCAGGCCCAAGGAATGGAAAAAAGAAAGATAAAAAGCTATAGTTTGGAAACAAACAGGAAGAGCAAGTAAGCTATTCAGCATAGCAATACTTTGCCTCTTTAATGAATTTCTGCTGACTGTACAACTTCATTTAGAGAACATTAATGAAATAGTAATGTGATATATATGTCTGGTGAGACTCAGGTAATATAACAAATGATTTTGTAGGTGACATTTTGTGCCTTTTAAAGAGTATTTGTTTATTATTGCCTTAAGCTTGTTGAATGTGCTCAATTTACATTTGACTTTTTTTTTTTTCACGTCTTCTATGATACAGGTTCTTTCAAATAGGAAGTAGTGAAGATGCCAAATCTTATAATTAAGGAGGGTTTAGAAACAAAATTTTAATCCAAGGCAGACAGATTAAGATCCTCACTTTTACTGAATACCAAATAGTTCCTGCTGATTTCAAGGTGTAAGAATAACAGTGAATTGCTCCTCTGCCACAGGGTAATTACAATTTTGTGCTGTACCTGTCCTGGTTCTCTGTATCTAACCTGTGCACTGGGAGGACAGCTGTGCACTTGCAAACCGCTTAACTGAAGGGTGGCATCACTGTGACAGGACTGCACAACTGTCCAGCACTAAACACCTGAAGTTTGCAAACAGCTTTACTTTGGCAGGCATTTTTTTTTTTTGTTGTTATTCCTTAAAATCAGGTCTTTCCATCCAATTTCCACTGCTTCTCAATCCTTTTTCTGTCCATGTAATGGTATACCCTGCAAGATGAGGCTAAGTTCAGTCAGATATGCCGGGCTGGTGCCTACTATATTTTCATCAGGCTCAGCACCTGATGAAAGGTTCCTGCCTTGCTCTGTGGGGAGTGAGAGAGAGTGAGAAAATGGGGATAAGTTCCTTGCAGCACTTCTCCCCAGCCAAGACCATGCCAGAAACTTATATGTAATCCCTAAGCCGAGAGAAGGGTTATTGTAATTCGTAAAACTTTTCCCAGCTTTGTTCCAGGAAGCATCATATAGTACGGCACTAGGCAGAGCACATTTTGTCAGCCTGTAATATATTTGCACTTAAACATCTTGCCTGTGCCCTTACAGCTCTATTCCACTGAGCACATTTCCTCTAGCAGGAAGACCCGTGGAATTTTGTTTGCACTTTGTCAGTAGGGAAATTGCATGAGAGTCAAACATTCCTCACTTCGTTTGAATTACACTGTTATCCTGCTGTCTGCTGTGAAAAGCTTTTAAGTGGAGTGTTTACCATTAGAGCCTCTCCATTAAAAATTATTTACTATTGACAGTGTTAGCTAGTAGGGAACATTTCTGTGGCAAATGAATTTATAATTACACTGTTAGTTTAAGGTTTAAAGCTTTTTTTGGACCACGTAGAGAGAGGATTCTTTTTGATTTTGAAACCGCAGTACATGTACAAGAAATTTGACCTATCATGTTTCCTCTGGCTCAAGAGAGGGAATCTGGAATGAATAATAATAAAAATAAGGCAAAGAATTATTTTCTCTAATAGCACTCTAATCTGATTCCATGGACAGATGGCCAAAGTAGAAATTGTTTTTTGTTTTGAAAGGTTTGTGCGCCTGCCTGGAAGCCATTGTCCCTGCAGCAGGACAGGCAGGGTGAACTGAGCAAACTCTCCTAGTGAGCTTCTCTGAGAAGTCAGCCAGATTTCCTTGCCACCCCGGATTTACTGTGTATGTAACGTATGGCACATCTGCACAGACTGGACTGCGAGTGGAAAAAGGCTGCTGTGCCAAAGGCACAGCTCTGCGGGGTCTGTGTGCAGTGTCTGTAGGACCTGGGCCACAGTGAAAGGTGTTACTGAGGTGGAGGTCTGGCTACTCAACCGAGGCACGCTGCTGCCACGATGCTGTGCTTACCCTTTTCACACCAGAGCCTTTTCTTTGCTTTCAGCTGGCCCTGGCTATGACCAGAGATGTGTTTGCCCGGAGTGCATGTCAATATTCCTAAAACCCACATCAAATTTTATAAAAAGTTTTGACTCTAGCCTTGTGTGTTTGTATCCAAATAAAGACTGTGAATAAGGAAGGTCTTATTAAGTGACCATAGAAGGAAGCTTTAAAATATACAATTCTGTTATCCTCCTAAATTTATTCCTCTATTAATGTAATTATTTTAAAGTATAATTTTTTAATATTCATTCATTACCTTATGACAATATGAAAAATTTCAAAATAACTTTAGAAGGACAGCTTAATAGTGTCCAGCACAAGGCTGATAAGCATCTTGAAACAACTGGTCTGAAAGTGATTGACTTCTAAAAGTGAAAAAAATCAGCCTTTTTCTGAATCAAAGTGCAAAACTTAACTAATTTCTAGTTTACTTCCTAACTGAAAAAGCGAAGGGTAATAAGTGCAAATGTAGTTTTTGAATTAGACAACTGCTATTGTCATGGCTTTTGGAAAACAGTGCAACTATTGAAAAAGGAATTTCAGAACACCATAATCCAGAAAATGTGAAATTGCCTCAGGCAGAGGTCACTGTGATAGAAATTCATTACATTAACTTACAAACAAGTTGCTAATGATTATAATGAAAACCACTGACTGTCTCTAGCCGTGTCAGAAGTGGGTGTAATGCAGTCACCAATGACACAGCCTGGCAGTGATGGGGCGCTGCTGCAAGAGAGGCACCACTCAAGGCTCAGGTGAAGCACCTGCTGGAACGTCTGCCATGCACCAATTGCTAACCCATAGCTAACCTGGATGTTAACTTTTCCAGCCTATAATAATTTTCCAAGCTATGGTAAAATGGTTCTGACAAATGCCAGACTGAAATCTCTGAACAATTCTACTTTTCTGCAAACCTTACTCTTCAAAGTGACATAAAATAATGGAGTTCTTCTGTCTTTGTATAAATGACTAAAGCATGTGTCATCAAACTGTTGAGTAGATTTTAAGTACATCCATTTTTAATATTGTTTTCATTTTACAATGGTTTTCACAGAGATCTGACTAGAAAATATGTATGAAATATATGTTTTTGTTTAAATATTCAGGCAAATTAAAAAGCTGTTTTCCTAGGATGTTGTCTCAGGACAGAAAGAAATGTGACAACTGAATTATAAATCCTTGACAGTCACAGTAAAAATGCTGATACAGCAGGAACTGTAATGCTGCGACCAATTTTGTTATAATAAAAACATTCTACTTTACATTTTTATTTTACTTTTTCTCTCCAACAGCTTGTTGTAAACTTTAATTAGTGCATTAGAGATAAGCCAGCTCTTGCTCTTGCTCTTCGAGAGAGAGAATTTCACAGGCATGATCAAAACTAGCTAATCAAAATAAAGTTTTGAACTGAGAAAATAATCTCAAGATTGTCGCAAACATTGCTTAACTCTGTTCTGGTAAGTTTACAGCTGATTTACTGGATATTCACCGCATGTTCTGCACTCCTAAAGACTTTATTTAGTAAAAAAATGCTCCAAAAAATACCATAGCAAACAGAATGATAAGCAAGTTTGTGTTATAATATGCCATGAAGCAGAAAAGCAGAGTGGGTGTTGTTTGCTGGGTGAACACTCACCAATATACTATATAGATATTCCATCTACATAGTATATTGACAACAGCAGATTAGAGTGATCTCAGCATCCTGAGTTGCTTTTTACATGTGACTCAATCTATTGAGGAACTGAGGAGATTTTCTGTGGTTCAGGGGAAAATCTCATTTGGTTATTGGTGACCTAATTTTGAGAACTCTGGCACTACCTTGACAGCAAATTTACAGAGAATCAATTCTGTAGAGTCTTTTTGCTAATAAGGTAGCACACTGCCATTATGCACAGTGCCTTTTCCTGTTGCAAACACTAAGATATGAAAAATACTACAAGAGATAACTACCTCTGTTGTGGAAAAACATTCAAATTGCTTTGATGTAGAAAGTCCTTAAAGTTCCTACAGATGAACTCACTCCCTCTGTAATCTAATATTCCAAGCTGAAAACCACTGCACACTGAGTGGACAATAATTGATCAAAGTATGAGATAATTGGGATAAGACGATGGAGAAAGTCGTGGCTGTGCTGATGAAATTTGGAATACTACAGTTCGTACAAACTGTCTCTGCAGAGAATGGAGATTTGCTGAGCCGCTCACCAGGATGCTGGACAGCCTGCCTGTTCTATAGCTACTGGAAAGTAAAGAGAGTAGAAAGTGCTCAGAGCTTCATGACCAGAGTATTAATCAGTGAAAGTGGGAAATGCAAAGAAACTTCATCTTTGCATATAATTAGCTGGCATTCATGTCACTGTTTCTATGGGATTAGTTTTAGACTCCATTGAGGCAGCTGAGCTGGGCATGGTAATTCAGCACAGTTGTATGTGCAGATAGTAGCTCTCAGATGCTGTCTTGAGTCCTGAAAGCAGTACAACAACGTTGGCTATAAATAATACAGCAGGGAATATGTAGGCAATGCTGTTTTCAATACTCATGTTAATCTATTACAAGTTTGTTTTGGTATCTTTCCCTGACACAGCTTTATGCTGCTTAGATTTACCCTTCATGTGCAAGCAGGGAAGCTCATTGGTTTTTCTGTGCTCAGGCAACATGCAATTCTATAGTCACAGCTGTATCTGGGAGGAGAAAGAACAGATGGGCTGGAAGTAAGCGTGCCATGTTCAAAATTACAATTAAAATTTTATGCTGCTTCTTGAGAAATAAAAATCTAAAGGAGAAAATTCCTCAGGTTTTGTTTTTCAGATGATCATATGAAAATGAAGACTGGGGCATGGTCTCTCTGAAAGATTCTGGAAGGAGAGTGCTGGCAATGGACAACAGAGAGGCACAGAGAACTTTGAAATACTGCAAGTACTTTTTGTCCTGATAGTATTGGAAAAAGAATGTTCAGTCTTGAATTTACAGGCACACTGTGTTCATTCAGATATCTGCCCATGAACTTGAGGAGCTTTGGCTGTGCTTGGAGACATGAACCCTGCAAAAAAACAATCTAACTCCATTGCCTGGTGAGATGTGAGGGACCGAACACAGGGCTAGCAAACACTTACATTGTGCCTCTTATAACTGCCACGGTAATAAAACCTTTTTGCTCTTCTCAGGTTTCTGATAAATTACAAACAGGAAGGTTACAGTGATGCAAACAGGGAACATTTCTGTATATCTTTATTTTATTGTCTATTTTATGTTCTGGGGCCCCTGGTGGTCTAGTGGTTAGGGTGCAGGACTTTCACCGCTGCGACCCGGGGTTCGATTCCCAGCCCCCCGGGCAGATGGAGCTCGTCAGCCCTGTGAGGCCATCCATCTAAGAGAAGGTCACTCTAAACAAACCTACGTTCTGAGACCCTCACTGCCACTGTCCAAGCTTGCTCGGCCCCGGCAGATGAACCTCAGGATTAAAGGGTGGGCTCAGTTCAGCGTACACTGGGTCTCACCTAAAAAATCCACTGCGCAGGCTCGAAGGGTTAATGACCTTTCCCAAATCTTCGCTCGCGAAGACTGGCCATTATTATTATATATATGTTATATTGCGCCTGATTTGTGGAATTCAAAGTGAGGCAGGTCACAGGTGAGTACATGCATACCTGTGTGCCCACATATATTAAAGTCATTCCTTACAGTTGGACAAAAATCCTCTGATTTCCATGAAATGTATTATGATAAAATACTAAAATACTAAAAAGAAGGCAATGCCTTTAACTGATCTTATATGCAATGTGAGAAGAGATAAAGGTGAAAACACTCATGCATAAGGAAGGATAAAAGCTTGAAAGTATAAGACTAATACAAATTTGTCTGATCAGTCACATGTATTTCACTAAGATTTTCAATCTCTTAGCAGTCAATAACATCTTGCAGGGACTAGTGTACTGTCAGGGACATTTGAAGAAAAGGGAAGGGAGAAGTAGATATGTCTGGAAATCACAGGGTTATGTGCTAAGGCTACAGGGTCAGTGACTGTGTATGCCTCCTCCTTAATACATCTGCATAATAAGCTTTTCCCTTTTCATATTAATATTTTCAAAAGTGTTTCTGATCTGTATTTGCATATGGATGCCAGATGATGATGTGTTAAGTCTGCAAACTGAACTGAGCACAAAAACATGCTCAAATGAAGCAGGGAAATATTGCTGTGTCAAAGCCACAGATAATATTACATATGCAAAATTTACCTAGCAAGTTGTTGGAAAGAAACCATCTCTTGAATATTACAGCAATAGGATTAGCATTTAAGTAAACCAGCAAAATTTTTCACTGACAAAGAGTACCTAAGAAAGTCATGGAACTGAACTTTAAAAGATGCTAAAATCTAGCTAGAACAGGGAATCAGCTATGTAATGGATTTTGTCAAAAAACAAGTTATGATTATCATCTAATGAATCTATTTAGAGAAAGAAAAGAGCTTGAATATGTAATTCAAATTGTTTCTCAGGTCACTTGAGACTTAAAGATTAGGAGTATGTTATGCATGCCTTCTGATGATAATATAATAGATGTGTGTATTGGGTTTGTGTGGCCAGGTTTTGGTAGCAGGGTGGCTAAAGGGGTGGCTTCTGTGAGAAGCTGCCAGAAGCTTTCTCCATGTCCAGCAGAGCCTATTCCAGGCTGCTCCAGGATGGACTGCCACTGGTCAAGGCTGAGGCCATCAGGAATGATAGTAGTGTCCCTGTGGTAACATATTTAAGAAGAAAAAAAGTTATTGGACAGGTGAGAATTACAGCCAGAGAAGAGCAGTGTGACAACATGTGAACAAGTCAGTGGGAAAGGAGGGGAGAAGGTGCTCCAGGCACTGGACTGAGGCTCCCCTGCAGCCCCTGGTGCAGCCCCTGGTGCAGCAGCTGTGCCCCTGCAGCCCATGGAGCACCACAGGGGTGCAGAGATCCACCTGCAGCCCAGGGAGGAGCCTATGCTGGAGGAGGTGGATGCCCAGAAACTGTGAATCCGTGGGAGGTTCGAGATGGAGTAGGGTCCTGGAAGGGACCTGCAGCCCTGTGGAGAGAGGAGCCCACACTGGAGCAGGTTTTCTTGGTATGACTTGTGACCCTGTGGGGGACCCACACTGGAGCAGCCTGTGCCTGAAGCACTGCACCCTGCGTAAAAGTGATTCACATTGCAACAGTTTGTGAAGAACTGCTGCTCATGGGATGAACTCACATTGGAGAAGTTCATGAGAGACTATCTCCTATGGGAGGGACCCCACACTGGGCAGGAGAAGGACTCCCGAGCAGCAGCAGAAACAACCTATGACGAACAGACTGTAACCTCCACTCCCTGTCTCCCTCCACCACTGGGGGGGTAGGAGGTAGAACTTGGGAAGGAGGAAGGAGTGCGGGGAAGGTATTTTTAAGATTTACTCTACTTTTCATTATCCTGTTCTGATTCTGTTAGCAATTGATTTAATTAATATCCCCACTTTGAGTCTATTTTGCCCGTGACAGTAATTGGTGAGTGATCTCTCCCCATTCTTATCTAAACTCATGAACCCTTCATTATATTTTCCCTCCCCTGTCCAGTTGCAGAAGGGATAGAGTGGCTTTGGTGGGTACCTGATGTTCAGCCAGGGTCAACCCACTACAACCTGATGTGCCACATTTGACTGTTTGTATCTGGCCATGCTTAAAGAGCTATTCCTAAAGTGTTTGTTGCTATTTCCAGTACACAGCATTGCTTTAAGCATTGGTGTGTGCTGACTGAGATTATGGTGTGCTACAAGTGGGATTTCCATTATTACAGGCACCAAATAAGACTTATCTGAAAAGTCTCTGTTTCCTGACTCTGAAAGGTTTGCTTTAATAATTGCAATAACAGATCCTCAGTTTTTGTCTTCTTCAAAGAGAGAAATGAGAGTACAAGAGGTCTCCCTATTTTCAAAGAAAAAGTTTGAAATTGCTCTATCTTTAATGTTTCATTCTGGGAACTCTGATTTAGCAAGAGCTAGCTTGACTGTGTTCACAACTTGAATACTAGAGACAGCAAGCACTTTTTGCCTTATGAGGGACAAAACAGAATTCTAAGTATTAATGAAATTACAGGATGTCAGCAAAATATATGGAGTTGGGCTGCACCACATATCTTGGCTCCGCAAGTATACTCCTCTTTTTTTCAATGCCTCTGTTCCAAATTCAAAGCAGAAGACATCAGGACATGGAAAAAGTCAAACAGGCATAATTTTCATTTGTTCTTCCACTCATGACTCAGTACACTTTCTTGCACCATGAAGTTTACACTGAACTTCATTCTTTCCTTGAGCCTGAATCTTTCCCTTTCCTGTGTGAGATATTTCGCTTGGTAAATGTATGTTTACTGGAGCTAAAATATATTTAAATTGCTGCGAAGTTGTAAGAGAATGACACTTTCTACCGAATAACTTTCTCAGCCTTACATAACAACCACCTGAAAGTCAAAGTTTTGTCTTTTCCCAAGGACATAGTTTCAAAGTTGTCACCTGTAATTGTTATGCATGGAAAGGAACTAATCAGATAGATGGTGTTCATCATTTGATTTCATACTTGTTCTACAAGCTTTAAGCACAGGAAACCTATGAGAGATTTATTTCACTGCTTATTCATATCTTTACTACACAGCATGAAGATGAACGTCTACAAAGAGATCTTTGAATTCTTTCCTTTAATTTACTGCAAGAAAGGATACTGGAAAGGTTTGTAACACTCCATGTACTTCATTTCTATCTATGCCCGAGGGTGACTTCTGATCAAAGATGCATTTTAACAAGAAGGCTAGTGAAGATCCTTTAAATAAATGCAAACTTCTTTGCCAAAAGGCTGGAGAGGAGCAGGAGTAAGTCTGTAAAGAGGGAACTGGACAGTATTATTAGTAGAAGTGCACTGCAGAAATAAAAAATATTCCAAAAAGATGAGTTTCCTCAATGGAAAAGGGCTTTGTTTCAATAATCCAATATAAAATTCAGTAAAGCTTTGGGAAATTTCTCCATTTTGAGATATTGCTTTGACAAGCATCCCCAACTAGCATGGTTATTACTGGATTTGTTCTGTTTTTTAGCACACTGGTCTTTTCAAAGTTTCCATTGGGTTATTTTCTAAGGGAACTTCAGTGTCTGGGAAGTGGAAGCTCATGAATTAACCTGACAGTGTCTGGGAAGTGGAAGACCATGAATTAACCTGACATGCTGAATGTCTGATTTTATAACTTGTATTTGTATATAATGCTGATATAAAAAAAAATAATTTCAAATTCAATGTCATTAATATCCCATTTCCTTTACAAAAAGCCAATTCATTGCCACTTGGCAGGAGCTGGCCTGGTATGAGATAATAAGAACACATACTGTGACATAGCTTGGTATGTATCTTTCTTTTAATAATATAGTCAAAGTTTCTCCTTGATAATAATTGTTCCTCATTTATTTCTTTGTAGTTTGAATAGTATGGATACATATCTTTAAACACTTTATTTATTTTTAGAATTGTATGTGAATGGATGTAATTTAAATACTTTAAAATAGTGTGGGTTCATAAGAGTGGTGTCATTCAGTACTTAAGACAGCTGTAAAATCTAAGATATCCCAGAAGAGCATATATAGGGCACATCTAGATTCCACTTGAAAACCAAAACATTGCATCAGTACTTTCTTCAAATACTTTTTTCATTGAACTTCGTGTGAAGAAGGCCTTTGCCATTGACATTTCATTATTCAAACGAGTATTGAAGCAAAAGCTGCAGAGCCTTGAGCTTTGCTCCTGTTTACTTCATATATAAATCAGTTTTCTTATCCTTAGAGTTCAGAAATCACCAGCTGATCTCCTTGGAGTGATATTAGAAATTGCCAGGTAGAATAATGAACCTAGAAGCAGAGTTCTTGATCATCTATATGAACATGATGTCACTCCTGGGGTCTATTCTGGAGTCAACCGGCCAGCCAGCTTCCTCCAGACAATGCCCAGGATGGCTGCAGGGACCCTTCTTCTACGCAGGATGAATGACATCACAAAAAGCTGCACTTACAGGTACCCTGTGCAGCTGCCAGTGCTAGAACAGGTTTCTTTCCACTTTGTCTGTGCTTCTTCATGTGTCAGGACACAAAAAGGTCTTTAATATTTTACTATAGGACCATCATTTCTCCCTTGCAACATCACCCAGTAAATGCCAGTGCCTGCATCCCATCACTAAGGTGATCTTCCCACTGGTTTGAAGAAACCAGAATGTTAGTCTCTACACACACTAAAACTCCCCAAAGATAGGAATGTTTTGCCTCTCTTTGGACCAGATGCTATCCAGTGCTTCTGAGCTGAGACAGAGCTGACTGTGAAAGCCCACCAATCTGTCCCACAGTCTTTATAGAGTCTAGGTCTCTCTTCATGGGATAGACAAAAGAAAATGCCAGCTTTCTTTTTTTTCCCTTTCTTTCCCCCACCATGCCCCTGTTTTTCACCCATTCTTTGTGACAAAAAGTGATATAAAGCAGAATGGTCTTTGAGTTCTATGTTGGTGGTGCTAATCTTAAAGCACTACAAATTTAACCTGACCTGGCTATCTTTTTTAAATGAACTTTCTTTAATACATTGAAGTGTTCCAGCTGTTTCAGTGCTTTGGTATGTAACTTTTGAGTTACAGAGGACTACAGAGGCATAGAGAGGCTTCAACTTTGAAAAGCGTTTAATGCATTCAGGAAGTCAACAGACGAAGACTTCTGGTTCTGCTGGAGCTAGAGAACCTGAAATATATCCTTAAATCTACTCTTGCTTTTAAGATAAGGAATACTTCAAATTACAGAGGAGATCTGTTAAATTGTCTTGATATATCTTCCATCTCAGGAGATTACCCCAAAGAATTATTCAGATATTCAACTCCCATTCAACTGTAACATGGTGCCTGTGAACAGATATCTTTAATTTTCTTGCTTTTTAACTAGCATCTTTGATTTTCTAAAGTTGAAAAAGACATTTTTAGTGTCTTCCAACTTTTTTTTTTTTTTTTTAAGTACACCTCCTACTACTTTAAAATGAAGTGAGAAGACCATAATTCTGTCTGTTGGAATGACACAGAACAAACCCTTGTGTTTTCTGGTAGAGGAACTGGTGGGAAAACTTCATGCCACTAGATCTGTAGAAGGAAGGTGAAGAAATATTTTACTATTGGAGTATTCTGGATTTTACTAGAGAGAGGAGAGATGAACCTTGGAAGTTGTGAATCCAGTGGCAGGCTCTGCAGGAAAGTATTCTACCACCATCTGAATCCTTCACCTATTTCTGCCTTGCTCACCCAAATTATCTCATTACCTCTTTTTCCTCTCTGCTATTTTATCAACACAGTTTTGATGTTTGTTTACCTTTTTTTCTCTGCCTTCTATTTTTTTAAATAATTTTTTTTTGTTTTCCTTTTCTTACAGTCTTTCAACTCTTAATTTTTTTTACTCTTACTATTTGCACTGGAGTTAGAACTACAGTTCTTGCATGGGCGTGAGGAGGGATTAGGGAAGTGTGAATAGGGAAAAGAGGCAGGGAAGGCATCAGAGTTTCTAGGAGCTGAGGGAGGCAGGTGTGACAGGGTTTCAGAGTAAAAACCCTGTAGATTAACTCTTGTTTCCAGCAGGGCAGAGAGATGGGGATGGAAGGGAAAAAGACTAAAAAGCAGCATTTGTAGAGAAATGTGCAAATGGAATCCCTAGTTTTTATGTTTGCTGCTGTAACAGGTGAGATCTCTCTTCTGTGTAGGCGGTGAGCAGCCTGCAGCCTTAGCAGTCTGTGACCTCAGGCAGGCTTTCCTTTGCCTAAAGCTATTTGTGCTATTTCTGGTCATGTTTTCTTTCCCAGGAATTTCTGCTTCTCACCTCTCTCCAGAGCTGGTGTTTTCATTTTTCTCAGTGCATGGGTGCAGGCTGAAGAATCACTCAGCTCCCAAGGCTGGGAGACTCCGTGCTATTGTCCACTGCTTGATATGTGGGTGCAAGTAATGGAAGAGTGGGCAACCACAGAGCTAGAGAAGATCCATCAGTTTGTGGAGCAGTTTCAGTGGTGGTGTGATCTCCAGACAACTTAATGGGCAGCCAATATCTCCTTTTTGATTTACCATACATGTATTTTTAGTGCGATTTGGTTATGAAGTACTAAGTCATGTCCCTGAGACGAGGACAGCCATTCTCCTTGATCTGAAATCTTTGATAAAGATACTTTAAAAGATTCTACAAGCTCCTCTAAATAAACACTGATGTTTTTCAGCCTATAGTAAAGTCTTTTTTTCCAGTCCCATAGCAAATAATATATCCCGTTGGGTTTCATGTCAACTTTTTAGCTATGTGAAAATGAAATCCACAACCTATCTCTTTGTTTCTATGAATCACCTCCACTACAGTTTTTCCAGAATGCCTTAAATATTTTACATTTTTCCCCCTCCTGTGAATTTTTTGTGTTCATGTGTAGCATTTAATAATAGAGGCCTTGCTCAGCATATGTATAATAGGCATATGGTCCCAGATATAGTAAAATAATTTGGCTATAAGCACATTTTACACAGGCTAGAAAGATATTTGCCTTTTTTTGAAGCAACATTGTGATTTGCAATGTACTTCTAATCTTTTCCTGAAGTACTTTTTAACTTTTTACTCCATATTTTGCATTTATGCATTCAATGTTTTTCCTTCTTTGATTTACCTCATAAGTAACTCGGCAGATATCAACTTCTTTCTTTCAGATGATTTATCAAAGTTGTTAAGATGATTTTATATTTTAAGTCTCTTATCCAGAGAGTGTTCTAGTTGGTGTTACCTGTTTTTGTTTGTTTGTTTGTGTTTTTCCCCCAATATACTCTCTGTAGAATGTTTCATCCAAATGGAAATATTGAAGAGTTTAAGGTGTAGGACATATCTCTTTAAGACTTCATTAATCTCCTTTTCGTAGAAAACAAAATTCAAACTATTCTTTGTTCAACCTTCTGCATAGCAGTTTTATCTACCATATATTTCTTTAGTTTGATTATGACGCTGTTGGTCTATGTGAAAAGCCATAAAAAAGACAAGATATTTTCATGCTTACCACTCATCCAATTAGCCAATAATTTTATCAAAGAAGAAAATTGTATTGAGCACCATTTTTTTGAAAATATGTGTTAAATGATTCTTATTACCCTCTTGTGTTAACAAGCTGATGAACTACTTTATAATTTATTCCATTATTCTTTGGGGTAGGGAGGTCAGGTTGAATAATCACTAATTTCTTAGATAGACCTTTTTCCTCTTTGAGAAAGATTTTCTTTTTATCCTTTTCCAGTCCTTGGGGATCTCACTGTCTTCTAAGCGTATTCAGAAATCAGTGCTAATAGTTCTGGGATTGCTCAGGCTACTGGTGTGAGTACTCACAGGGGGACATTTTGTCAGACCCTGCTGAGTTTGTTATCTCTAACACTTAAATAATCTTCCATGCTTCTAGCTTATCTCCCTTCCTCTTGTTACTAATTACGCAATAATTTTGGTGTGATTTACGGAGTGCTTGGACCAGTAGGTACTTCCATTTGAAACAGCTGCAGTACACTTAGTGACCCCCTATAAAGCCTGAATGTTCACCAGAGATCCACATCTATGTCAATGACTGGAAGGTCTAGGCTAGATCCATGTCCTACTCTCCTTTGCTGGCCTAGGAGGAGAAGTGTCAAACTCATCTCTGACATCCACAGGTGTCTGAGGCTTCAGGAGCACTGAGCTCAGCACAATACCTGCTTCAAATCTAATATCTCTTGGAAGAGTGATGGAAGCTTTGGTTTTCCTTTAAAGAAAAAAATAATCCAATAGTTAAGCTGGGACCCAGAGGTGAAATCCCAGTGCCAGTGGGTCCTGGTCCGGGTCCTGGTCCTGCAGACCCTGTCACTCTGTTATAAGAACCAGTGTCATGCCAGGGGCACACTGGGAGTGCACAGGAGGGAGGCAGAAAGGAATGGCCAGGACAAGAAGGAATGAGCCTTGTACTACTCTAATGGTGTGCAGGAAAAGGAAAGGTTAAACCATGGTCTCTGCTCCGATGATTATTTCTGCTTTTTTTGAACATAGATCTGTTAAAGTTTAGGAAAGTTCCTTGAGGTAGAAGATACTGGCAAATTTTATGAAAATCTCATTTTGCAAAGAGGGTGCTACGTTGTAAAATAATGTTTTAAATAAAATAATTTTGTTATCCAGTAGGATGTAAGTACTCATTGTGTCATATTTGTCATGCCTTCTGGCATAACAAATTTAGCATTTTCTGCAAGACACATTGGCTGCTGTCGCAGAAGGCAGCAAAATTGATTTAAAAGAGGGACAGCACATGGCAAAAATATCACTTTGGTTAAGGACATAATGCTACAATTAATAATAAAAGAAGAAAATAATCTTTTTGTAAAAAGAAATCTAATGCATTTAAAGTGCATCCCTGGAGCAGCTTGCTGTGTTTCCAAGCCTAGGTGAATTCTCCTAGGTGCAGTAATCTTTCAGTGTAATTTATTTTGTCAGGACTATGCCAAGCAGGAATACATATCAGATATAACATAGAATACATAATAAGCTAGAACCTTCCCCTCTCTCTGAAGTCTTTTGGCCTGATGAACTTTTGTACAAAAGACTTTACTCCTTGAAAAAGAAAGCAGTATATATACTTGAGTTGGAATGTCGGACTTCTTCCTTGCTGCTGCATCACAGTGAAATCTTTTTTTTATTTCAAGGTTGGACTGAGTCTGATGGCATGTGTTGATATTTCTGAATTCTTGCTTGTCTAGAAGTAGAGTTGAAGTGGAAGATCTCTAAAAATGATTGCTTTTTGACCAGCGAAGGGGAAAAAACCCAATGTACATAAATTCAATGAAAAAGTGTCTAAAACTTCTCTGTCTAGAAGGCCAGGTGGCTTTTGCAAGTCCACATAGATGATTATTCCAAAAGTTACAGCAAATGAAAATACAAACCAAAGACTCCTGAAGAAGTGTGTATTCCCTATTTTTCCAGAAGATAGGGAAAGGTTATTTCATCTAAGGACAAGAAGGAAGTTGACCTGCTAGATCCTTGCAATTGCTTTCAAGGACTTTTACTTGCTAGAGAATAAGGAATGTGGGATAGGATAGGAGTGGGTGTTTCACATCTTAAAGCTCTGAAGAGTAGGTTTGACATATTGCAAACATGCAAGAGGTACATCCCTGAAGCAGTTTGACTGGAGGCAAGAGAGTTCTCTCAGGCCGTAAATAGAGTTTGTTAAAGTGAGTGGCTCAAATCTGTGCTGATTTCCACGGACAAGTTGCAGTGAGTCCTTCAGAAACCTTCAGATCATGTTGTGCAAGGTTATGTTATGCACATGGCATCAACTACAGGTGCACAGAACAAAGTGCACCTAAAAAGTCATGCAGACTTAGGAGCACGTAAAAGGTCATATGTAAAAGCTATGCAAGTCCTCCTTATATAGTTCCTCAGATGCACACCCAGAGATCCCTCTTGAGATTGTTCATAGGGCAAGGAAATGGAAGGTGATTTAAAAAAGATCACACTAAATCAAAAAGCAACAAAAAAACCTCCTCTTGAGACATTGACAACATGGTAAACTTTTTGAAAAGGATGGTTCTGTCTAAGAGATGTAGCATTTTAGTGTTATGGTCAGACTACCTATGGGTTTTCTCCTAAAAACCTGTGGAAATGAGGTACACAGCCCTGGCATAAATCCTCTTTTTTATACCTCTTCCTGGCATAAATCTCCTCTTAAGTTTTTCAAGGACTCAGATTTCAACAATTTCTCTGAAACAGTGATAAGCTTTTTAAGAAGAGATTGGATGAGCGAAGAATGATAACTTTATGAAAATCCATTTTCTTTCTGCTTCCTAGAAAATAGCATAAAGGAAGGTAAAAGAGAATTCTTGTTTCTTAACTGTAATAATATGAATCTATTCTTTCAGTATATGATTAGTCATGTTTCGTCCCCCCTGGTAAATTGACATTTCCACTTTATGCTTAGTACTCAGCTGAAAGAAAATTTAATTTATTCTGCTTTATAATATTCATACAAAAGATTATTTTTTGAGATTTGAAAAACTGCTAGAATTTATAAGTCTTCTGTTTAAAATGTTGCTTTGCTTGTTTTCTACTTTGTAATAATAAAAAGCATACAGACTTCATCCTCCACACAGTATCTTTTTTCACGTAAAACTTTTTAGGAGCAAAGATGTCACAAAGCTTCTTGAAATAAGTAATCAGGAACTCAAGAGAACTTGGTTGTTTCTAGCTGCCCAAGACTACACCTTCAAAGCAAAATCTACAGCCCTGCTCTGCATAACAAATAGTCAGACTATGAGGAATAACCACTAGCTAATATGTTAGAGCACAGAGAAGGACTCAGTAGAATGGGAATGATGGGATTTTCATACATGTCTGCTGAAACATCCATGTTGGTTCGTACCAATCCCATCTCATTGACACCTAAAAGCACAAACTAGCAACAGAGAATGAAGTCAAATCTGTAAAGACTTGGTATTTATATTTTCTTGATTTTCAAGAGAGAGGTGCAACATGGAGCTGAACAGAGAACAAAGAATAATTCATCTCTTTTGTATGTATTCTCCTTAAATATCAGCTGGTGGAGTAAGACAAATCTGAATGAAGACATCTCACATTAGAATGAAGACATCAAATTAAGGCAGGGGGCCGTAATATTAATGTGTGTTTCTCATTATTAATTAATAATATATTTTTTCCCCCACTAAATCAAAAGTGCAGAATGAGAGACCACAGATGTTTTTTTAAACATTTCTCAGAGGACCATTTCCATGCCAGTCAGATGATGGAATCTGTTCAAGGGTGCTGTACCTAGAGGCATGACACTCTTACAGCTGAAAGTTGGCATCGTCTATATTTTGTTCCAAAACTTTCCACTGCTACAAATTGCCAGAGCATCTAGGGCAAGGACAAGATTGCTGAAAAGTTACCCTGGCCATGTAGGAATACAGCTGAACAGAGCAATGTGAGAACCATCTTTGGTTCAATTCACAAATGTTGCTCTTTCAGGAGGTAATTTGGAGGGGAGGTAAATCATGCTAAAGTGTATTTCATAGAGGAACTCATTCACATAGCCACAACTAACTTGAAGCCCTATTAGGAAGGATGAAAATAATGTATTTATTTTCTTTCTTATGGCAAAGAATTCAGATTAATTTCTGTATCTGGGTTTGGATGAAATGTTCCTGCCATTTGCTCAGCCCAGCGATAGCTTCAAAACATTATGAGTATTTGGCTAGGTTCAGTTGTATTTTGGGTCATAAATTATGGATCACATTAGCTGGGCCATTCATAAAGTCAGTAAGTAATGATAAATGGATAGCCGAATTTGGCTTTCAGTTGCGCAGGTGTAAATCTCTTGTAGCTTTGACATCTACAGAACATTCAGTATGAGAAGAAACTCTTTATTTTCAATATTTCCAGAAGACATGAAAATCAAGGGACTGCTTTGAGAGCACAAAGAAATATCATTTCAAATAAAAGTTTAAGAAATCCAGAGATTTTGTGGAAAAGAGACATGTTTTCTAAATTTACATGTTCCAATAAATGTTGTCATAGTTTAATGGTGGCAAATATTTTGACTAGCAAATCTTAAACCTGAAGAGGCCACAAAAGGCAATAAAGGATTTTTTTGGACGTATTCTGATATCAGTTTATGTGGATGTACTGATACCTCCTAGTTCCTCTGCTCAGAACTTGCAGGAAGACCCTGGTTCATTTTTCAGCTATGCTGCATCCTGTTAGAAGAAAAAAATCCTGACCTCATCTGGTAGGTATCCTGACCTCATCTGTAGATGATGCTTCAGACTCTATTTGAAGAACTCAGTTCTGGATAAGCATTTCTTCTTGCTTTTCTATAGCAATAGGTCTGATTGTTGCTCTTTAATTAATGGGGAGATGATTTTCATACTGCTAGTTGGCAGCTGTAGATGTGTAGATAGTTAAATGAGATGGACAAGATGTTGGTATTGTTCTACTTCAACAGGAAAGAAAAGAAAGGACAGAAAAGAAAGAAAAGACCATTCTGAGCCTTGAGATACCAGAATCATGGCAGGTTTTGTGCCCTGTGTCCAGTGTTTCTCCAGACACAGGCAAAGAGCTGACATAATCCGGCGTTTTAGGAATTATATTTTAGGTTTGTCAGAGGTTTCCGCGTGACCGTCTGTACATGTGGATCTTGAAGGACTTTGTGCATGGAAACACATATGCTCGGAGGAGTAATCTGGAGTGTCTCATTTGAAGGCATCAGATGCAGAACTGATAAAACAACAGTGGGACAGAAAAGGAGTAGTGGTTGAATGCCAAATACATCAGGTGTTACCTTGATGTAAAACAAGTCTGTGCAGAGGTACGTGTGAATTGTTTGTAGTGCTTTTGGGATGAATGCAGAACATAGATGTTTCAACCCTCTTCAGATGTGGATTAGTGTTCCTATTGGCTAATGTGTAAAGCTGCAGGTGCCTAGAACTAGCTCTTTGCTAAAAAGTCTGCAAGGTCTGCTCTATTACTGAGCAGTTTTGAGAGAAGAGGAAACTACAGTATTCTGATTCAAGTCATCTTCTTAGCTTATGCACAAACTTCCTTCTGCGTGTGTATATGAGAGGCAGTGCCTCCATATTCCTGCATGGATCAGAGAGGGATGAAGCTGTCAAAATCCATGTGTAAGCAGCGAAGCTGCTCTGCTTCAGTGCTACTTGGCTCCAGAGCAGAGGAGAAGTAGAGAGGCATTTGATTTATGCCTACTGTTAATCTGTATTAACAAAAAAACCACTGGAAGCTATTTTCATTATCCTTTGCTTGATTTTTGCTAATCCCTCAGTAGCCAGAAAAAAAGCAGCAGTATTTTGAAGGCTTAAATTCCTTTGCATCTGCGCTGCAGATATGCAAGTAGAGAAGAGCATGTGCTTTGAATATTATCAGTCCAGGTATTGCATAGATTCATCTACAGAAGACCACTTTACTGCCCAAATGAATTCCTATTAACTAGAGCTTGTTGCACTGCTACCTCAGTTTGTTTCCTCTCCTACCGCTAGATTATATGCAAAAAGAACAATTTCTCAGACACTCAATCAGTCGGAACTTTCTATATTGGAATTAAACAGCAATGCAGCCTCTCACTGCCAAATTCCTTGTGCAAAATGGTGGCAATAATAAAAAAAACACTCAACATTTACATCTTTGTGACACTTATCTTCTACAGAGCTCAAATCACCTGTCACCTCAAGTTTGTTCAGCTGCAAATACAAGATTAATGACTTGCTTAAAACAACATAAATAATCATATTGCTTTCCCCCCTGCGTTTTCAGCATTACAATTAATCATCTGACATACTGCCTTTTTTAGATGATTCCAGAAGTCTATTCAACTTGATTCTAACGTAGTGATACAAAGTAATATTGGGCCAAAATTTTCAAGGTCAAAACAAAAGCCCCAAACTGTTAGACATATCTACATTTCAGACATAGCTACATTGTGTATCCCAACTGTAAATAACTGTAAATCCCAGATGTTTTGGATCACGTGTGGGGAGCAGACTAAGCAGGGACATTCAAAAGAAAAACTGAAAGACTTTATGAAGCTAAAAGTGTATATGAGATTTAGAAAACTTGTATGAGATCTCTATATTTCATCAAAATGTTTTGATCCTGTGGAATTTGAATTCTGCTGGCAGTACTCTCAGAGCTTCATAAAAAAATC
This sequence comes from Lepidothrix coronata, assembly GCF_001604755.1. Taxonomy (NCBI): domain Eukaryota; kingdom Metazoa; phylum Chordata; class Aves; order Passeriformes; family Pipridae; genus Lepidothrix; species Lepidothrix coronata. The sequence goes on along the minus strand of NW_016690239.1, from coordinate 2,408,302 downwards.
CATATTGTCATATCAGTAAAATATCTGACACAAATATCTGAATTTTTAGGTGTTTATTAAATCAGTGCCAGAAAAACATTCTTACAGAATCGCATGATGACAGTCATTTGCAGCAGAAAAGGAAAATGAGTTGAACTACACAGAAAAAGGAAAAGCTGAGACAAAAAGGGGATTGGAGGAACGAAATAATAGAATAATAGGTGACTGTGACACAGATGGGCTATGAGCTCAACTTTGACTGGTCTTATAAGGTTTAAAAAATTGTCCTTTCTCGCAGCTTTCTCTTGTTCAAGCTGATTCATCACACTGTTTCTATTTTTTCTGGCTTCAGATAAATTTCATCTAAAGACTCCTTCAAAACACTTGAAGGAATCCCCTCTGGTGAGGTCTTGAATTATGTGTGTCTTTTTTTCCTGGAAAAGGCTATTCTGCCCTGCTGGCAGGCCTGCCTTTTTTCCTCAGGCTCTATTTCTCTGATACAAGACTTGTTTGTTAGAAATTATCTAGTTTCTTCAATGTCTAGGAAAGCCTGACCTGCTTTTAGCTGCCAAGAGAGCCTTTTTCTTCATGAGCTAATGCACATCCATTCCAAAGGGATAGGCAATAGATTATGACATCCCTATATTTTGCACACTCTCTAAGAGCATCAAACCCTCATGGGAGCCTGTTCTAGTGTAACACATTTTTCATCTTTCTAATTAATTGAATCCTTCTGCCATTATATAATAATTACACTGCCTTCTCATATATGTATTTTGAGTTGAGGATACTAGTTTGTTAAGGTGTTGGCTGATGATTGGTGATTCTGTTCTTTTTCCTGGTGCTTTCCAATTAGGTAATTTTTTCAATCTTCTTTGAACTTCCTCTTCCATGATCTACTCTTAACTTTAATTAATCACATCACTCCATTCACATGTGGGTATTTTTTGTTAAATCTCCTTTGCCGAAGGGTTACCTGGTGCCTCCCATTCCCATTTTTCTTCCCAGAAGTCTGTCATGCTTAGTTCATTTGTCATTGTATTATTCTCATCTTTCTGCTTGACAGTTTGAAAAATTTCCTCTGGTCATCTCCACCTCACAGGTAATGGTGTTATTTGTGTGTGTATTCCTTTAGTTCTCTTGTCTGTATCAGTAGATTCTCCTTCAATTCCACTGCAACTTCTGCAATGTTATGATACGAGATTAAGGTTGTTTGGCTTTTTTGTTGTTGTTGTTGTTGTTGTTGTTGTTGTTGTTGTTGTTGTTTGTTTTTTTTTCTTTGATTGCATTAGTATTGATCTACTTTTCAATTTCCCCTTATTTGTGTCACCCCAAATAAAGCTGCTGTCATTACAATGTTCCTGTAGACACAGTGGGACAAGTACAGGGTGGATATGAAATGGAGCCATGCCTAAAATGAGCATGTGTAATTTTATACACTGAAAAGCTCTGCAAATGTAACCTGTGCGGTGTCATGCCTATTTGGATCTGCTTCTCATTATGGTTTTGTCTTTTAAAGTAACACTGCACTATAGGGATTTTTTCATGATTCTTTAGCAATTCCCTCAGGAATTGTTATCCCTTCAAACAGGTGAAATGCTCATTGCATACATGCATATAGCATGCTATATTTTATGCTGAAGTGAGCAATGAAGACAAAAAATTCTACAGTTCTCTTTCTTTCTTTCCTGCTGTTTTAGTGGATGAAACAGGAAAGAAACAAAGCAAAATTCTTATGGATTTCCATTCACAAATTTGGCGTCAGCTGGAAGCTGAGATTTTTCAGAGTGAACACTGTCATCCTATCTGAAGAAAGTTTTAGAATTTCAAGAATAAACGATGTAGTGTTTGGTCTCCCCTCTTCTGGACATCAGAAGATTTTTTTTTTAATTTGAAAAAATCAATATTTTTATTGTGCTTTGTTTGTGAATTAGGTAATAGAATTTAGAACCTGTTATAATGAGTGACTAACCATGTGGTTTAGGTCAGGATTCTCAATATAAGTCAGGAAACCAGTTACTAAATATATTAATTTCTGGTAAATTAGTCAGAGAGAGAACCGTGCGTGTTCTCTTAACATTGTGAGTTTCTATACTTTTTGATAAGAATTACCCCTATCTGCATGCTGGTAAAGGACCTTTTAAGAGGTCACTAACAACTCATTGTAAGTAAAATGTATTTTCTGAGACCTTTGCCTTGATAAAAAGACTGCTCTCTGTGAAAATAAAGTAGTTGACTTGCATACAACATAGGGATAATAATTTAAATTTTAAATCTGCTTACTGGAGAGAGGAATGTGTTTTGAAGTTAAAATTTCGTAATTTGGAACTAGCTAGAGCATCTGTTCTTTTGCAGATAAAGGGCAAGTGTAGTCTGAATCAAAATTACATGAACCATTATTTTATCTCTGTGTTGTTGATATCCTCATTGCTTCTATCTAAACTTTTGAATATTGAAACTAACTTGGTGAGAAATTGTTTATTCCCGTTTTAGGATTTAATTTGTTGCCTACCATTTGTTTTACATCCTTTCTTCTTCCCACTGATCTTTTCCAGCTCTTTTGAAAGTGTATATTGTGAAATGCATAATTAGTTAGAAATGATTCTACAAAGTCGGACTTCTACAATGTGCCAACAATTCAGAAGAAAATCCTGTTAACACACTTTTATTTTCCCTCCTCCTGCACTGTTCCCTTCTTCTCTGAATTAATTCTGTGCATGAAGGTATGCAAAAGTCATAGGAATTACTGTGTTTAAAAACTTGTAATTTATGCAACCTAAGAAGCACTGCCTAAGAAAACAGCAGATCCACATCACAGTAATTCTTTGGTCTTATAGGATCAGTACAAGTCTCTCCTATGAATTCTTGGCTATTACAATTGAGAAATGTCTAAACATTTTTTCTTGTGTGCTCTCTAAACATCCTTTCTCTTAGGCTAGGGATCTTTGATGCATAAATATAGTTTGGCTAGTGATGTTTAGACTAGATTTCATACTGAACAGCTGCTAGCAACGAAGACAACTTTGGCAGCACCCTTGTAATTCTCCTTAATAAGTTCTCGGGATTTTTAATCACCATAATGCTGATCTCTGGGTAGATAAGTAATGGAAATTAGCTAAATCTTTTATAGTCCCTGGATATGCCTACTGGTTTCAAAGCCCTCATATGAACAGTTCCACACCTAAAATATCAAGCTGAATTATTAGAACCAATCTTGGCTGTGCAATCAGTTCTTAAATCCTCTAAGAAATGCCATTTTATCATCCACTTAAACATTTGCAGCATGATTGCAAACAGCCAGAACTCTCTCTGGCTCATTTCTTTCAGAGTAAAATGAGATTTCTAGAGCTTCCTGATCATGAGTGTGCATGTGTATATACATCTATATATATATATATAGATATATATAGATATATATATATATATATACACAACACACACACAGGGGCATGTGCGTCACTGTCCCCAATCTTGTAAAGAGGATAGTAAAGCTCTTAAATATTTGACATCCATGAATAAACATGGGATTCATCTCACTGAGTGATAGTCTTCCAAAACTTTAAGCATCTAGGATCTCCCAGTAATTAAGAGAAAGTCTCAGTCTTGCCTGCCCTGGACACCTATCAGCAGATGGAATGAATCACTTCTCTGAAGGTGTGCATGTGTCCCCAGGGATGATAGAGATTACCAGAATAAACTATAATTCTTACTTTTAGAGGCTATACTTGATTGAGGTTCATAGTCTAAATGGAAATCTCTCTTATGGCAGTAAGTAGAAAATACTGGTTTTTACCTTTGCATAAACGTGTTGCCATCAGAGATGATGATGAACCAGGAAACAACCCTATCAGAAATTTCCAAATCTATAGATTTTCTAAACTTGGAGAGAAAAAAAAATAATTATCTTTATAAACTGAAGTTAAAGGAAAGAAACACACTCAGTGAAGCTCATGTTTTCTACTGTTCTTGGTCTTTCTCTGTTTTCATGCTTTCTGGGGTGTGATAGCATACCAGAGAAGTCTTGCCAAATATTTTCTTGTTGACACCATTTAAATTCATGGTGATGAAATCCCTAAGTATCCTGCCAAATCTAGAAGAGGAGGCAAGTCTGTTCTCCACACTTTTTGCCCTCTTTTTCCACTAAAGACTGAGGAACCTAAAGGGTTTCCAGTCTCAAAAATTCCAAGACATCTGCAGCATGTCAGCAACTGTGGTCAGCAACTGCTGGTGATATCTGTGTGATGGAAAATGCTCAGATAGAGGAGCTTTAAGCACAGAAGAAGCTCCTGCTCAGATTGGGTGTTGCCTTCTCTTTACTACCTGAGACACTTACTTAACTTTGGTCTGCATAATGTTTTATTTCCATCTCTACACAGAATCAATAGGAAACCCCGACTGGGGCACTCTAAGGGAGCCATTAGTGAGTAGCTGTGGATGTAAAATGAGTCAGTCACATTATACCACCTCTGTGCCACAGAGAATATGGAGGAGCTGTGGCTCCCCATAGGCTTAGCACTCAAATGTTTAAGCATTCATTTATTCAGCAAAAGCACGGTTAAAATTTTGCAAACCACGTGTGGCGTGTAGACACTCACCTTCCACTGTGATTAAAACAGACCCACTGCATTACTAAGCAAATGTCAGATTTTAGTTTCTTTACATGTTACTCTGGAGAGCAAAGAGCTATTAGACTATTGGTTAGGAGTATATTTTGACCAAGATGTCCTAGAACAGAACTTCCATTTCCCCCCCCCCCCAGAATCCTGTGTTTGTGCTCAGCACAGCCCCTTGAACATACTTGGAAATTTGAATAAAATCTATAAACAATAGGTAAAGAAAGAGGCTATGTGACCAAGTGAAATGATCCCAAGCTGTGTCTGCAATTGTGACACTATTTGCCAGTTTAAATAATGATGGTTTTGTCATTTCTTCCAAAGCTGAATTTATAACCACTTTGTTCAGTACTGTGTATTTTAAAGTCTTTGCTATGAAATTAGCAAACGTGCTGAAGTGTATTCTCTTTAGAAGTTTGCTTGCTTAAAGGTCATTCCCTGCTGCCTGCACTGGATAAATAACAGGATTTGAGGATCTATTTATCATAAGAAAAGGCATTGTATGAGACAACAGGGTGGTAGCATTCCTTATTCTGTAACACTTGTATCTTTCTGAACACCATGCTTCTATGTATAGAAGAGAGATGTATATATGTATGGGAGATCTGAGAAAAGAAATTACCACGATGAGGGAGCCAGAGAGCCAAAGAGACTGACTTCCTAGAGAAGCTGAAGAGCCACACACATACGTGTGGAAGCTTGGTCAAGTGATCAATGGCTGCTGGGACTATGACAGAGGTCTTCCAATATTTAGTGGGTATGAACACAGAGAAGTGACAAGACATTTAATATAACAAAAGTGAAAAAAAGGTCTAAATCTTGTGGGTTGGGAAAATGTCATGTAAGAGATAATATATTAGGCCTATTGAAGTAATCACTGTCAGTGCAGCATTTTCCTAGGGCTTTTTTTATTTTTTTGCATGGCTGATAGAAACCTGCTTTAATTACAATAAGAAGAAATGCAGTCAAAGTCACAAGAAAAAAACCACTCAATTTTGAGAGAAAAATCTTCCTGTCTGGCAATTTTGATGAACTCTAGAACTTTCTGAAAAGTAGTAAATCCCTATCTCTTGGGACAATAGTAGGAAAATGGGAAAAATGTAAGCAAAAGCATAATAGCATTGACAAAGAGCAGAACTAGATTTGCTAAGGTTTATTTGTTTTAAATTGCAACAATGATCAAAGCCTTTAACTTTTTAAAAACACTTTACCCTTTGGTGCATCTATAATTCAGAAGACACTAGAAAAGCTAAGCAAAAGAAATAAACAGAGTCCTACTGTGTTAAGGCACCCCTCCTTCTCTTTGTTCTTCTTCTGAGAACTGTGCCTCAGAGGAAGCAATGGAGTGAATATCACTTAAATTCCTTCTGGAACATAAGCACCTTCACCAGGACTGGCATGCGCTTGCCTTGCTTTACGTACCAGCACAGGATGACAAACTTTTATCACCACTTAAACATTTGCAGCTTGACTGCAAACAGCCAGACATATGATGTGGCATCTGAGAAGCTCCCTCCTGGAAAGTATTGGGCAGTTGGTGATGCTACCAGGCTTGGGATGGGCACCCAGAGGTGATGCCAGAGTGCTTGGATCATCCACAGTGGTACTCTCCTGTTTGTCTTTGAAAATAATCTACCTCCCTAACCTGTCTTCCTGACTGTAGAGATATGTTTTACTCCTGTTGGTTGTTCAGAATAGTGGGTTTGGATTATTTTTTTACTCTGGCTGTATTAATGAAGTACAGGGCTTCTTGACAGATCCCCCTGGACAGCACTGGCTGTGTAATTTGTACACTTTGTTGCTCCTTCCTTCTTTCCTTCTTCCCTTCTTTTCTTCTTTTCTTCTTTCCTTCTTTTCTTCTTTCCTTCTTTCGTTCTTTCCTCCTTTCCTTATTTCCTTCCCTCCTTCCTTCCTTTCTTCCTTCCTCCCTCCCTCCTTCTCAAGCTGTGCTCTCTCTGCCTTTCTCTTATTTTACTCCACTTGGCATATTTTACTGTTTCTGAAGTTTGTTTCTTTTCCAACTTCTCAGCTTCCTTCCACATAAAAAAAAATGTCTGTGAATAACCATAAACAAAACTGTAAAAGAGCAATGAATTTTCGTCTTAAGATACATCTGGCTGTAATAGCTGAAAGAAAGAGTGAGTCAGAATCTTGAGTACCCTGCATGAGGTCTGATGTCAAGTGTGATTTCATATTACAGTATGATAAAGGAAAATGGGTAACAGGCTAAATTTCCTTGAGGAAATCTATGACCTCTTGGGCTAATGCATTGTTATTCTGACTCATCCAGCTAGAAGGGTCCCAGCTCTAAAAGGCGAAACATAGAACCTGATCTCTGGTGTATGCAAGTACAGAAAGATGAGGGCTTGATATATTTGAATAAATAAATTTTCTAGGTTGAATATACCTTAGATCAAGGTATTTAATATGTTACTAGTGTCCTTATCAGAGTTGACTTCTGGAGGACTCATTATAGATCAGTCTAGTCACAGATTCCCCAAAAGCCCTGCAGCTCCTTAAGTCTCCCCAAATCAAAGTTTCTAGTACTCTTAAAACCTGAGCTCAGTGCCCCTGAAAAACTGGCTCTGCCCTCAGTCATAAATTGCTGTTTCATAGAGCATCACATACATTAAAAGTAGCCAAGCTTATGTCAAAAGAATCTCTAAGCCTTTTTATGCTCATAAGACAATCACAGGCAGGGATTTAAGTACTTGCACTTATCACTCCTTTCCCCCTCCCCAGAGAGAAGGAATGTCACAGTCAGTGAGAGTTAATGCTTGCAAAATTGCACTATTTCATATAATTTCTATTAGTGTTGCCAAATGTATTTTGAATTGTAAAGTTTCCTTTATAAAATAACACAGAAACCTTGCTTTCTTCTATTAAAACCCAAAAACTAGTATACCTGCATGCGTGTGTCTGTGTGTATGTATGTGCCCTCTTCTAAACAACGAAAAAAACCTGTCTTCAGGACAACATTTATGAAAGAGACATAACATGGATTGTATCCTTAATACTAGATATTGTTTGCCGGTTGGGTGTACTTTAACACACACTATGAGTTGATGACAAATTTGGCACTTTTTTGGGCCTCAACAGCAAAAAGAGTTTCTACAGCAGAGCCAACTTCCAATTTATACAGCGCTGATGTGTTTTCCTTACAATAAAATCCCTGTGCACTAAAAATGACTGGTGTTCCATTTCTGCTTTCCGTGCCATATATTTTCTCCAATTCTTATCAGTGCTGATTGTTGTTCAATATTTTTTGGTATTTTCAATGTGATAAGCATCTCTGCCTTTCTTTCCTATTACCACATTTGGTCTTCTCACATATATTCCAAATCTATTAATAGTAAAATTTGAAAAATTTGGTAAAGATTTTCATTTCTTATTTTCTCTATTTTTGTGCCTTATGAAGATAACACTCTTTCTTACTTGCTGCACATTACTGCCAACTTTCTAATGCAGTAATTTATAGTCATCTCCAGACAGTTAGTTGCATCAACTGAAACGTGATTTACACTTAATGAGGCCAGGCCACAAATTTTATTGTCTGAATTCACATTTTCCCTATCATCTGTCTTCTGTCTTTGCATTAGCATATCTTATGTAAATCACCTACTTCGAGCAGTCATAGTTAAAACTTCAGGATGTTCTGTCCTTCCTTCGTCATGTCACTTCTAATTTTCCATTGTGTTCAGTGAGATTTAATAAAAGATACACCATGTCAGTTTTTTTCATCTCTTTCTGCTTGGGTGTCTCTTCCTGTTGTCTAATGACCTATTGACAGAAGTAGTATATTCCTCAGATGGTTTTGGTTTTGATCCAGTAAGTCCATCTCTCATAGTTTCCTGTCATTACTCATTGTATTCCCTGACATCCTTCACTGATCTCATCTTTTCTTCTGTACACTTCATGCCAACAAAAAGTCACTTCAGGTCAAAGTTCATACAATGCTAACTTCCTCCTGCTGCTCCTGTCAGATTCCCTTAAATCTACTTTTCATCAAGTCACTAATCCCAGGCGTATGATCTAATTGGGTGGTATGTTGCAGCTCCTTAAATAAGCCTAAGAATTACTGAATTTCTCTATGAAAATACTCTTTGTTTTCTTTGTTTGCTTATCATAATTCTCCTCTCTTAAGCTCCTGTATAAAGCAGCCTGAACTCTTGTAATGCCCATACCTCTTTCCTGTGGCATCTGTGAAATTCCTTTCAGTATTACAAGGCACTGTTAGATCTGAATACTAACTCTCAAATCTCTGCAAGTTTTCACTATGGAATTAATATAAAGGAAAACCTGTATATTTTTAATCTCTATAAAACATAGAAAAGTTGTTCTTTTAATGTTCCAATAACATTTCCTATACCTTTCAATAGCAAAAAAGGCCTTTCCTAAACTCTTGTCTTCCTGTTGTATCAATCCATTCTTTTCTTTGTGCAGCCTATTTTAAATTCTAATAACAGATGCCCTTAAAAGATTCAAATATATTGGAAATTTCTCTCAGTGTGATACTGTTTTGTACTGCAGCGCAATTTGCCTGACTAAACTGCAGGCTATTTGGCAAGCTTTCATCTTTATGTCATCATTGTCTGCCTTCTGATGGCTCTTTACATCCTGCAGCTTTGGCATCCTTCTTGTTCTTGAGGAAACCTACCATTACTTTCAATGGGCTTAATATTTTTTTTGCTATTAATACAATTAATGCTGTTCTGTTACACCCAAATCATGGGAAAACAGAATATAGACTTGCAATTTTACATGGAACATTTTATTTGTAACAATATTTTTCATTAACAAAATATTTCCTGATGCCATTCAGTTAAATGAATGTTTTTCCTGACTGTTTGCATACAACTTTTGAGCAGATTTATGTTTGCGAAACTCTTAACTGATGATTTTAGATTCTAATCAGGCATTGGAATGGGCTGCCCAGGGAAGCAGTGGGTTCTCCGTCCCTGGAGGTTTTCAAGATGAGACTGGATGTGGCACTGAGTGTCATGGTCTAGTAAACACACTGGTGTTGGATCAAGGGTTGGACTTGATGATCTCAGAGGTTCTTTCCAACCCGGTTGATTCTGTGATTCTTCATTCCCAATTGCTTTCCAGTTAGGCAATTCTCTCTGAACATTCTCACCTGTGATCTGCACTTTATTCTGATTAACCACACCATGTTATTCATACTTTGCTTTTAATATCCACTTCTCAGAAAAGTCTTTGTTTCCCTTCAATCAAGAAACCAAGCATCCATTTTCTTCAGTAGTTTTACTGTTTTAACCTTTGATTCTGTCACCTCTCCAATTTCCTCTTTTCATTTACAAACATCTTTTTTTTTTGGTGGAAACATCATCATTATAAGCAAAGTTAGTAGCAATGAAAGGTTGTCCCAGATTTAAGCTGCAATAAAAAGAATATTATTGACTTTAAGTGTGCCCTTCTTCAAAATAAATTCTATTCTTTAAATTTGATTTTGACATGAAACCTCTGTGTTAAGAAAACCATATATTGATTTTTGATTTCAAATGATAATGCCTCCTCAAATTGGTTACAATGTAGTGATTTGTTCAAGTTTATGTGGAAATTGTCTTCTGCCATGTTTTTGTGAACACAGCAAATCCACATAAGAGGTGATTTTTTCTATTGATGCTGCTTAAATCCAAGGATTTCTTTTTCTAAGTAAAGGTATATGAAAATCTTTCAGGCTATGAGTGTTGGAGAGGTTTGTTCCTCTGCCAGTCTCACAACTGCCAAAGAAAAGGATGGGTTGCCATCCTGCTGTGTTCGTACACAAAAAGCCTACATGACCTGCTAGCACTGCCTTTGCTTGCTGCAGAAAGTAGTCTGGCGAAGAGCCCTATATAAAGTTACCATCTGCTGGGCCTTTGCATTTTCTCAACAAGGCTCCTGCCCCCCATAGCCAAGTCTCTATAGAGAAATCAGCATTGGACAGCAACATGCTCTGGCTTTCCATGTCAGTGTTGCAGAATGAGACCACTGATGACACAGAAAGGAATTGGGATTTTGGCAACTACGTGGGAGTGTGTGATGCTTGGCACCAAAGGATGTGAAGAGGATCGCATAACTCAACATAAAACCTCTTAGTAATGTAATAACTGGCCCAGAATTTGCTGACTGTTTGTTAGTTATTGAACAATCCCAAACTGTCTAACCAAAAACCTACCCTATATCTCCTCAGTTGCTTGTCCCAGATGACTAATAGCAACTGTTTTTGAAAGGGGTCCAGGAATGTCTTTGTACTGCCTTTACTTTTCCACAGCATTAGCCAAGTGACTATGTACCAAGAACCCTGAAACTCTGAGCCAAAACCTCTGCCTCCTGGTACTTCTTCCATACACAAGTTCTCTGTTGAATTTCAAATACAGCTGATGCTGAAATATGCAAAAAAAAAAGTTTGAGCAGAAGGATTCTTCGATCAGAAATTCTCCGAGCATCTTAAAAAATATAGCTTCTTCATCGTTACCATTAATAGAAGTAACACAGGGAGGAAGGGAAAAATGCAAACTATTAGCTCCTTAGACAAGCAACAAGAGGTAGTAGTCTCTAAATTAAACTGTGAATAAATGTGTAAATCTGCATTTTGTACATAAGGTGTCTGTTCCTGTATTTCTCTAAGTTCCAGAGGAGTTTGAGGAATAGAGACTAGATGTTATGTTCTAACACAAATTTTTAGAGATGATGCCTCTAAAAATTTATTTTTCAAACGTTTTTCTTTGGAAACTTGCACTTACTTTTGACAAATAAGAAAAAGATCAGTAGTTTTACAAAATCAGCTACAACTGAAAGAAAAGCTACAGCAAAGCTTCATTTTCTGAACAGATATCTGTCTTATTTCTGTCATATTTTGCAAATGTTAACATTGTGAGGTTTACAACAGGAGAGCAGTATTATTCTTTAGTCAGCAATGCCCTCAACCAATACTGACTGAAGAACCTGCCAAATGAGATCCATGACTACTTTAATTAGAATTTTAATCCTCGAATGCTGTTTGAGCGCAGGCTTTATTCATATTCTGAATTTTAATGATACCAGGTGCCAACCCTTGCAGCACAATTAACAGACTCTTTAATAAAAGATTTCTTTTCTTCATTCTGTGATATGGTCACATATACTACTCAAAAGGAAAAAGAAACACTTTCCTTCAACATAACAGAAACAAATATATCTTGATCCTTTTCTGTCCCTGAAGCTCTAGGAAGGTGCCCACAGAAGTGATTAAAAAGCCCTATAATAGACTTTCTTGCTATGTCCTATGCTCTTAATGTATCTATTAGGCTGGTAAAGCAATTTCATTTGTTTTTTCTCTCTCTTTCCATGGAAACATTGCCATTTTCTCCTAAGCTCTGTTGATTTACTCTTTGCTTGGGAATTTGACCTGTAATTAACTTTGACTTTTAACAAGCACTTTTATGCTGCTATATATCCTTAGTCTCTCCAGATGGCAAGTTAAAATCTTGGCCATTTCATGTGGAATGTCGGAACAGGTGGAAACAAGCAATTTTGTCTATTTTATAGTTACAGGTATGCCTTTCTCATAATCTCTCCCTTTGGTTTGGTTGCTTGCCATTTAAACACCTATTACTGTTCTACCTGCTAAAATACTCTAACCTTTGTCTCCTTGGCCTTCATATTCATACTAAATCACAAACAGTAAGAGTCAACAGCAAACAAAAAGTTATGCTCCTCTGCATGCCTTCACCCAAATCTTCTACCTGGCCACATCAGAGTGTGTCTCTTCAACTTAGTTCCTAGGGAGGAGTCCAGAACTGTGAGTTAGGTGGGAAGTCGTCTCCTACAACTTAGAAGAAAAGTTAGAGACACCCGAACGGGACTGAAAATTACCAATGGAATGATCTGTCTAATGCAAGTCAGTGGGAAATACTGAGAATGGTGAATTTTCTGATTTTTTTCCTAGTAATTTCAGGGCTGTGACTTTAGATAGGGACTTGCAAGCAATGCCTTGGAATCTCTTCTGGTAATAGACCCAAAGAATGTGTTTTCACATGAACTGAGCAGTGTTCATTTTTTTATTTTTCTGGGGAGAGGGTGGTGCCATCATCTAGTGTCATCACCATGGACATTCTGAAAAACAGAAGAGAATTTGGTGCAGTCAGGCTGCAGCAAATTCTTTGTATTACATTTTGAACAGTTTCCTAAATCCTGTCTGTTACCAAAAAAAAAAAATTATCTGCCTCTATCCTTAGGACAGGTCAGTAGTATAAAACTATATGTGTTTAAATTGTCATTGAATTGGTGAGAAAATTGGAATTAAATTAGCCATCTAGAATATTTAACTGAAACTTTCTTGCCTTCTTGAGTTGGAAAATATAATTTGTATTTATATGTTAAATAAGCTATGTTTAGCATTAATAATCAATATACTTCTGCAATATGTAACCTGCATCAGGAAGGCCAAGAAGAGAAAAGGAGGAAAGGTCAAGCAGTTATACTGAAAGTTATATATTGCAGTTGTGTTTATACCAGGGTTTCAAAGAACGAGATAATATTTCTGTGCCAGAATTCAGACAGTATATCTGAGATCTTTGGAATGTGCTGCATTTTTATTAATGTTCTCATCAAAAAGCTTGAATTTTCATTGACAACATCTTGTGTAACCGTTAGGCAGGTGTTAAGAGGTTCACATAATGTGAGATAGTGTGGAGAAAGGTCCTAAAAATATCAGCAGTGAGCTTGACAATTTTCCCTGAGCTCTGTGTGCCCTCTGCCATTCAATTTCTGGTACATAAGGTAAAATTCAACCTTCAAGGGAGAATGTACTTTTGCAACAGGGATTTTGCAGAATGACTGTTCTTAAACCTCCAGTTGCCCTCTTTGAATGACTATGGATACAGACAAGAATTGAACAGTTATACAAAAAGTTTCCATCACTGATATGCTTTGGTAGTTGTATGAAGGAGAAGCAAGTCCAAACCAAAGGATGATGAGGTTAAGAAATACAAAAATTAAAATCTAATTGATTTTTCTTGACACATTTAACTTCACTAAGGTAAGTTTGAACAAAGTTGAACATACCAAGATTTTAGCTAATCAACTGCTTTAATATCTTTCTTCATTTCTTGTCTCTTTTCAGTATGACAGTTCCCTCTGTGGTCTCAGATTCCCTTCCAGTTACAACCTTCAAGGCTGACCTCCTTCTTCATCTTCCTCCCCTACAACTGTTATTCCACACTGACTTCCTGACTATGCTATTGAAATAATATTCTTCACAATAGTGCCTCCACAACACACCTTTACCAAGCCAGGAAATACATTATGTGGCTGCTTCTCTGGTATTTTGTCTATATCTTGTCTCTTCCTCAGTTTTTTCGCTCTTGGAGCTGTCCATGATTGTGTCTACTCTAAAAGTAATGGTAATCCGATGCTGGTTGCCTGTGGCTGTCAGACCTCAGACCCAGGAAAAGATCATTGTATTTAGGCCTTCTGTCAAAATTTAAAATTCATTATATTAGTAAGAGAACTAATAGTTCTTTAAATTTAGGTTTTTACATTATGATTTGTTCTGGGATGACCAGCTGTGCTGATTTTAGAGATTTAAACTCTAAGATTTGCATTATTGTTTATAAAAATGAATTTAAACCCTATGATGATTTAAAAAAAAAAAATCCAGACATCTGTCCTGCCTTTCCTTTTATGGGCATCCACTCTCATCTCAATAGTTTTTTTCATTTTTATGCCAACATGTACAAACTAATGATTGAAAGGCTGATAATATGACTAAAAGCTGTATAGTTGTCATGCAAATTGAAAATGAAAAAATATAACTCTTTTAAGACTAGTCTATTGATTAGAGGCTGTGCTTTGTGCTAACTATCCACTTTTTGCCTGCTTCCCAAAGCAGACAAAAGACTGCTATGCTGCTTTGCCCACACAGGCCATGGCTGACACATCTGGAGCTGGTGGGATTGGAGGGACCGGCATTATGAATCAGTTATTCAGAAATATTTAGGTGCTAACTCATTTTGAAAAACCAAATAAGAATGTATTTGGCATCTGAATATTTCTGAATAACTGTTTTGTAGAGAACAGCAGAAGTTTGTCCTTTTGTTCCACAGAAGTATAACTAATACTGCCTCTATTTAATAGACATTTTTGCATGCCATATTTCTTTTTTATTCTGTAAGACTTCATTCAATTAATAAAAACATTGATTTTGTAGATTTTTAATGTACTTGTAGTTTCCACTAGAATACAGAGCGACACAAATCCCAATTAAGAAAAACACTTTTGGCATGCTAACAAGTAATGCAGCATATGCTGTTTTTGAACAAAATGGAAAAAATGCAAAAATTAAGAAGCTGGCTATTTTAATTACTATGAATTACCCTTCGTAAGTGCGTGTCTTGTGCAACTGGATAGAGTGAATTAAAATTAAATTATGTGCTGAGTTTCTACATGACTAAAGCTGGTTACATGAATTCCACCTTCTCTGGATGGTCTTTAATTGTAAATCAAACCCCAAATTTCCTTTGGTAACTGACCAATGATCAGGAATCCACTGTTACAAGGGAAATTATGTGCAAACACAGAACATGACAAAAATAAATATTTTAAAAATTCTTTCTTACCAGTTTAATCATAACTAAGAAAATGTTTTAAATTTCTTGGCCTTTTAACAATTCAATAGAATGATAATAATTAATAGATAATATTAGTTCAGCTTTCCAAGCCACTCGATGACTTGAAAGGAGATTAAATGGAGCAAAGACTGTGTGGTAGAATTATTCACTTGTCCTTGGTTTGAGTTAGGGTGTCAAAGGCTATTGACTGCAATAAAATTGAACACCTCATACGTAGGCAATGTATTACTTGAATTTTCAAATTGAGAGTGACTCTTCAAATAGGTACTGATGAGCAATCTGAACAGCACAGGTTCTGAAAGCATCACTCTTGCTCAGTTGTACCTCACTTTGCAAACAAGCATTTGAAAGAATAAGGCTACTTATGCAGTAAGGGTCAATTTTGCAGCAAATGCAAATGATGAATTTATCATCATTTACCACCATCATGGATTTTAGAGAATGCTGTATGTCTTACAAGTAACAGTTTTTTCAATCCCACACAGCACAGGAAAAAATCCCACAGAACAGAGGAAAAAAGATAGCCTCTGCCAATATTTGCAAGAACCACTTAGTAATTACTGGCTTCAGAAGAAGATATATGTTGACATTTGGTTTTCACAAAAAAATTGGGAATGTTTCGCAAAACTTTAGTCATGAAGCAAAGAGGAAGTTACTCCCATTCCTTCACTTTAATGTTATTTTCTTCTTTACGACATCCGGTATTGTCCCTGAAGCACATCCTTGGCAAAATTTCAAAGCAGTATGACAGTTTCTTAATCCTCATTCATCATATCACAACTCATTGTAAGAGAAAGAACTGTCTAACTTTCATGTAAAATAACTGGTTGTGTCTTTTATGTCAACAGAAATGTGACAGCAATAACAAATAAGATATGATGCAGATAGAATTAAAGAATTATTTAAGAATTCATATGTTGGCTACAATATCAAAACATATAACTTTCTTCCTGATTACATTTCCCAGAAATCTGCACATGTGAAGAGGATTTGTAGCTCCTATCTGCTGTTCAGTAGAGGCTAAGCTCTCAGAACCGAACTTGGCAGTATGCTATCTGAAGGAATCCATATGTATGTCATAGCCACCTAAATATATATTATGGCAAGGTTAATAAGTTATTCATAAGAGTGCAAGCCCTTTGCAAATATCCTTCTTTTCTCAAAGAAAATTGTCATCTACGTTTATTTCCCTTGTAAACCCACAACTCCATCAAGCAGACTGAATTACCTTTTCAAAATAAGTATAATGGCATCCGGACTGCTGGAAAGAGTGTACTTACTCAATCCTTTTTTAAATTAAATTATGCAGCCACATTCTGGTAAAGGTAATGTCGGAACTGAAAGATGCATGCAAGTTTCAAAAACCAGCAAAGGTCTAAAACTAGAAGCTCATTCATTGTAAGAAAAACAAAACGGTATCAGAAATTACTATGGTATTTAACCTGTTATTATCACAAATTTCAAAAAGGAGGATTGGAAAGCTTTACTTGCTGTTTAATGAATCAAATTTTGTTTCTCTTAAAGTGAAACCTTATACGTCAATGCTTAGTTGATCATGAATAAAGAAATTAAAAATCTGAAATATCATCTCGGAATAGTATGTAGTAGATTTTATATTTATTTCAGAGCACGGAACAATGTAATTGAAAGAACACAGCCTTTTAGAGTTTAAAAATATGCAATTTTCCTGTCCAGTTGACAAGTTTCGAGTTATTTGTACATAAACCTCTTTGTCTAAATGAGAGCTCCAACAGCACGTTTGTGTCATTTTCTCAAAATAATAATAAGCTCTATGATAGAATTATACATTTGTCCTTGTTTATAGAAATAGTCTTCAATCTGGGCATGTAACTATGTGCACAGCTAATCTGGGACATGGAAGTGTCCCAGCAGGGCTGCAGGCTGGCTTAAAACCACTTATTTTAAACAAACAATGGTGTTCTTCCTAATATTCTCTACAGCCTTGGTTCAAGAACATGTCACATCTATTCTCAGTAAACAGAAGTGACAAAGTTTGAAAAATCCCTTCCTCTTCTCTTGTATACATTTTATATGCAACTTTTTCTGGATGTGGGTTTTTGGAAGTAATAAAACTCTCCCTCAGCCTTTCAGTGGGATTTGTAGATGCTCAGGACCCAAGTGCATCAGTGTCCATAGCCACTCTCAGTTTATGCCTCTGTGTCATTTATCACAAGTTATTACAGTGTCCCAATGATCTTTAGTAACTGATTTTAGACAACAGACCTTGCTGAAGCGCATAGCCAAGAACAAGAAACAAGAGCAGTTTAAAACTACACTTTCATCACATAATTTTGTCAATTCATCTCTTGCTTTCTTTTAATTCTCTTCCGAAAATTTGCATCCTGGAATGATGAGTTAGATGTCAAAGACATATAGACATTGCACTGATACCTCCAGGGGAGCAGGTCAACCTGGTCTAGTGGAAGGTGCACTTGCCAATGACAGCAGGGTTGGAATTAGGTGACCACTAAGGTCCAAACTGTTCTACAATTCTATGATTTCTTGGCCAGCCTGAGTGTGGCTCCTGATCCACAGATCCACCTGCAAGCTGCAGGCAGAGTAATGCCTTAGAGCAAACCAATGCCTGAGTAACTGATTTTGACCCATGACTAAGATTTCAGATTTAAAATTTAGCTTTGCATTGAAATAAGGAAAAGCAGATGGGAATATGTAGTGAAGGAAGAGTCTTACAGGTTAATCTAATGAAGAATCTCAAGGATTTTTGTTACCAATCACCAAGTTAAAAAGGATAATACTGACTTCATCTGAAAACCTGATCTGCAATATATTTCCCATCTTGTCTCTCAAAGTTTATTGAACTCACTTATTGAAGTTCACTTAGAGAACTAGAGAAAAATAACAAGAAACCTTCTCCACCTCTATCTTTAACAGAACGAAGTTAGGAGTTTTCTTCTTCATGGTTTAAAGGTCTGAGAAGTGTCCTGCTGGGAGTCTGCCCTGCAGCTTGCTAGTACAAATTTTGGATAACTCCTTTCTAAAACCACCTGGTGTATCTGGTTTGGAAACTGACCTGGCTGTTTGAAGTGTGTGCATATTAGCTGAGGCTAAACTCTCATTTGCAGTGAGTTAACACAGCTCAGAGAGAAATCTCATGCTATCTTGGTGACCCAGGATGGCATACTGATGAGAAAGAATTTTTAGCTTTTCCAGGAAGCTAATGGCTGCCTTTCAGCATATTACTATCATAATTTATTTTGTTATTCTTGCAAATTATCTGATTTTTCTTTCTTTTGTGGGATCTTTTATTTGTATTTATATTTATAGTTATATTTTATTTATATTATTTATGTTTATAACACATTTTACTGAAATACCTTCTGGATTGTAACGCTAGTTTATATTAACTGCATAATTTGAAGTGTTTTTTGTGTTCTGTTACCCTATCCCTCTCTTGAAGAAAGTGTTATTTTGCTGATGGCAAGCAACAGCTTACAGTTTACCTTGGTGGGGTGTATTCTCTGCTGATACAGAGTTGCTGTCTTAAGCACCCCTATAGTTCCTAGAAAGCTGATTTCTCCAGGGCTTGTCTAGGATGGGAATATCGCCTCTAGTCTCCAGCAATGTCTATGTAGTTTAGTTGCTCAACAACACAATAAGTCTGCTTTTGCTGTACCCTGCTTTTGCTGTACCCAGTCAGCAGTCACAGACCTGGTTATGAGCAATTCTGTTCTGCTCCATCATTGAGGGCCTGTAAATGAAGCTACCAGTTCACAGCCTTTACCAAGGCTGGCAGCCAGTTGACAGCTAACGCCTATTGTGATGTCTTTTCCTTGTGACAAATGAACCTCAACAAACCTCACTTAGTAGCTCTCATCCTCAGTTACAGCACCTCAGTCACCTATACTTTTAAAGCAGACCATGAAGAACCACATCTTCTGGATAAGCAGTTATGGGAAAGTAGGATTTTGCGGTAGGTATTAATAATTTTATTTGAGAAATACAGTGTAGCAATGATAAATGTAGTTGTATGTAAACAACTCATTCAATGGAACTAATGGTTTAGGTTATTTTTATAGCATTAAGTTTGGTAAATACTGGATAAAAAAAGTAATCTGGCAATTCAGTATCAGGTTCCTTTTATTTACAGTGATCTACAACAAAAACATCTGCTGCTGCTGTTATTGTTCTTTATATGTTCCCTTCTGTGCAGCTTGTTTTTCTGGCTGTGTGCTGAAACACAGCCTGTGCTGAAGACCATAAAACAACAACTTAATTGCTGTGTTGATGCGTTCTTGGATTCCATTGAATTTCTTGGGTAGCCTGTGAGCCCAATCAGAATGTAGAAATTTGGCGCACCATAGTTGTGTGAAATGCTTGGGGGCAGGAGAAAGACAGGAGAAAAACATAGAGTTAATGAAGCAGAGAAGAATCAATTCACTAGCTTGAAGGCAAAATAGGTATACTGGCCACTAGGACTTTGTAAATTGTTTTAACTAACTCAAATGAAATCCAAATAACCAAACCTTAGTATTGATAAATGCTGAGGGAGTAATATTTTTTTCATAGGAAGGCAAGGGTAAGAGTACAGAGAGGGTAAGAGAGACAGAGGAAGGGTGACCTCCATTCCTCCACCCTTGATTTGGATTCTTAGCTGATTCTGTTCTACAGTACCTCAAACAGTACCTCAGCTGAGAAAAACATAAAACAGAAGTAATTTATTTCTATTGTAATAGAAAGAAATTCAAGACTGAGCTTCCAGAGAGATTACTACTTTTCACAGGTGGTTGAAGCTACTTGGCTTGGAGCCTTTATGCCTTATACCACCATCCAGGGAGCTGCAATTGCCTGAAAACACACTGCCAGTCTTTTCCTACCATTTAGTTATAGCCTGGGTTTGCTAGCTACTTATCTCCTTTTTTAATTTTATTTAGCATATCCTGTATTTGGAATGACAGATAATGAAAAGTAGGATATCAGTGTGTTAAATCTCTTTGCTAAATTATTACTATATTTTTTAAACTCTCCACTATTTACCAATATTCCATAGATGATATTACAGATATGGACAATATAGTTACTTCTCTCTCAGAGTTTGTTTTTGTAAAAACTGAAAATATTAGAAAGCTGCTTGGAATTACATTGTTTGGTCAGTGTAGAGTTAGTACATTTTCAAATCCACTGCATTAATGTAGTGCTAAATAAATAAAGAAAATGAAAGTTGTATTTTCAGTAAACTGTTAGTGTTGAACTTCCAGCTATCACTGGTTTTGTTTGAGAGTATCAAAATTATCAGATGTGTAAACATACTGATAGGAAAGAACTCCAAGGAAGATAAAATCTGAAGAATTTCATTTAGAGAAAACAATTCAAATCTTGGTTGATCTTGTCACAATGCTTTTGCTGCATAGTACTTCCTTTTCTAAATGGATGTTTTTCTTCTTAGAATAAGAAGAGAAAATAAATTAAGGTAATAAAATCCTAGTCATATAAGCACAATGAAGGAAAGGAAAATATGCATTAATTGAGAATGAACAGCTCAAGGATTTAATTTATGTGAAAGCTTTTGAAAATCTACAGGAATAAATTCTCAAATTATTAGGAATATGTATGAAATTAGGCAATTTTTTGCAATTAATTCTAATGCTACACAGTCAAGACAGGAAGGTGACTGTTGTTCCATCCAAAGTCACGAATGTGTTTCCAAATCCTGTGATGAATTGTTTCTCAGTATTGCAGTAATTTGGGCATATGTGCTTCTGAAGGAGATCCACCAAAGGATATTATATATATATATATATATATTTTGCTGGCAGTTTGTCAATTTTCTTTCTTCATGAAATACATCAGTTTTTGCTAGGGGAAATAGCTCTCCTAGGAACTATAAAACCATTCATTGTCTATAAATGTTATGGTGAAAATCTTATCTTTCCAGCATTTTGGCTTTGGAACAGCAACCTTGGTTCCTGGGGACTTACAGGTTGAGATTAAAAAATTGGAAAACCACTGCACTCCTAGAAAGAAATTGGATTAGTGTTAGCACTTCTCCAAATGGTGTCGTCTGTCCCTTAAGGGACAGAACATAAGAACATACCTTAAAATGGGTACTTCTCTGGTTTCTATGTCTGAAGAGGGCACAGGAGTTTATAGGCTGGGTGGTGAGGTTGATGTGGTCACTGAAGCTGACTTCAAAGTCCATGAGCATCCTCAGGGTCACAAATAAGCACCCAATGAATTTTTGACAGCTCCAACATTAAGTATCAGCTTCATGTGGTTGGATCTTTTTACGCTTGAGCAGGGAAGTGTGGTCATTCCCTCATAAGTGAATTTTTCCTTCTGTTTTAAGATTATTTGATGTGGCAACTTAGTGTGGACAAGCCTTAAACCTTCTTTACTAACAGGCAAAGAAAATTAATTTAAGGCATGTTCATGTTTTTTGCAATATTTTAAAACACTTAATTTTAGTTTTTAGTAGTTCAAAAAATCAAGAAAAAAGGATTACATTGACCTTTTGTGGGATTACATCTTCAGCACCAGGAGGAATAGTACTTTATCTCACTGAAGCGGATGACCTCCAGGACCTCTTTCACTTGTGACCTTGCTGCTGAGACCTGTATATTATACTGCCTGTTAGAATCCTGGGGAGGAACATTTAATGTTTCTTAGTGTCAAACTGTTAACTTATCTAATCGTCCACTTCAAATTTGTCATGTACACAGAGAATTCAAACGTGTTGGAGAAAATACACAGCCCACAATTTTAGTCCTGTTTAGTTCTATTAAGAAGTACCCAGTTGAGATTTATCTTCATAAGCTACTCCCTCTTTATCTATACAGCTCCAATTTCTATACTGCAAATAGAAGAAAAACCATAATGATAAAAAAAAAAGTATTGTCTGTTAGGACAACTAGATTTATTTTATGCTAAATGGTATATTTGAATATTTTTATTTAGTAAGAACACACTGTGATCATAGAACATGAACATGATTTTTGGATCAGTTTATGAATATTTATTTTCAAGAGAGTTGCACTAACATGTTTGCCAGCATGGTGATTTTCACCCAGGGGGGTGTGTTTTGAAATAAGCAGATGAGAGAGTGTCTGAATCCCACTAACAGCAAGAAAATAATGGTTAATCATTATTTAGGTTTCATTACTGTACACAGGGCACAACTGAAAAATAACCTTTTTCTGAACATTGAAGAATTTGGGCAGAGTCGACAATTGTGACTCTTAAAAGCAGCTCCTGGGCTCATTCCAGTAAAGGTCCATGTGGCCAACCGTATCTTTCACCCGCAAGACTTACATGGGTGTCCAACGCTCTCTCTATAACTTTAAGAAATTGAATTTCTTCGCTGTAGGTCTGGGATCTCATCCAAATTCTGTATGAAAGGAATCATAATTAATACTACTAACTAAACAATTGATGCGCTAATATATAGGTATGTCCTTGGGTGAGCCAGCCAGTCAGTAAACAGTTGAGCTGTGAAGCCTTTCTTTGGACTTACTTCAAAGATGCCAAGCTTTACTGCAGCCCAGATAACAGAGTGAGAATCTAGTATTTCTAACCCACAAGGGGGACAATGCATAAAAGTAGTCAATTTACTTTGAAAAATAAATTCTTGAATGCTATTTATACACAATAAATAAACATTAAAGAATAGAAAATGGATCCTCTTCTTTGTAGGTCCCCTTTAAGAATTCCAGCTCTTAAAGAGAATTTTATCTTAAGAAATTACAAATCTACTCCATTTTAATGGCTTATTTTCAGACAAAAGAATTCTTCATTTTGATACCAGTTGGAATGCGCTGACAAAAATTTGTTACTGGACAAAGACAGTGAGCAGAAACCGTATTTAGCAGTTATGTGCTAAAGAAAGATACTAGCAATGTTAACTACCTCAGAAAGATGTGAGGGTTTAAATCCCTAAGTTCCTTTTCCCATCAGATGTCTGCCAGGAGCTGTATTAGGGGTACTACCAAAATGGAGTCTTTCAGAGAGGCTTCTCTCCTTATCTTCCTGAGTGGGAAGTTTAAGCCTTGCTTCTATTTGACTTTTGTGGATCAAGGTGTTGGGCCTCAATGTATAGACAGCAAGGCTGTATGGACAAGCTAGGATATTTCACAGGGGTTGGTTAACCCTTCTCCCGATGCAAGCCCCTAGAGTTAAGGTACTACCATATTCACAGCATGGCAGGAACATAATTTCTTTGTCCTAGAACGTCACTGGGACTCAGTGGCATAGTGATTTGCCCAGGATCACAGAGGAGGAAGTAGATGGGTAATCAGGGAGTTGCAAGAAAACTTCCTAGATCTGTGGTAGCCACTAAGGTACTTCTTCTTATCATCTGACTATATTTATCAGCTATATGTGACTCTCCAGGGTAGAAACCACCATGTGCATCGTGCCATCAGCACTGACAAAAGGAAAGGAAAACTTTTGGGACAATTCCTCTTCTTAAAACAAAGACAACTCCCTCTTCGCCTTGTGCAAAAGAAGCTGATAAATATGTCTTTTTGCCCTCTTTCACTCTGCTTATTCAGAAACATGTAGAAACTGAACTGATGTCTATCTGCAGTGTTTTAATATAACTCTTGAGGGCAAGAAATAAAAAAGAACAAGGACAAAAAAATCTTTTCCTTCAGTTGCTTATAGCAGTGCCAATGGCAAGTTCTGCTTTAATAGCAGAAGGAACATTTCTACTGCTTGTTGAAGCAGAGAGAATATACTGCTGAAGAAAATAAATCAATGTAAATTATTTTAAATATCCTTCATTATATTACTCATAGTCGGACAAAAAAGGTGAAAATTATGCTGTATGTGATGGAAAAAGGATGTAGCTAAATACAGAAAGGCATGAATTATTTAAAGGCTAATGGATGATAGAAAAAATTCAACACAATTGCAGATGACTTATGATCTGAGAATTTGCCTTACAAGGTTATATAACATAAAGAGACGTACTTGGGTACTAATGCAGCAAGGGGATGTGAAATGCTATTGAATAAGAAGGAAAAGAAAAGCAAATGAGAAACCAACATATGTGCACTGGGGTGGACTGTGCTTCTAATGAGTCAACTGCTTTTGCTACAACCTTTTAAGCAGAGGGCACTGATGGGTCCCAAAGTTTGGGCCTCTGAGGCCATACTGATTCCTGAGTGATATATCCTGTGGGACTCTGTGGTCCAAGGATGCCTCCTTGATAGAGGGCTTTCAGCTGCAGTGTAGTGTGGGGCTGTCCCCATCCTATATGATCTGCAGTCCTTCCCCATCACCTCTCTGGCCATGTGAGATGCCATGGTCAAGAGGACAAAAGTAGAGGCACCTTTGTAATTGGCTGTAGCTTTGTTCTCTCACAGAGGATGAGGAGAAGAGCTGCTTCGCTCCATAGCACACAGAAATGTTATTGCTGTTCAATGACTTCCTACCTGCCTTAAGCTACTGGAGACTGTTTCTGCCAGGATGCTGCAGTCAGCACATCCAGCAGGTTGAGTGAAGTGAAAAAATTGCTGCCATAATAAAGTGCCCATAAACCTGCTGCAAAATCACTCACACAGCAGTTTCTGGAGTTAGGGAGCTCTATCCTGCCAGGAGGTCTGGGAAGTTCCCCATTGCCCCCAAAAAACACCTTCAAAGCTACATAAGCCATTCAGAGGCTGTTGAACATTTAAAAAAATTTTCTTATGTTTACCAAATTACAGCTGACTGCAGTAGAGATGCTTAAGCAACATGCAGCCTAACTAAAGATGCCAGCTTTGTTATATCTTAGTGTGCAAATAATAAATTATTATTCAATAAATTGAAGTTTAAATTTTCAAGTGTAAGTTAACATGAGTGGTTACAGCATAGCAATTTTAAAGCAATCAATTAACTAAAACATATTTCATCAGATAGATCAGAGAAGATTAATTAGAAAGGAGTACCTGTGTCATATGTCTAAGTAATGATAGAAGAAGAAAATATAAAATGTAAAAAGACAATAAAATGTCTCATATTGCTCTGTGCAAGAGCTGTAAGTAAGAATGAAACTTACATAAAAACATGCATTTGCATGCATGTATGTTTGATTTTGATGGGTCTATTTATCAAGTGAAAGAGCCTGAGGAAAGCAGCTGCCCTTAAGTACAACTAAAACTAAAAAGATATGGTTTATTTATATCCAAATCAATGACCTTAATCAGAGATTAAGGTAATATGTAATGTATTGCTCAATGAGATTTGCCACCATGACTCAACTGTAAGGAGTTGCCCTTGTTATAGACCATTTTATTCAGGAGGATGTGATATGATGTTGACTACATCTGTCTGTCTACTTTAGATTGTTGCTCAGGGGCCACTAAAGATGAGGAATGGCTAGCTTGAACATTACACCGATTTGATTTGCACTGTTTTCTTCTTCCAAGACATACACAGTTCTTAACTTCATGCTAAATCATCAAGCATTTGGCTGTAACAGACATTTACACCATGCTGTACCTGTGCTATCAGCAATCACATTAATTGGAATGCAAACCAATCAGCAATCACATTTGGACAGGCTGCAAACAAGGCTCCATGAGAGAAACATGTGCACAGTTCAGATCATTAGCCACACACTTTCTGTACAATAAGGGACTGACTGTGCCTCCTGAACTTCTCAGCCTACATCAAGATGTATGAATGTGTGAAGCACCTGAGGGAGAAGAAAGGAACAACACTGTAGTGCAAAGAAAATTCCCTGACATTCTGGAAGAGTTATAAATATGTGTGTGAAGGACATTCAGAAGTGAAATAACCTTGGCTACCATTTTCACACCCATGTAGGTATTTCCAGAAGAAGGATAGTGATGAGTATGGGAACAACGATGAACTGAAATGACAAAGTGTCAATAAACCCTCAAATTTGGCTTTTTAAAGGTCAGAAAGTTTTTAACATTAGAACTTTGAAGGACTGGAAAATAGTATAGCACACACCATAAATCTTCTAGTGGACGCCTGCAGAAAGCTATAAAAAAAAAATCTGTATTACAACATACATATGATTGAATTTAAATGAATCATCATTTTATAGCAGCCATGACATGAAATCTCCATCTTCCTCTGGAATTGAAGGTTAAGAATGATACATTATTTTACATTGTCCTGATCCTCATATAGAATTCTGAAAACAGTATCAAGGAAAACAGAAAAATAAAGCAGACATATTAAAAAGTTTGTATGATAACAGGGGAACCATTGTTCTGTTATACAGAACATTTTTCTGTTATATATACTTAGTGAACTGGAAAAAAACTGCCATAAATTAGCACTATCCTTCATTTCGTTAGTGTAACAATCAAGACTGCCTTGCTTTGGCTGTTGTAGCTTTATATATAACATACCTAAAAAATATATTGAAAGATTTTAGAGCTAGAAGTAATTTTGATTTTATTTTTAAAGTGACTAGCTCAAGTTTTAGTTTCATCCTTCAGTTGGTTGTTTCACAATATGGCACCAAGACTTTAAACACAATTCTGAGAAACTAAAAAAAAAAACCATAATGAAGAATCTTATGGCTCTATGAGCTTTAAATTCTTCTGGCTGGAGGTATATCTGGTCACTAGAAACATTGCTAAACTTTCCTACATCAGGAAATTTAATATGCCAGCTGACTTCTATTTTTCCTGTGCTAAATCAATAGTCATACATATTGCAATTAATAATATTCCCATGGCATTGGTAACCAACTTTTTGCAAAATAATGGAGGCTGATCCCACTCTGAATAACAAGTGTATGATGTCTACAATATGCATGATTTAGGAAGTAACTATTTTTCAATTAAATAAAAAATTAATTATACCATTGTATTTGGATAAAAAAAGTTTTACTGAATGTATGAATTGTAAAACCATTGTATTCATAGCACAGGAGAGTAAAGGGAGAAAAGATTATTGTGTTGCTGGCCTTTTAGAATGGAATTTAGGGACTATGGTCCATTTTCTGATTTTAACACTGAAATCTGATGTCCCTTGGGACACCTTCTTGTAATCTCTGCACCTAGCACCCTTTCTTGCTTGACATCAAGCTAAACTGATATGCTTTAGGGTCTCAGTTCTAACACTTTAAAGGTATTTTTGTGCTCAGGGTACAATAATAATACCATCAGTGTCAGAAAATCTGCACTGTCTTCTCTTGATTACGTGTCCCAGATGACAACAGATGATCTAGTAGGTATGTGAACCTAAACCTTGCAAGGGAATAGTGTCAAAACTTTTCTGTTCAGAGAGGATGTTTACCCTAAAACTGATAACACAAACAGGAAACTAATAATGACAGTTTACTTAAGGCTCCTTTACCCTGATTAAACAGTAGCCTGGGGATTATGAAGAAATTGTCCAGAAAACAAAGTGTCATCTTGAAAAGAGGCATGAGTGCAAAAGGGAGGGACTCACACCTTGGGGATTAGTTATATAAGTGTGTTACAAATTTGGTGTTTATTTTTTGTGTGTCTCATGTTACTTACCTGATTCAATGCTGAATGTGTAGTTCAGAATAACTGCACATATCCTGGGTAATTATGTGTCATTAGTAAATCAATAAACTCCTTCCATCCTAATTCCCACTGTTTCCCTGCACCATGCCCAGTGGTATTGACCCTTACAAAACCAGCAAAAATGACAAAGACACAGAAGGCTCAAACTAAGAATAAAATTCTTAAGAATCAAAGTACAAGGGGGAATATTTCTTTTGTAAGTTACAACCAGTTGCACTTGCACAGCTAAGATATGCTGTTGATAAAGATTACTGTAAAACTTCTTTTTGTTAGCTGAGATATGCCATCAACTAGCAGTCATGAGAGCATAAGAACTGTCTTTCATCTCATGTGGAATTTTTATGTCAATTTAGTTTTTTAGAGTATGAGCCAGTGATAGCTGGGATAATATAAATCACTGATATAAGTATTTGCATACTAGTTCTTTGGTTTTGTTGGGTGTGAAGCTGAGTCAAAACTGAAAGCTCTGAGGTTTTTTTTTCACTCTCAAAATTTAGCAAAAGCTTTTGAAAAAATTTTCCGTAGGAATTTTGGGCATTTCTATTCTAGCAACCACAAATATTATCTTTTCTGAAAAATACTAATGTTTTGATTTTGTTTTAGGAGAGCTGGAATGAGTGAAGGCCTACGGTAGAAAGAATAAAAATCATCAACATGTCTGCAATAGCTCAATCACAGTAACTGTTAAATAAACTTGAGAGAAAAGCCAAATTTCCTGAGCTGAAAAGTCCATAGCAATCAAAAAAAAGCCTGCTACACCCCAAACTTAATCACAGCTAGTGGCAACAGCAAGAACCACTGCGAGCGGTTATGACCACTAATGACCATGGATAGAAAAATGTATTGCAGTAGAACTGAAATGTGTGCATGGAGGCAAATGTCTTGCAGTATCCACTGCTACTGTGTCCCTCTCATTCTCTTTTGTATTGGAAGGAGAACACATGGCAAGTTTTGTTTAATACCAAGACCAAATTCTACATCAGTACACATGTATTGTATTTTTTACCCACCAGTTAA
This sequence comes from Lepidothrix coronata, assembly GCF_001604755.1. Taxonomy (NCBI): domain Eukaryota; kingdom Metazoa; phylum Chordata; class Aves; order Passeriformes; family Pipridae; genus Lepidothrix; species Lepidothrix coronata. Next base: position 2,379,583 of record NW_016690239.1, on the reverse strand, counting down.
CCCAATGCTGCAAAGTGCGTAGCTTCTATTGGACAATACATGTGTGAATCTGGGGTATTCAACTCATTGTATCTTCTGGGGCTCATATCATTCAGGGAAGTAATAGGCCCTACTTATAACAAACCTGGCAGTTTAAAAAGATATGACACTAAGGACCCAGTGACTTCAGTCACCTGAGAATTGCAATACATAATCACCATGAAATGCTCAGCCTGACATGTCCACTTAATATAAAAGTGAACAGATAAAAAAGGATAAGTTATAGTTCCACACATTTGTTAGACTCGAGTGGTTCACTCGCATTGGATCATCAGGATGTACCAGTTAATTCTGTTTGTCTGAAAATCTTATTAACAGTGTACAATGCTTTTCCTGTTTTTTCTTTTTTTGTGTAAGGCTGGGTCATAATAAGGTCTTATATAAAAATAACCTCTTCTTATTCATTAGATTTGTTTCCATGTTTAACTCATCTATGTAATAATATATATGATTAAGTAGGATGTGCTTGTAATAATCGCTGTGCTCCAGGCAGCACAATTTGTCAAGGCAATAAGAGTGAACAAGCTGGAATATACCCCTGCTCACACCTCATCAGCAGATTGTTTCCTGCAGCTCAGTCCCTGGACGAGTGCTAGATGGGAGCAAATCCACTGAGGGCAATCAAAATGCACAGGTATTACTCAAGGCAGAAAACGAAAAAAAATGTGGCTGCCCAGACCTCTAACATCAACATTTAGCCTAATGTGACCTGCATTAGTGGAGTTGATGTATAGGAGGAAAACAGCCACACAGACCTTCAAGGTCCAGCAATGATTTTTCCAGGGTAATACTTGGTCAAAAATACAATTAAATTCATATCCCATAAAACTAAATAATTATGTTTGGAATTACTGTACAAAATATATGGATACTCTGTTACCAGACACTTTGTATTATGACTGTATTAGTTCAGGATTATAATTTATAAAGACAATTTAATTTTATTTTATTTTGTTTTTTCTTGTCAAGCAACTGGTTCAGAGCCTCACATATGTGTATCACCACGTCTCATTTAAGCTGGCATCATAACTGATGGTCATATTCATCCATGATGTGAGCCTGTTATGAATATGAATTTTTCCTTGTATGCTCTGCACCTTTTGGGGAAGAAACTAAGTATAATTTTTATTGATGTATTTTAAATTAGTAGACTGAGAAGTTAATTTCAACTAATTTTTTTTCCAGAAGCTTTTACTAAGTTCAAGACCTTACACTGAATTCCTCTCAGATAAATTTCTTCCCTTGTGTTCCATTTCACTAAAGTGAGAGATTCCATTTTATGGTAAGATAACTAATTTAGAAATTTATTTAGCTATCTGTAACTCCCTAAATGAATCCAGCATTTTCTTTGCTCTATTTCTTATTAATCTAAAGGCCAGATGCATTATCTCACTTCCAGTTCCATTGAAATGAGAAAGAAGATTACTTTTTTTTAATTCCCATTTGCCATCAGTGCAGTAGTCCTGGGGCATTAGAAGTCCAGCTTCCCATTTATTTTTTGTACTCTGATTATTGCCCACAGTTTGGAAACAACTGCAATACCCAGTGCTGCAATATGGATCCCCATTCAAGTATTGACTACCTTGGACTCAATTACCATTTTGACAAAATTAAATTGGCAATGTCGAGTTTTGGGTTTTATTTGAGAGTAGTGAAAATAAAGTGATTTTTTTCTGCTCAAAACTAGGGAAATCTTATAAGGATTTATGTTGAGCTAAAAGACTAGCCCTTAGATTACAATGTTTGGAATCAGAGCTGCTTGAGTTATTAACATTAAAATGCATTACGAATGAGTCTTGAAAGCCTGGCTCTGCCTGGGGCCAGTACTTCAGGATTCCTCCCAGAGTTTTTGTCCTGTACAGGGATCTCATTACTTCCTGGCACATCTGCAAGGATGGAAATGGAAAATACTCACTTTTGCAGTTGTTGTTTAAATTACACTTGGACTTTTGAGCCTGATAGAGAATCAGACACTTCTCTCTCCTGGTGTTTCTACCCACATTTCTCTGGTGTGCATTCCTGTCCATACTCCCACTTTAACTTGCTCACCTCCTGCAAAACTCTTCTAAATCCTGGAAGCTCTTGTTAGCACTCCAGAAATAAAGTTATGTTTTGCAGTTTGTAAATAAAACAAAGGAAATTAACTTACAGCTATAATAGACTCAGTTACAGCTGCTCCATGGTAACAGATGAGCAGATAGGAGCTTCCTTTGCCCATGTTTCAATTCAGATAGACATGAGGTAGCTGGGTATGTGATGCAGGGTGCTTGCAACACACCAAGCTGAGGCTATGCTGACTTGATGTTAGGAGATCACTCAATATATGGATTTAAAAAAAAACTACAGTGTTTTCTTTCATGTGTGCATTTTAAATTGTTTTCTTGAGGTTTTAGAGTATTTCAGTGTTTCCCTTGCTGTATTCACAAGTATTTCACAAGAATAACTTATGGTTTTGTCTTCACTTGTGTTACTGTCCATTCAGCCCTACGAAGAAGCCTAAGGACATATGAAATTTCACATTGGGAATTTTATCTAACTGAGCATTTCTATGCTATTTAATACTGAAAAACAGAGAAAAGAAACTGTAAGTAGGTGGGAAATTCACCTCCATCTCTTTCTACTGGAAAAGACGAGTTTTGTTGTGCTTTCTCTGTGCATGGTTGCTCTGCTTCCTGTTGTTCTCTTTTCCCACTGCTATGCCAATAAAGTTGATACTAGAAACACACCAGGAATTCAGATCTTGCCGTGGCAAATCCTAATTGTTGTGAACAGGAACTGGAGTTTGCATGACCATTTATCATGGGTTTATCAATGATGAAGTGGGGAGAGCTTAACTTCCACCAGTAAAACCACTACCACTAGAAATGATGGTGTGTGGGAAGAGCACATTTTATGCATTCTAGGTTTCGGTCTCTGTTGTGACAAGAGCAGAGGTGGCAAATGGCCTCTGTTGTGCTGTACCTGTGAGGGAGGCAAACTAGTGGCTTGTATCCCCTTCCCCTGAAGCCCAGCCTCTTGCCTTTGCCCACATCAGTTACCAGCTGTCAGCTGTTTCCCTTGTCAAGCTTCCTGTGAGCAGCTCACCAACTGGCAGTCACTGTGAGGATGTGCTCATTTCCAGAGCAACCTGCTCCTTCATTGATGTTTGTTTGAACAACCATCAGGTCAGAAATTCCCTGTGTAAGCTGGATTTCTGTTTTCCCTTTTAATGCAGAGATCTTTATTGGTTACTGGCACTGTTCTTCTGTAAGAGATTGTGTCTCTGCCAAAGTCATATATGAGCATGACACAAATTATCATCCTGAATGAAGTTGTGTATTGCATTACATAACCCCTTAAAGGAAAAAGAAAGAGTAGCAGCTAAAGCAGCACTTATATTTACGAGCACTATTTCATGGTATTAGTTCCACTTAGGCTGTAATGTTTCTCTGATACAGATGCTTAATCTGCTTTTTATTTTCAAGAAAGCCATGCTAATGTCACTCAATAATTCTCATTTCAAATCTACCAGCATACGCTGCCCAGTCCTTTGGATAATCATTGTGTTAAATATTTTTTCATAAATCTTTCCTTTCAGGTGCTTTATAATATTAGCTGTGATTTCTTTTTTTTGATTTGATTGGAGTTTTTGTTGCAAATGGACTTCAACAAGACTGGCTGCCGTGTAGAGGCAGAGGGAAATCCATCCTGCAGGTTGCCATAGCTGCTGTATCTGCTCTAAAGGAAGAAAGCAGCAAATAGCACAATGTGTAAACTGATCTGGGTATTCACAGGTTTCAATATCATGTCTGGATGTACCGTTAATCTCCTCTTTCTCTGCAGGTGGGCATCCCTTTGCCTCCCTAGGAGGTGCCAGTCAGCTGAAGGACTCCGTTTTTGGGGACTTCAGTACCTGATGACTCTTAATGGTTTCCATACCCCAATTTAATGTGAGTAGGAGGAAACTAAACCTTTGACACAAATATAGCCATTATTGGATTTAACTTCTCAATGATGCTCTTAATTCAGTCATTTGGTCAGTGGGTTGATTAACGAAGAAAACTTCTTGCCAGTGTATTTAAATATCACTCACTTTTTGTCCTCCTTCCTCTGAAATTTTTTAGCAACAAGTGTAAAATGACACCTGTATTTTGGATTTTTACCTATAAGGATTTTTTAGGATTTGTATGCCACCGATAAATGTTTACTTAAAATATTTGAAACATTTGCAGTAGATTTAGTGTTGCTATCAAAGATTAAATAAATATAGAATATTATTTTCAAAACATCTGAAATGCTTTCACTGATAATAAACAACAGAATAGAGTGACATCCTACAGGATGGGAAACATCTCTTGCCTTCAGCAAGGGAAATACTAATGCTATCACACACTAATCCAGGTAGACATTCATATTCTGAAACTCAGTGAAAAAGGTTTGCCTTCTTTGGGCTGCTGACTATGATTATAACTTCATAGAAAATGACTCCTTTATTCAGATCAAATGTACTGACCTCTGTTTAACACTCAGAATCATTACACAACAATTTTCTTGAAAATATTTGGGTTTTATTAGATATGGTGAGGAGTATTGTTTTTCTCCTCCTATGTGTTGCTCATTCTTTTCCCATTATCTTATGTAACAATTGACATTCATTTGCAGGACCTCAGCCAGCTCTCTACATGCTGTACAACTATTAATATCCACTGCAGGAGGAAAGAAGGATCAAAAACACAGGGCTCAGAGTTTCTCTCAAAGCCAAAGCATCATTGCTTATTCAATAGAGAGACAACTGATAGAACTTTTACTAAAACAACTGTGTCTATAAAAATTGGGTTTGTGTATGCATTATCTTAGCAGTGGAAAAGCTGACAGATTTCTAATCTGCAATAGGCAGTGGCTGGAGAGAAGATATAGACTAGACAAATAAAACTCCATACATCGTTTAGTTCCCAAAGTACAAGGTGACTGTGTTAAACCATTAGAATAGATGACAGCTAGAGTAGTCTCCACAAAGCACTTCATTGCTTCTGCAGTGAAGGGTTCATCTGATTTCATTACTGTCTTGCTCAGGATTTCCTGTTCTGCAGCAGAGAGGAAAGTTTGGCTTTTCTTTGTGTGTTTATGTCTGTGTGTTCTTTATTCCTAGTGATGCTCATCACAGGTACCTCAGCATCCTGCAGTAATGCTTTACCTGTCCTCACTCCTAAGGCATCTAGCACGTCAGAGAACAGTGTACAGTGACGCAGAGCTTTTCCACATCAACTCCAGGAATTAAATTCCCAAGAAAACGTTCTCAAGCGAATGTATACCTAAATCCATATACTGGTGGACCAGATTCCTGACGATGAGGTTGAAAAAATGACATAACAGAAAGGGGCAAGAGTGTTTTATGTCCAGTATGTCGCTAGTAAAATAGCAGTGTATGTCTGAAAATCCATCTTACTGATTGTGGGAATCCAACATCCTCGATTTAAGTGTATAGAGGCAAAGACACAACCTGAGACTCCTTGTTACTTCTGTAAGTTCAAATGACACCTCTAGATGAGAATCCAGTGCCCAGCACACTTTTATCCCTTAACAGAGACCTTTAGTTGGGCACTGACTAATCCCATGCTATGGTCACTCACTCCTTTGGGGCCACAGAATCTTGCATCTTTTCTGCACCAGAGTCATGGACATCTTCTAAAAAAGGGTTTGAGGAAACTTAATGTGTATACCACTATTTGGGGTCTCTCCTGGATAACAAGACTTTACATGCCTCTCCAACCAAGCACTGCATCTATAACCTCATGGTCGAATGATCAAACTGCTAATCTTAGTCCCTAAGAGGGGTCAAACATCTCCATTATCACTAAATGTAGGTGGAGGAAGTTTCCAAGCCCTCCACCGTGAACATTGCTCTTGGCAACTGCTAAAGATATGTTACGAGCTCCTCATGGTTCTATCCCTTAAAGTCACTGCTGTGTAGGATAACTCAGCCAATGCTGGTCATCTGTGTCAAGCATATTTACATACCAAAGTCACTTCAGGAAAAATTACAAGAAAATTTACATCCTTAGCTAAATTTTTGGATGTCTGATCTTATCTAATAGATTGCAATCTCTCTCCAGGTTCCCTGTCATGTCTGGTTGCCTCTAGGCATAAATCTGCAGGCCAAGACGACCCCTGAGCACTTGTCACCTTTCACTGATATGCTCACCCACACTTTGGAGGAGTAGTACAGAGTACTTGGAGATCTGTCAGGCAACCCTCTCAGAATGCACAGTGGTGCTGCAGAGATACAGAGTGAAATGACTTGTGTCATCTTTTCCGGTAACAGGGTGCTCTTGCTCTGAGAAAACACTTGAAATGCAAAATGCATGGTTGACAGCAACTGGAAGGAGTGTGAGAGGGTGCAAACATGTGTGTGTGTTCATGGCTGCAGGGGGCCGTCATGAACAGAGCAAAGGCCATGCTAACTCCGCAGCAATGCCCTGGGGGGGCTGCTGAGGAGATCCTTTGCTCATGCTCGGCATTAAGGCAGAGGCTGCCACAAAGTCACCCCTTTTTCTGGAGCATGTAAGCCTTAGTGAGATGCCCACTGCCTCTTTGCTTTCCAAGCAGGAATGGCACCTGCAGTCCTTCAAGCATCCCCTGCCCTGCCCTCATTCTGTTCACATCCTTCCCACAGCCCTTGCTGGAGCCCTTTGTGGCCTGGGTGAGGCGCCAGGCTGGGAGCCAGTGAGCGTTGGAGGTGATTTCATCCAGTGACAGCACAGCTATGCATGGCTTATGTTTTACAGAGTTAGTTATTTTCAGTCACACTCTGTAACCTACACTGCCAGACTCATCTCTCTAGGAAGAGGATTCCTTCTGGAAACAGGCCATTGTGAAAATGCCCACATATCTATGAAAGGCACACCATTTTGTTTTGGAAAGCTTCATCTTGTCACTAAAACAGGGGTGTGTAGTTGTGATGCAATCCTGATGTCCTCATAGGCAAGGCAGAGCTGGAAATTTTTAAGGTGAAAAGCTTAGATAAAGGACACCATGGCTGATGTGTACTCAAATATGAAAATCAGATTACAGTATTTGTTGGTACCTCCCAAAACAAAATTTAAAACTCTTATTGAAGAAAAAAAAATGATCTAGTAACAAAACCAGCAGTCCAAACAAATTGGACAGCCAAAAGTGGTATTTTTTACTAATAGCTTCTAAATGTCTGAGGAAACATTGTGCCATCCAAACAGTCAATAAATGAAATTTCTTTCAAGCTAACATTAGCAATTAATAGCACTTTTTGTTTTTCAAGTGAGAGCTATGCCAAAGGAAATAATGCAAACTGCATGGGAAGAGTTTAATTAACATCCCTGAACGCTATCTTCCCAAAGAGACTACAGAGACAACAGGCATCTATATTAATTAATTGAGTAAAATTATCTGCTTGGTTAAATGGATGTAATTAAGAGTAATGTCTTGAGGTCTGTCTTCTAAAGTCCTTCTGCTGCTTTAAAAAAATTAGCTGGGACAACTTTTCCTCTGAAGAAACCAGTAGTTTGTTTGACCAAAATGTCTAAACAAAAAGTTTCCAAGAGACTCAGCATTTAGCTTGCTGACTCATGTGGACAGAATTCAGTCAATAACAGGAAAATCTACCTTCAGATAGTTCTGTGAACAAGAACCCGCATACAGAGGAAAAATAAAGGGGAGCTTTTTTCAGATTGAGGCTTATTTTGAGTGACACTGAAAGTAGTCATGTTGACACATCATTCAGGGTTTAGAGGAGTGCAAGAAAACAAAGTAGTGAAAATGTAGAGTTAGGTCAGAGGTGAAGAACTGAGGAATCAAAAAGTGAGGCAGGCGATAGGTATTGAAAACTCTCACAAGAGAGAGAATTGTGTTGAAATGCATGAAATGTCCTGAGAAAGACTGTGGAGTCAGCATGAGACCCACTAAAAAGAGCTGTGCACAGGAGATCAACCATTCTGGCTGGGAAAGAACTGTGTCGGGAGATAAGACTCTTTGCCTTGTCAGGTGGATACTTTATTCTACTTGGCATCCTCAAATGTTTTTTTCTCCATAAAAAAATTAAAAAGTCAAGAAAATCTCCTAAGTTTTGACAATAAACTGATAGTTAAAGGACAGCTTTAGATTTATGATATTGTTTAAATCAAGTCCAATCAGTCCACAGACTTGAATATTTTATGAGTTCTCCAGCAGCAGGGATACTGGCTGCTCTGGATAAAATTAAACTCATTTGTTCCTTTCAGTTCCATGCAAGCTGCATGCTGCTTTGCCATATTTGACTTCTGACAAAACACTACTAGCACACTGTTCCACCTCAAAATGCTACCTGCGGTTCAAGCTTCTTTTCCCTGATGAGTGACACAAACCATCCATGAGATAAACTATGGAGTCCTGTAGATTTAGACAGAAGTCAGTGGTTCTGATGATACTTCTGATTTTTAAATGATGGAGATGGACATGAAGGAAGACTTCATGTGTTCTCATTCAGTGCCACTGGCACACAGTACCAATGGTCTCAAGGCTGTACATAAGGTTTCTTGCTGTACCTCTGGAGCATCTGGGAGTATCGACACCCTTCCCTTCACTTCTGCATTTTTCCCTTCCCCTTCTCCTTCTCCAAAAAATCCAACACTCAAACCCAACTTAGCATTACATCCATAATGAAAAGTAGTGGCAGGTGTCAGTTCCTGAAATCTCTGTCTAAAAAGTGACAATTAAGGTTAATGCTGCATTGTTGGTCAGTAACATTTAATTCTGGAGTTTTTTTAGGCTTCAAGCTTCAAGCATTTCTCTGCAAGAAGGCAGAGGAACATGTGTAAGAATTCCAATGATCTTACTGTGGACAACAGTGCTTGCTGCTATTCTTTCTCATCACTGGAAGCAATAAATTCCCTGAAAGCAAAACTGTTGATCCAGGCCAAATTTGTGCTGTGTTCCAGTTCTTCTTCTAATGGCTAATACTGTGGTCATAGGCACTATGATTTTCTGCAGCTGAGATATCTTCTAGGTGAATGCCTAATCTTTTATACAAAGCTTCACTGCTAGTGTCTGAAAATAATAACGTAGCCATTGCTTTCTCCACTGTATGCACCCAAAATGAAATTTCCCTTTGATGATCTTGAGCTGAAACATGATCCAACATGGGGTACTGAATGCTCTATTCACCCACCCACTTTGTGAAAAACTGCCAGCTCCTGACAAATGCTTGTAGAATCTTATTTATAGATTCTCTACAAATAAAATAATGGATGTTGCAATTTACAGTTTCTTTTTCTTATTCAAGAGGTTATCTAAGAGAATATAGAAATATTCTCATGTTTCCCTTGGAAGACTTCTTACTCTTCTGTAAAGAAAATCTCTTCCCTGCTCACTGGCAAACGAGATCATCACTTCCTTTTCCATTGCTTCCACAGTTGGATGGCAAACTAGTGCTTCAAGTACTCAGCTGTCTCAGATACTAGTGTAATGAGTTTTTTAGAATTTGAGCTCTGTTGACCACGGAAAAATGGTGAAATTTGCAAAGTCAAATATTCTGTTCAGCTAGGCTTCCACAATTTTTAAAATACAGTGATGTATTATCTTTTCCCCCAGAATTCCAGCACACACACTATTTGTAAAAATGAACTTGATCTGAAGGTAACTTATAACGGTGCACTAAAGTAGGTTTATACTTACAAGATATCTATGTCATTTGTAGCAGAAGCTGTAGAGAATGAGAAAAGCAATCATATGAAAAGAAAGAACTGTATCACACTGGTGTTCTCTGGAAAATTGACTCCCTTCACAGGAATGCTTAGAACAGAAATAAAACTAGGTGTATGCATCCCTTGAGTATAATAATGTTGATGGGTAAAGAAGAAAAGACCATGAAAAAAAAGAAGTCTTCTGAGCAGGGTTTGGATGATGTTATGTAACAAAGTGCAATAAAACTTGAGCAAGGAGGAGAAAAATATGGAATAGCTGCTTGTTATGAACAATCTCTGTTCTCTTTCTCCAATACGTCATAGGACATGCTGAGAAATGGTGGACAATTAAATAAGATGGCATCATTATATGTATGCACATGGGAGCGAAACTACAATTCTACTTCTTCAGCAGTTCCAGAATTTTTAACATCTGAATAGAATTTTGCAAATGTTAGGGTCTTTTTTTCCAACAATTTCTGTGTGAGATACATGTATCCGATCTAGTGTTTCATCTTAATGAGATTTAAAAGCTACTTAGTAATGTGTTTTGAGTCCTTGTATTTCCAATTTTCCCTTTTCTCCATGAAACAGGATGAGCTGAAGCATAAGAGTGTTAGGTGTTATGGAACATTCGACACTTAAGTGGAAAATAATAAGAAATAATTTGGGGAGATCTTGAAATAATTACAAGCATTAGATACATAAATTTACAGGAAAGTTTAAGAGTTAAAGTAACTGTTAGGATAAATGACTCTATAAGCAAGCATTTAAACAAATGAAATATTCTGAGTTAGTTTCAAATGAAGGACCAGTGGGAATGCTAGTGAAGCCACTGTTTCAGACACTTGGATGTAAATTTCTTCATGAATTGTCGAATAACATTTCAGTTGGATTTCTGATAGAGGGTTATGCAACACTTTTTTGGTCTGTATCAATTAACCTGGTGCTTTATAAAAATACAAGAATAGGATTCTCAGTTAATTTCAATATTTTATCACACCTCTAGATTAATGTTTGTATAATTTTTAATGTGGCAATTTTAATAATTAAAAAATTAGAAAACCAGATGGAATTACAAAACATCAACAGATTACTTAATTAACTTTTGCCTACTGGGATAAATAAAACATACCACAGAATATATCAAAGCAGACACCAATGAGACACTATACACCCATTAGTATGCAGGAGTTTTTCTCTTCAGATAGCAGTTCTTATCGGATGTAAGCATATGCCTATCAGTCTTATTCAATAAACCCAGCGACTCCTCATGTTATAATCCATAGCATATAACATCATGGCAAAAATCTAAAGAAGTATACTATGATGCTTCCCATAGACCAGTGAAATCTGCCACCAAATAATGTGAGCTGAACAAAAAGTGAAAAAAAAATTGCTATTATTTCATGAAGGAGTATGATACGTAAGTTAGTTTGCAAATACTAACAAACATCCTTCAGGTGTGCAAGAGTGCCATAAAACAGAATTAATAAAAATACCAGATTTTAAAAGTGTTGTTGCATTTGTCGAATCATGTTACAAATATTCTGCCAGTTCTATTGCATGACATGTATTACATACATGGGTAAAAATATGAGTGAATCAGATGAAGTGCAGATCTGTAAACACATAATATAAATCTTCTTTACTTATATGAAAAGTCCCTTGAATATGTTGCAATTCTATGTAGATTTTTGTAAATTTCTTAGTATATTTTGCCAAGATGTGCTCTGAAATAAATTTTTTTCCAAATAGGATTCCAGAAGCTTTACAGTTGCTTCATTTGGCCAATGAACCCTAGCTGATGACCTCCAACATTCCTAGAAAAACTAATGATAATCATTGCACACCAAATACGTGCCTAAATGATGTGCACTGATACCTTTTTATTTAATAAAAAATGTGTCACCATATATATGTGCATACATTTGGTTATTGCTATCAGAATTAACAGCTTGCAATTTAACCCCATCTTATTAGAAACAGGGCTCAGCAGACCCACACAAACTGAAATGAATACTTGCCACTGGCTTTACACCAGGCTTCAAGACGTGTTTGTTAGTACCTTCAGATTAATACCAGTTAGGTTTTGAACAGTTTCAGTCTCATGCTAGATGATTTAAACCAGATGAAAATAGAAGTGTGTTACCCAAAATAAAAGAATACAGAAAATATAGTATTGTAGTATTTACTGAACAAAATAACAAGTAAAAATTGTGACTCTTTTTGTTTGTTTGTTTTTAAACATCATTAAGTAATCAAATTTAGGCCATACAAGCATCAACAAGAAATGTAAATAATGTACTGTTAAAGTGATAACTACAACTTTTTTAAACTGCTCGAAAACAAAACCCACAAATGTTGCATACCTCACTTTAAAATCATTCAAGTGCCTTGCACAGTATGTAAAAAATTTGGTAGTCAATGACTGCTATGAAATATACATACAATACCTGAATTTTATATTTTAGTAGCCCAGGCCCCGATTATCAAAGTATTTAGGTTGCCACTCCGCATGGAAGCTCTGGGTCTTCGTGTATATTAACCCCCTCCATGAAAGGAGTAACTGTTTTTGATGGTGTGAATTTATAGTCTTGTCTTTCCCTATACAGGAAAGGAAAGGGTTGATATTAAAGAAAGAATGGTTCCAATAGGCAGAAAGTTTATGGCCCTGCAACTACATGAACCACCTTCCCTACACAACATAAAAATATTCTAATATTAAGGATTATTTTACAACTCAGTGGAAATATGCAGTAATGCAATCCATTTCCTTTGTCTGGATGACAAAAATGCAGTCTTAACAGTCACAAGAACCCGCCTTGTGTTAGCTATAAAAAAAAATATATTTATATATATATTTATGCAACTACTATGTGCATTAAACAAAACCACTGTATGAATCAGCAGGGTTCAATAACACTTGTATCTGAATCTCTGAAAGGGGTGCATTGAAGTCTGTGGTGCTTCTCAGTAATGACTCACAATGAAATGGCAAAGGATAGAAACCCATTTATTTTAAATCTTATTTTTTCATATCACATTGCCTAAGAAATGGTCCATAAGCTCTCTGGTAGCTAAAAGGATCTGTTGCCTTTACTTCAGTCTCCTGCTGAGAAATGAAAGATATCCCTTAAAACAAATCTGATAATTCATTTTTTAGTGAACACTGAAACTGAAAATCAGCCCAACTTCACTGTGAACTCCCAGGAAATAATTTCACCACCGTGAAAATTCTCTGTTGTCTTCATCTCTTGCCAATTTGTATAACATGAGTTGTTTAGAAGGGTAGTAATCAGCAACGTACAAGAAACGTACTACTCCTGGAAAGCATTTACATTGTGACTCACTCAGTTAGGTGGGTAGGTTAATTTAGAATTGAAAAGTGTGTATATTTCACATCTGCTTATAGAAATATTGGTAAGTTCCTTTTTTCTTCTTTACCTGCATTGAGATACTATTCTCAATCACCTGTGAACACGATTCAGTGCCCTTTGCACTGAAACAGTACAGATTTGTCCCTCAGTCTTTGAGATAACAGAGAACACTTAAACCAAAGGGCAACACTCTTGTGCACCAAAGCTTTATTATACTTCTGATTACTGTGCATCCCCACACCTAAAGCCAATAATATGGCACTTGTGCCATAGTTCTGATACTGTAGGTGTCCACTGACAAGTGTTCTGCATGAACCATTGTGTCTCAGTCCACTAACAAAAACTACTGTGCAGTAGTAATCTGGTATCTTAGATAGTTTTTCTTCTTGGACAAAGCTTATCCAAAATCTTCTTTCTATCAGGCTACAGCAGCTTAGGGCTCCTTTTCTTTAAAGAGAGGCAAAGTAAATGTCTTACACCTGTAGGCCAGTACTGGTGTTCTGTCCCAGAAATTTTAGCACTGCTCTGATACGATGAACCCTTCTTTTTCTCCGACAGGTTCCACTTCAGCATAGGCAGGATGTCCAGATCCTCTTCTGAATTTCATTGCTGGCCATCTGCTTGGACGTCGCTGTAACAGCAACAACAAAATAAACTTTCAGAATATGAAGGGTATAACAATAAGCAATTTAAAAAAATTTAAAAATGTCCTACAGTTTTGATCTCTCATACTAAAACCCACTCCATGTAGTTGTTACAGGAATAGAGAAGGACAGTTCAGCAGCAGCAGAAGTCAGAGGAATTAATCTCTCTTTCTAAATCTGTGAGTGATGGCTGTTCTTAAAGACATAAATAATTACCACTACTCTTAGCAGTGAAGAGGATGAAATAGCTCCTGTCTAAACCACTTGATTATTGGATTTGTCACATAAAGAACTGCTGATCCACTACCCCCTAAAGGATCTGTCCAATGCTCTTCCTTCTTAGTTCTGCATAGGAATTTGCTAACATACTCTACGCTATGGAAGAATGTGTAGTAGAGACGACAGAGACTGTAATTTTAAAATTATTTAGGACAAAATTCTGGCATGTTTATGCAGAACTGTCAAAATAATGACTTTCTGTTTCAAGTGCCATAATATCTACTTGAGTAGTTTACTTTGATTGTTCACATGGAAGCTTTGATTGTTTACTTTGATTATTCACATAGACTTTTAATTTAAAGTCTTAAGAACTTTGGGTGCAAAAGTCTTAAGGAGTCCTAATCAATTTTCATTAGGATCTTTGATGACTGCTTTAAAGACAGCTAAAAGACAAAAGAAACAATTATTTTCTAGGGCAGATAAAACAATTCCTGTATTATTATGATGTCTCTAGGAAGAAGAAGTGCTTTAAACAATCTGTATTTTCAAACTGATTAATGTCCAGTAAGGCTCAGACTTTAGGTGACCATTCTGAGATTAATGTCAAAGGGAACAGCTTTCAGGAAGAATAGGGAAACTCCTTCATAGCAGAAAAGCAGTGAGCAGAAAAGCTGTCCTAAAATGATTATTCTTTATTGAAAATTTTATCTGCCAAATGTGCTGATACATATTTTTATTTTTTTTACTGACAACAGTTACAATCTGCTTGGAAGGAGCGCTAGAAAATACAGCAACCTATATAGAAACATTGCAGGAAAATGAGAGGAGAAACAGTGAAAATAAGTTACAGCCTATATTTTTATCAACAGTTCAAAATCTAAAAATTTTACTTCATGATCTTTCCTCTGAAAATAAACACTGCATTCAATTTTCTGTCCTCATAACACCCCATTTGGATTGCCTTTCAATTACTAAGGATATTTCATGCTGCTAAGAGGTGGTGTGGGTGACCACAGAACAGCCACAGCTGTGATGTGTGGCTGGGACTCGTGGTGCTGTGGGGCAGCAGTCACTAAAGAAATCTCAGTGAATCTTGTTACCAACAAACACACATCTGTCTGCCGGTACAGCACAAAATGTTCCTCAGTGATCATCATCGGGAAGATACAATATAAAAGCAACTACTTCCTTTTTCTCCTGTTGCAGGATCAGGTTACTTTTGAGGCATCCAGAGTTAAATTCTGTTTGGCAGGTAATTTAAAATCCCAGGCCTTTCAATGAAACATCTTCCCACAAAGTAGGAAGGCAGAACACTGTCTTCTTTAATGGGTGTTTTTTCCTAATAAGAAAACTTAGTCTATTCAAACTTTGGAGACTTTTTTTCTACCTAAGCTTGATTCAATGTGGTTTCAAAATTAAGAAGGACAGTTTGGTTACTGCTAAAGAAAAAGGGTCATATTCTGTTCTTAGGCTTGCTAAAGAAAATCAAGAACAATTCAATTAAATGTAAAGGATTTATTTTAGATTTACACTGGTACAAATGAGAAAGGAATTTGACTGAGAGCTCCCTAATGAAAAGTGAAAATGAAAACCCACTGGAAAACTAGCAAAAAAAAATAACTAGAAACTGTATCAAACTGCAGCCTATAAGGATGAACTGAGCTTTAATCTACTAAGTTGCTCCCTAATTTAATTTTAAGATGTACCTATGATTAGTTACTACTTCCTTGCTGCATTGTTGATAGAAACTAAATCTATCATTTTGTGCTACTCTTTTTAATTGGTCTTTCCAGATGATTAGTTATGCAACAGATGTGCACCAGTTTTAATAATACAAAGTCATACAACATAAACATGAGTTGTATTTCCAGAAATGAAGAAACAGACACAAAGGTCACCTATTAATATTACAGTTACAGTTTCCTGTGGTTTCTTGTCACATCTGAGGTGAGATTTTCCCTTCCTAGTGATTGTTTTATTTCAATTTCTTTATGTGCATGTGAGTAATGTAAGTGGTTGACAGTCTTAAAAGAGAGTGATGGCAAACTATCAATTTATTGTCTTGTGTAACCCCCCAAAACCTGTAAAAATATTACAGCTTTAATAGATAAAACAAGAAGTAACTTGACTGGTATTGGGAAATACAAAGCTCCTTCAGTTACCAAAGCAGTTCAGGAAATGCCTAATGCATTCTTCCTTTTTGTTCTCTGGGAAGACTAGTAAGAAGACAGAAAAAAACCCCACCCTAAACCAGCAAACCAGAAAAACACCGCAAAAATACCACCAAAAACAAATCAAATGGGGAGAAAGCAAGATGGGTATTTTAACTAATTCCTTATTTTTGTCATCCAATTTTAGCAGGAAAAAATATGTTTCTTTCTCTGGAATTAGAACACTTAAAGGAAATCCTCTGAGCTGTTGCTGGAGAATTGTAACTCCTGCTTCCTTTCAGTGTATTACAAAGCAGGAAAACAGGACTAATATCTTTTTCATGGGACTGAAACATCCTTGGGTTCACTATTTTAAGCAAAGAAATTGAGAGAAAAGTACTTTTGACCCTACATGACCAGGATGCAGAAGAATAATTTACGATACACATTAAAAAGTTAGTTCCTATTAAAGAACAGTAAGATAAAAAGAAAGAAACTTTATCTATGGAAAGGCAGGTCTACCTTTCACATTTCTTACACTATGCCTGCCTGTCTACACCTTTTTTGGTGGCTATGCAGAATATTTGATTTCCTACAAAGGCTAAAATATGTGTGTTTACATGCATCTTGAAGTAGAGGCAGAATTTACACTATTTGTCTTACTTCTGAGGAAAAAATGAAGGGGATTCCACCTATGAATAAGAAAGGGTAGCGACTGGAGTAACCTTTGAGTGTTGTTGCATGGGAAGGTCTAGAAGTGTGTTATTGTTGACTAGTTTCTTCTTTTGACATCTTTCAACATCAGGGAATTTTGAACCTTATAAAGCCTATTTTATCCTTGAAAATCATATGATCTCATTTAGACGTATTAAAAAAACCTGGAAATATGCAAATATGAAGCTATCCAAATTCCTAACCAATTGTCAAAACCCCAGAAAAATTGTTATGACTTACTCAAAAGGATTAAGAAAAAGATACAAAACTATAGTGAATTCTTACTAAATGGCTAAATTTTAATCTCATATTATTCAACACCCATTAGTCTAAGTACACTTGTCCACTGGCAATCTACCTCTGCAGTCATGTCTTCTGCTTTCTCATGAGAAGTAAAGATCTTTCTGTCACCAATTACCTTTCCTGTAACATGTATTTTTGTGCTTGAAGTTATCTGAAATTTGTGCACCAGTCTTTAATCTCTTCTGGAAACACCCAATTGATTTGGCAAATCACAGTCAGAAGTGGATGAGGCTTAAAATAACTGAAACTATATTTCTAAAATGTATTTCCAAGAATAAGAAAAGACCAATTGCCTGACACCATTATTTTGAAGAAACTGTTCTGACATAAAGATTGCTTCAGACTTAAGATTCAGTAGGATCATTTACTGGCTTCATTTATTTTTTTTTTTTGATAGAAGTACTTTTTTAAAGTATCATTTTGTGATTTAAACCACATCTTGCTATAACAGTTTCTGCAGTCGTACATATATCTAAGGACCTGGCTGCTGAACGATGAGAAACAGAATGCCTCCTTCCTCTCCACCTTTGACTTTTATTGTCAGTGTTGATTATTTATTTTAGTGCTTCTCCCTTGTGGCTGATTTGAGTTTCCCTTGCTGAGCTGCTGGTTCCTGCTGAGCTGGATAAGCTTTGGAAAAAATAAGTTTACTATCAGTACAAGGCAATGACAGCGAGATCAATGACAATACTCCAAACGCCAGGACACTGCAGAACTTTGAAAGAAGAGAAAAATGATACCTATTCTCTTCTTTTTAATCATCATTTTCATTAAACACAATTCAACCTGAACATCTTGACAAAAACTAATTGATGACCATGGCAAGCCTATTTCAAACTAAAAGTATAATCCCCTGTAAAATGAATACATATAGTAAAACCAATGGGTTGTATCCCAGAAGAAAGCAGTAGAGCTCTGTGAAGTCTATCAGCTGGATTAGAAAGCTGAGGATCTCATTGTTTTTTAAAAAATCCTTCTTTCTTTTTTACTCTGTTTCCTATTTGTTCCTCAGTTGTTTGAAGACATACATTGCATTTGTTACATTAATGTAGAAACCTGGAAATGGTGCATTGAGAACATCGCTGAATGTTCAATCTGGCTCTTATTTGTGATATGTTGTTATAAGCAGAGATGTATAATAGTGAGCCAGAAATGTCCATTAATTCCCTGAGCTCTGAAAAACCAAGAACTGCCTCCAGCTTTTCTAACTATTTTCTCATATTACTTCCTTCCTCACAGCAGACAAGGGATGAGTAGAAGGTCAAAATCTTAAGAAACTCTACTGCTAGGTCTGCGTGCCAGTGAAAGTTTCCAGATACTGAAATACAATCCCCTATACGGCCCAATAGTTAAAAAAATACCTAATAATTAGTGTTTTCTCAGACCACTCCAGCTAGGGCTCAGTATTTGTGAACCATCTTCAGTCCATGCTAATACTCTCCATGCTGTCAACTTTACGTAAGACAGAGTTAAATGACAGGAATACAGATCTTTCCATGCTGGTTGGTCTTTAAGTTAAAAAAATCTTCCCAGCTTAATTTAATTTACTAGCAAAGACATAATATAAGTTAAATCAGAAGGAATCAAGGTGCATCCTCCAGGTTCTGATCACACACTATTATTTTATTTGCGAAAGATCTGCAGCTGTTCATTCCTTCCTCCCTCTTTTTCCTCAAGGTCACTCCATGGCTCCATAGCACCAGTTCAACTCTCTGTGTGGCCATTTAAATAGATTTGTGAAATTATTCATCTTCAACACCCAAGATGAAGTGAAATAAACAATAAAAAAGGTAAGAAAAATACAAAGTATGCGAGTGAAAATTTCTTGTATCACGTGCAACCCTTTTATCCACAGATAACTCAGTGCAAACATGCAAGACATCTGAGTGAAATGCAGTTGGCCATATGCCTTGCTTTTCAATTTGCTAAATATTCCCTGGAAATTAATTGCTCTCAATTAATTCAATAGTTCCATAGTTCACACATAAAAGTAGATCCTTAAAGGTCAAAAACGTAAGAAAAAAAGAACATGAGGGAAAAGAAAGGAAGAAGTAAAATATAAAATACTACTAAAGCTGTAATCTGGTCCATAGCTCATTGAAATTTGAGCAAATCCATCTGGCTCAGCTGAGAATTTCTTCCCATCTCTTTATATCCAGCTCCAGATATTTATATCACTTTTGCTATAATCTGTATCACATTTATGCAATCCCTGACATTCAGGGCATCATGATTGGCTTCTTGTCCAACAACTCTCACATCCTGAATGCAAGTATACCACATAGGTTAGTGAATAAAGGAATTGCTTTTTAATTGTGCTATAGTTAGCTTGTAGCTATATATGTTGTCGCTAGATTTCTGACATAAGCTTCTGCTTTGTTGAAAAAGTCATGAAGAACACTATTTGACATGAATGCTGCCTTTCAAGAATCAGTGCAAATCAGTTCAAAGTATACACAAGAGACAGCATTCCTCAAGCTAAGAGTACGTATGTAACGTGATTTAAATGGGAAAATTATTGGCAACTGAATCAAACTCAAGGGAGATAAAATACTGCAGGGATAACGATAAATAAATAGAAAACCAAAGCACGCAACATCTCTTCTGTCAGTCTGTAAGCTAATCTCTAGAAAACATTTACTCTTAGCTTTTAGAAATAGCTTGCATTCATTGGCACTTGGATTGAAGCTCCCTTAACTTTAAAAGCAGATAATTCATTCTATCCTTAGGTCACCAGAGAAGTGTCCAACTTAAACAACATGAGCAGTCTGGAGTCTGGAAGAAACAGGAAAGCACTGCATTTTGATTTGAATTTTCTACACACTTTAAAAAAGTGGAATTTTTTTGAAAATATGTTGAACTGTTTGGATGGCATTCTTTTAAAATTGCATACTATCATAGTCAAATTGAATAGCATAGGCATTCAAGACTTTTCAAGCTGTTTGCTCAAAATAGCTATTTTTATTCCAAGTGGGGCTGCACATGTGCATTCTGCTCAACAACTATGAACAAAAACACTAGAGGAAACATTTTCTTCAGACTTTAGGAGTAAAAAAGTAATAGAATAATGTTACTCTGTTCTAAGACAATAGTTGCTTTTGTAAGAAATTGTATTTTTCTTGGCTTTGTGCGGCTTGTTTAAACTAGTGCACTCAGAATATCATTTAATGTTGTTCAGAAGGGATTGCCTTTATCAGTGCAAGGGTAAAGAGTGCAGTCAAAATGTGGGTGTATTTATCCTTATGTGGGGGAGCTCACTACATGACAAACATGGGTGGGATTTGAGAGGAGCTATGTGAGAACCTCAGTGAGGCAGTAATTGAATACTGAATAATATCTGCAGAGAATACAAGGAAGAAAGAGACTTGAAGCCTCAGATATGGGGTCAGTTTATTACACTTTTCTTTATTCAGTAATCAGTCATGACTATAAAACAAATCAAGTAAAAATCACTTACATAGCCCTTAACCTAAAAAGCCCAAAATCTCATTGAAAATGACACTTTACAAAATCATGACAGTTTTTTAGAACTTAGATGTAAAAAGAAGTTTCTCTGTTAGTCATATTACAGTTTTGAATGAATATTATGTTTAATGTTATATGATGCCCCTGTAAAGTTTAAAACGAAACAGAAATGGGCCAGGTTCCTGTTCTTTCTTTTGACCAGCCTTAGAGTTATATTAATTACTGATGATATATAAACTGATGCAGATCTTCATTTGGCTAGAAGACTTCATGGCAGACTACAGTGTACTCATAATTTTTTAGACAACTGCAGGAGGGAGCTGCCTGTCCATCTGTCACATCTTGTTTTAACTGTGCAGCTTGCTTTATTAATCAAGAGACTCATTCTAACCAGTATAATTTTTTGAAATATTTATATGCTTCTCATTTCATGACCAAGCCCATGGCAATTCGCTTGAGTTCTTTCCCAAGAATGGTAAAATCAGATCCACATTTCATTCATTTCCCATAAATAATGCAGCTTGTCTGCTGTGGTGTGTGGGCTGTTATATGTAACAGCTTAATCAAATACTTTTCAATTACAAAAATGCAATAAAAATGACTTTTTGTAACACTGTTTATACCAGTTTTGCCTCATTATTTTTTGTACTGTAGTTTTGAAATGCAAGTTTGAGAAGATATGTTCTTCTTTGTGTTGGAAACATGTAGATGCAATAGATTTCTCCTTTATTTTAAACACAAAGCACATGTTTTTCCATTTTTTTCTAAAAGCCTACATTGCTTGCTAGAAGGCATTTTAACGTTGACTGCATAGATTGATTAATGGCACCTAAAGATTAAATTCAGTGGAAGAGGTTTAACAAAACTGTTTAAGGCACCACTATTTGCATGATGATTATGATATCAATAAAAGAAATAAATTAACATGCCCTTACTATATACTGAGAACAAAAATAAATAAATAAATGTGTATTGTAATTTAGTATTCTTCCCTCCTTTTATAAAATGGTGTTGCCATTTACTTAGTCTTTTCAATCACACCATGACACATAAGAAACTTGCTTTAGCTAGAAGGAAAGAATAGAAATTCAACCTGTATGCAAAGGAAAAAAAGGGACAAACCCTCCTCTTTTATATATGGACTTTAGTGGAATTTTGTTTGTATATATCAATAGAGAACTGTCTTGAAATGTTGCATAAACATGAAAGAAAACTATATCTTATTGCATGGATTCTGTTTCCTAATGGTTAACACAGCTACATCACTTGAGGCTGGAATACTGATAACAATTCATTTTGATTTTTGTCACTACTATTGCATCTAAGAAGTATATTTATTATAATATGATTTAAAGATGAATCATTCTGTTCATGTGCCTGTCTTGCTTCAATTCTCATTGCTGTCACTAAGAATGAACTTCTACTTCCTATATTCCTGGTCCAGGCTTTTACCTAAGGAATTCCTAGATACGTCTCTAGTGACACTTCCAGTGGTTTTGGATTTTCACTGTTGTCTAGCAGTAAGTGTCCAGGCTCTTAATAGTAGGGAATACTACAAGTGGGGGTTATGAACAGTCAGCCTTTTCTTTCACATTTAGTAACTCTACACTTATCACAAGGTAGAGGAACACTGCCTAGTAGGGAAAAAAAAATCCACAAGTAGGTTTAGGTATTCATTAGTTTTTGAAGACTCAAACACCTATGGGGAATGTTTCTTTCTCATATTTTCAAGAACAGTGGAAGTGAACTGACTAAATGTCAGCATCTGCAGCGTAGATGTCTGCACCTAAGGTAGCTATCTGTATTTGAGGGAGAAAAATGGTAATTTATCTAATCCTAAAGGAGATGTCTCAAATAGGTCAGATGACTTATGGTGTAAAAGAGTCTGTTTCTCTCTACACTAATAAAAAGAGCAAAAGAAGATGATAGATGTAAAAAAATTAGATGAAAAAAATCTTTCTCACACTTGGAGACAAAGTGTTAAAATATTTCTTCAAATGATGTAAGGAGCAGCTAACACAGGTTTTCAGCTAAAAACTTAGTGGTCAGCTCTTCTGCAGAATTAGTAATGAACACTTTTCTTTCCTCCCTCCCCAGGAAAATAACAGAAAAAATATATATCCTGAAACAAAATGCCAGTGCACATGAAAGGTGATGGAAAAATGCTATCATGAGGAAAACGAAGGATAGGAAAGAGAGTTGGAGTGGTATCTGAGATATATCTTTTAGATATATGTGCTGTCTAAAAGTAAAAAAGTTATAGTGATGGTAGTTAAAGAAGGAGCTGAGTGACAAACACGCTAGGAGCAAAACAGTATCACTTGCTAAGGGAGGTCCATTTCTTCAAAGATTACACTATGAACACAAGAATACTTTCCAATTTAGTTAAGAAAGATCAGTTCTGGAGACCCCAAATATCTGAGCCAAGAGACAGGACTGGTGACACAACTTGTTACTTTTGTCTTACCTCTATGAAGAAGAGACTGGCTGCTGACGTCGGATGATGATACATATAGACCGTCACGAGGATGGCTGCAGCCACAATAAGGACCAGGACTAGAATGCCAACAATTAAGCCAGCATGAAGTGTTCCACCTTTCTTCTCTGCCGCACTGTCATCTGTCGAAGCTGCACAAAAAGAACACTTAATGGTACAGTAATGTATGTCTTATCCGTTCCATTCCCCAGATGGCAAATAAGCATTTGCTTTTTATGTGTTTCACGTACCTTGTTTTCTGCAGCCCAGGTTAGGAAAAGATATTAGATGTCTTTTTCCTACAACTCATAATCTTAATGGAAAGACATTTTCAAATGTTTTACTAATTCTGACAGTAAAATTAACATCCTTCTTTTGAATATAAGTTAGATGTTTTGAAGTTCCTAATTACCTTCATAATGAATTTTGCCTTGATTTTCTCGTAAAATTATTGCAATTCATTCACAGACAAAAAGTACTAATTGAATACATTTTGAACCTTGTATTTTTTTTAAATGTTCAAGTTGAGACATGTTACAAACCCTTTTGAGATCTAACTATTAAACACATTCTGAAAGCCTTATTCATTAGCTTGTATGGGAGTTTGGAACCACCTTGTACAACTGAATCAGACAGTGGAAAGTGCAACAGATGGATGCTAAATGATCCTGCAATATTCTAATCTTGGTTTGAATGGAACACTCATCATACTGAAGTATTAAAGAAGTATTACAGAAGACCATCCATTTACTAAACTTCTTACCATCAGGAGAAAAGAGAGCTGTCTCTGTCACACAAGCAACTTGTCAGCAGTGCTTCCAAATAAGAGACTGAAAGTCTTTTAACAACACTGTAACCTTTGTGGAAACAGACTCAATATATCAATCAACACCTGTAGAACTGCTTGTTCTTCAGCATACTCTTGCATAAAAGAAGAATTACTGTACTTCCCACTTCTGCAGGCAAAAGGGCCATTCAGAAGTCCTAGGTTTAAGAAACACCAGAAGAGCACTGGTAATTTGACTTCACAAACTTACATCATTCTCCTAATATTTCCACTGCTTTCTGCTGTTCCGAAAATCCTTCTAATCACCTCTATGCCTTATTCCATACAGCACCTATCTCTGGTCTTGCTTATGAGAAATTTTCTTTCAATTCCACTTCTAAATTTCCTCTCACTATGCTTGTTTGCCAAGCTGACTATAAGGAAAACTGTTGATTTCTGCAGTCATCCTTTTTGCTGTGCCATCCCCCTGAACTACTTGTTTGGTAGTCTTAGAGTTCTGTGTTCTTTGAGGCCAGGGACTCCCTTTTATTTGTTCTCTGAAGACAGATATTGAGTTAGGGGTACCACTTCAAGTTACGTGTTATTGTTATTAATAGTAACAACAACTATAAAAACAGCAGAAGCAATAACTGTACATGGTTTTTTACCATTCATCAGATTGGAGTAGAGCATTCCATGCTAATGTTAATAAAGAGAATATAATAGAAATATAATGGAAAATAATAGAAGAAAGGTATATTGATCCAGGTAGTGCTCAATGCCTTGCATGAAGGGCAAAAAAAGAAAACAGGAACAGTTAATCTCAGTGTAACAGCTCATGCATCCACATATGGCAGCACTTTTCTCACCCGACCAAGGAAGTCCGTGTGTCTCATCATCCAATGGATTGCATGGCACCATTGCAATAATAGGGTGAAAAGGAAAATGAAGATGCCTTATTTTAGCCAAGACATAGTTCTATTACTCCAGGTAATAGTTACTATTCTGTGGGGGCAGTGAAGGGATTCATGTACATTTGCTTTTGTCCCTATTTCCTCAATCTTGATTTGGAAGAGGAAAAACCTCAGTGTTGCTCTGTTCTTTTCCATAAAGTCAGTGACATCTTATGGAGTAAGGACCTGAGTAACAGAGTCAGAAGATAAAAATCCCAGTAACTTGAGAGGCTAAAGTATGATGTGGGAAGCATTAATCAATCTAATAAAAAGTTGCAAGCATGTTCCCCATTCAGGTATGGCCTAATCCTGAAGCTATCTTTCCTTTTACTGCAAACTTCATGAGTACCTGTCCACACAGGAACTTCAACTTTAATTATGCTGACTCTGAACATCAAGTTTGAGCTTAGGCATAAACAGGTCCCAAGAACCAGGCTTCTCCCTGCCTAAATCCTAGAAAGGGATTTACTTAGCTTTCTTAAAGCTTAGTTCACACAAAGGTATAGGAGCTTTTGAAAAAGAAAAGTAGTGTCAGCCCTATTTATCTTATTTTAAATTTTTTTTTCAACAGAGTGCATACAGTAAAAATTGCCAGGCCATTCTTTTACACTGAAGTGAAAGAATGAAGATATTGTCTAGAATCTATTTTCAAATTTTCAAAATTCTCACCCAAAGGGTCCTTGAAACACTTGCTAGTATTTGTAGCACTATATAGCAAAGGATGTAAGATTCACAAAGGAGACAGGAAAGAAAGGTGACCTGAAAAAAGGTTCTTCTCACTTTCAGATAGCAGAGCCTTTTATTTGACATAGCCATTAATAGTCACTTCGTCCGAGAATAGATGAATCTATAGAAGTCTTAATTTCTGTTCATACAGTGTAACAATATTTAGTACTTGTACATATATTTCAAATCACCATACAAATGGAAATTAAGCAACTGAAAGGCCATCAGGAAAGGCCTGCTTGATTGTACATCCTCTGGGTTGGGCTATTAATTCCCAGTCATGAGCAGTAAGTTGTGTGAGTCACCCTACTGAGAAGTAACTGCCCCCCAAAAGGAGCAGAGGATTCATATCTTGTTTGTCTCATAATTGTCTTTTTGACAGCTTCATAGTCTTCACTTCAATGTCATATCAGTGCATCACAAACTGCTTTGTCACTTG